>NC_045429.1:110528963-110864963 GCF_902635505.1 Sarcophilus harrisii
TAATATGGTATAAAATAAATCTCCAAAGGAAAAAAATGATCATTAGCCCCCCCAAAGAATGAAAACTATTGTTTTCTCAGTCTTAATTTTATTTCACACATATATGGTACTAATAAATAAAAATTAGATGAGAGTTTGTAAGTGGAAAGTGAAGGTGTCTTCTAAAAAATAGAATTTTTTAAACTATATCTGAACACTTAAAAGAAGAAATAAATCCAACTTTTATGAGAAACAAAGCAGTGGCTGTTGGATATCTAATGCAGAGTCTTCCTGTGTGTCTGAAGATTCCTTTGGCCATTAGTTTCAGATTGATTTTTCTTATGACATTATAAAATGTGAACATTCACAGATGAAAAATTCAAGATTCAAATACCATAGCACCATTAAAAAAAACAACCATGTAAAGTAATGAAATTAGAATGTACTGAATTCAGGCTGCTTTTGGATACATCTCATAATAATGCCTATTTCTGTCTTGAAGATGAACACGTTCTTTGATGATTGCTCAAAGAGAAAATAAGAGCTGTTCTCACATTCCTGAAATGAGTTTCTAAAAATTACAGAAATGGATGGCTTGATCGTTTTTTTTTTTCATTTTCCCCAAATTTCTCTTGCTCCAACTTAAGATATTCATTGAAAGAGTGTGAAAAAGATATCTTAAACAATGCAATTGTACTTCTTTCTTTCTTATTGCCTTTGTCTCTGTTTCTGCCTCTGCCTCTGCTTCTGCCTCTGCCTTTCTATCTCCCTTCTCTTTTTCTTCTCATTCTTCCTCTTCCTCTGCCTCTCAGGGGGATCAACTATGGAAAACTGGTACTAGGAGACAGAGCACTCAGAATAGGGAATGGCTAGCTGGCTGGTTTGATTGAAATGGAGATTGTACGAGGGGAATGATATGAAAATAAAACTGAAAACGTGACTGGGAGGAAGATACAGTTTTGTATTTTATCTTAGAGAAAATATGAAGCCATTTAAGATTTTTGATTAGTGGAGTAATGTGGCCAGTGATTTGTGTTAGGGAATATCAATATGGTAGTTATGTTGCACAAAAAATGAATAGGGTAGAGGCTGGACTAATTAGGAAGGATTGCAATAATGTAGATAAATGATGATTTCCAGAAGTAGGAAAGATACTGTGTTAGTTGCAAGAAGGAAAGAGAAACAAGAAATGTTGTAAAAATATACTTATAAGTTATTGTTGTTCAGTCATGTCTGTGACCCTATTTGGGGTTTTCTTGGCAAAGATTGTGGAATAGGTTGCTATTTCGTTCTTTAAGTCATTTAAATGAGGAAATGCAAATGAGGAAAATGGGGAAGATAAGAGATGAGGAAACTGAGGCAAATGGGGTTAAGTGATTTGTCACAAAGATAATAAATGTTTTGCCAAATTTGCACTCAGGAAGATGAGTGTTCCTGACTTTAGACTCAGGCTCTATCTACTTCACCACCTCTTGGCCCCTGTATAATTGATAAGAATTGACAATTAATTGAATGTGTTGGGGAGGGGCATGAAGAGGAGGAAAGAATTAAGTATGACTTCAAAGTTGTGAACTATTATAGTGGTGACACTTCCAAAAGCAAGAAGGAAGTTTGGTGGCAGGTTGCATTTCTTTTCTGGGGTAAGGGGGGGAGAAGCTAAGTTGTATTATGGATATTTTGATTTTATAAATACATATAGGATATCCAGGTGAACGCATCCAACAAGCAGTTGATAGTGTAGAATTGGATCTTGAGAGGGTTTAGGATTAGACCAGACAGATAAAGAGACTCGGTGCATACATCTTTCTGCTTCTTTTACTTTGTAGTTTTGAAGCATTTGGACATTTTGAAGCTGTTCCTGAGTTGTATGAGAGAGGAAGGTGGCTGTCTGGTATCCCACCCTACTTCTACACCAGCCTCTACTACATGGTCTCCTGTCTCTCAATTTATTCTGTTTTGTTCTTAAGTGAGTAAGCAATGAGGTAACCTTATGAGTTTTGAAAGGTTTTGAGGAAAATTAATATCATGTTGTATCATTTGATAATTAATATTGCTCTAGTTCATTTCTTTATTTTGTCAAAACCATCTCTCTTAACTGAAGGAGACCTTTTTCCAATCTAAACTAAGCCTGGGGCCTCTGCTGTAAACCAATTTAAACCCCAGTTTCTGTTTATCCTATAAAAAAAAGAACCAGCTTGTACTAGACCTTTCTTAGTGCATGATTTTACTGCCTTTGCTTCTCCTTTGCAAACTTAGGAGTGACTCACGTCTCCAAGGGGAAAGCTAAACAGGGGAAATATTGACCAGGATGTTTTGTTTTTTAGCCAAATTAGAAGCAGTGGACAACTCATCAAGCAAGTAACATTCTTAACTGCTAGAGAGGGCATGATCATCCACACCTGAAGGCCAATCCATCTACAAATTAGGATTTCTTTAAGGTTGGCCCAGTGGATCCAAATGATGTACTATTAAGCCAATTAGAAGGGAGACACACATGAGTTTAAGAGGCCTTGTTGACAATCCCTCTGGATCTTTAGTTATTGAAAGAGGCCACTGACCCAATTTCTTGAATACTACTAGCCTAACTAAGAAGTCAATCATGCTCAAGTCCCTGGTTTTTTGAGGTGTCAACATAACTCATTTTTATTTACAGCATGTGTCAGTTATTGAAAATGGTATCTTACCCTGGGGAAAACTATGCCTTTATTACAATTTTATATGCCCCAGTGAAAATTCCCTGGGGTGCTTACAAGGTGGTGGCTAGGGAGACCATGGTTTATGAGAGAAGAAGCATCTTTATCAGGAGTAGAGAAACACACTTAACAACAGACTAATGTGGAAAGACAGTTCAGGAAGCAGCTTCTGGAAGCATGCCTTCTGGCAGAGAGAAGTGTAAACTACAAACTTAAGAAAGAAGCCAGTCCTAGGAATCCAAGCTAAAGGGAACTGCCTAAATACTCTGCAAAGGAATGAAAGTCTGCTAATACTGGGAGTAGAAAGTTATCCATTTCCCATATATATTCTCTATATAAATGCTTTACTTTACTGGATACCTTTAAATTTGGGCCTCTTGCTATGGAAACTATATACATTTTATTGGGTATGTCCCAGGTTGTCTACTGAAAAATTGTTGATTGGGAGCAAAAGAAAGGTAGGGGCCTAGAAGTTAAAGTTTATTCAGCTAGCATTTACAATACACTTACAGTGTGCCAGGTACGATAAAGTCTGACAAGGTTATGCCTTGATCTCTGAAAGTTATATTAGTTTCTAGGAACCCAATCTTATAAAACTTGCAAGTTGCAGGAATAATCCCATAGGGAGTACAACATGTATCATATATGTAATTTTTATGGTTGCATCTAAATATCTTATTAAACCACTTAAACTGATAAACCAGGTTTTTTTGTTTCATTGTATTTTAGTTTTATCAAACATTTACAATTACATTTTTGTTTTAAATATTATTTCCCCAAAATTATGCATAAAGAAAAAAAATTAGATTTATTTAAAAAATTTTGAGTTACAAATTCTCTCTCTCTCCTTCAATCTCCTTTCTGAGACAGTAAACAATTTGATATGTTATACAAATTTTATCATGCACAACATATTTTCATATTGGTCATGCTATGACAGAAAACAGAGACCAAAAAAGAAAAAAAAAGTGGAAAATAATATGCTTCGATCTACTTTCAGACTTCATTAGTTCTTTCTCTAGATATGGATAGCATTTTTCCATCGTGGGTCTTTTGGAATTATTTTGGTTCATTTTATTGTGGAGAATAGTTAAGTCACTCAGAGCTAATCATAGTACAATATTGCTGTTAATGTATACGATGCTTTTCTGGTTCTATTCCCTTTACTTTGTATCAGTTTATTTGTCTTCCCAGGTTTTTCTGAAATTAGCCTGCTTATCATTTCTTTTAGCACAAAGCTCCATTAGAATTATATACTACATTTTTTTTGTCATGACAAAAAGAGTTGCTATAAATATTTTTGTCCAAATAGGTTTTTTTTCTTTTTTCAAAAAATCTCTTTGGAATACAAACCTAGTAGTGGTATTGCTGCATCTAAGGATATGAAAAGTTTTATAGCTCTTTAAACATAATACAAATTGCTCTTCAGAATGGTTGGATTAGTTCACAACTCCACCAACCATGTATTAGTGTCCCTAGTTTTATCACATCCCTTTTAACATTTATCAGTTTCCTTTTTTATCATATTAGCTAATCTGAAAGGTATGAGGTGGTATGTGAGATTTATTTTAATTCACTTTCTTTCTAATCAATGGTGACTTAAAACATTTTTATATGAATATAAATATCATTGATTTCTTTATCTGAAAATTACTGTTTATTTACCAAGTGGGAAATGACTGTTCTCTATTTGATTTGGTTCTCTCTATATTTATTTATTTTATGTTTTTGGTGAGGCAATAGGGGCAGATAGTTTGTGTCAAATGTATGAGATCAGATTTGAACTTAGGGGTCAGTGTCATGTATACTGCAGTTACAAGCTGTCCAGTTCTTTATATACTTAAGAAATGAAGTATTAACTAGAGAAATTTTTTGTAAGCATCATTTCCCAGTTTTCTGCTTTCCTTCCAATTCTGGCTGTCTTGGTTTGATTTGTGCATTTAATATAATCAAAATAATCCATTTTACATCTTATAATGTTCTTTATTTCTTGTTTGGTCATAAATTCTTTCATTTTCCATAGATCTGAGATATAAATCATTCCTTGCATTTCTAATTTATTCATGGTATATATAACTCTTTGTCTAAATAATGTACCCATTTTAATTGTAAAATTGGTATACAGTGTAAGATTTTGATCTATACCTAGTTTCAGTTATCTTTGTTTTCAATTTTCACAGTAGCTTTTGTCAAATAATGATTTCTTGCCCCGAAAGGTTGGGTTCTTCTGTTTATAAAATACTAGATTGCTATCGTCATTTATTACTGTATGTTTTGTACCTAATCATTTCACTGATCTGCCAATCTATTTCTTAGCCAATATCAGATTGTTTTGATGAATATTTTATAATTCAGTTTGAGACATGGTATGGTTAGGCCATCTTCTTTCACATTTATTTTCATTAATTTCCTTGATATTCTTGATCTTCTATTCTTCTGGATGAATTTTATTATTATTTCTAGCTTCATAAATTTTATTTTGGTTAGTTTGATTGATATAGTACTGAATAATTAAATTAATTTAGGTAAAGTTGCCATTTTTATTTTATGTTCTATCCATGTACAGTTGATACTTTCCCAAAAGTTTAGATCTGATTTTATTTGTGAGAAAAGTGTTTTGGAAATTTTTTTCATATTGTTCCTAGATTTGTTTTGGCAGGTAGATTCCCAAGTATTTTAAATTTTTAAAAATTATTTTAAATAGAACTCCTTTTCCCACTGAGGTGCTGCTGGACTTTGTCAATAATATATAGAAATGCTGATTATTTATATGGGCTTATTTATCATGCAATTTTGCTAAAGTCATCAACTATTTGATTTAGTTTTTTTGGTTGATTCCCTAGTTTTTCAAATTATGCCATATAAATAAGATTTATCCAGTTCTGATAAGGGAAAGCTGTCCCTTTCCTCCTATAATTCATTTAAGTTCTCCCTTAAAATTTGAATAATGTACTATTTGGTGAATATCTGTTTAGTATCAATATAACTTCATTATATTACCTTTTAGCAAGATGTAATTTCCTCCCATATCTCTTTTTAAAAATTTTTTTGTTTATTATTATAGCTTTTTATTTACAAGATATATGCAGACAGTTGCAAATCCTTTTGTTCCACTTTTTTCGCTCCTTCCCCCCATCTCTTCCCCCAGATGGCAGGTTGACCAATACATGTTAAATATGGTAAAGTATAAGTTAAATACAAAACACATATCCAAACAGTTATTTTGCTGTATAAAAAGTTGGACTTTAAATAGTGTACAATTAGCCTGTGAAGGAAATAAAAAATGCAGGTGGACAAAAATAGAGGGATGGGGAATGTAGTGGTTCATAGTCATCTCCCAGAGTTCTTTCCTGGGTGTAGCTAGTTCAGTTCATTACTGCTCTATTGGAACTGATTTGGTTCATTTCATTGTTGAAGAGGGCCATGTCCATCAGAATTGATCATCATATAGTATTGTTGTTGAAGTATATAATGATCTTCTGGTCCTGCTCATTTCATTCAGCATCAGTTCATGTAAGTTTCTCCAAGCCTTTCTGAAATCATCCTGTTGGTCATTTCTTACAGAACAATAATATTCTATGATATTCATATATCACAATTTATTCAGCAATTCTTCAATTGATGGGCATCCACTCAGTTTCCAGTTTCTGACCACTACAAAGATGGCTGCCACAAACATTCTTGCACATACAGGTCCCTTTCCCTTCTTTAAAATCTCTTTGGGATATAAGCCCAGTAGTAACACTTCTGGGTCAAAGGGTATACACAGTTTGATAGCTTTTTAAGCATAATTCCAAATTGCTCTCCAGAATGGCTGGATGTATTCACAATTCCACCAACAATGTATCAGTGTCCCAGTTTTCCTACATCTCCTCCAACATTCTGCATTATATTTCCTTGTCATTCTAGCCAATCTGACAGGTGTGTAGTGTTATCTCAGAATTTTCTTAATTTGCATTTCCCTGATTAATAATGATGTGGAGCATCTTTTCATATGGCTAGAAATAGTTTCTTCATCTGAGAATTGTCTGTTCATATCCTTTAACAATTTATCAATTGGAGAATGGCTTGATTTCTTATAAATTAGAGTCAATTCTCTATATATTTTGGAAATGAGGTCTTTATCAGAACCTTTGACTGTAAAAATGTTTTTCCAGTTTATTGCTTCCCTTCTAATCTTGTCTGCATTAGTTTTGTTTGTACAAAAACTTTTCAATTTGATACAATCACATTTTTCTATTTTGTGATCAATAATGATCTCTATTTCTTCTTTGGTCATAAATTCCTTCCTCTTCCACAGGTCTGAGAAGTAAACTATCCTATGCTCTTCCAATTTATTTATAATCTCATTCTTTATGCCTAGGTCATGAACCCATTTTGACCTTATCTTGGTGTATGGTGTTAAGTGAGTCAATGCCTAGTTTTGCAATACTAATTTCCAATTTTCCCAGCAATTTTTGTCAAACAGTGAGTTCTTATCCCAAAAGCTGGGGTCTTTGGGTTTGTCAAACACTAGATTATTAAAGTTATTGGCTGTTTTGTCCTTTGACCTAACATATTCCACTGGTCAATTAGTCTATTTCTTAGCCAATACCAAATGATTTTGTTAACTGCTGCGTTATAATATAATTTTAAATCTGGTACAGCGAGGCCACCTTCATTTGATTTTTTTTTTTCATGAATTCCCTTGAAATTCTTGACCTTTTGTTTTTCTATATGAACTTTGTTGTTATTTTTTCTAGGTCATTAAAATAGTTTTTTGAGAGCCTGATTGGTATAGTGCTAAATAAATAGATTAGTTTGGGTAATATTGTCATTTTTATTATATTTGCTTGCCCAATCCAAGAGCATTTAATATTTTTCCAATTGGTTAGAGCTGATTTTATTTGTGTGGAAAGAGTTTTGTAGTTTTGCTCATATAGTTTCTGATTTTCCCTTGGAAGACAGATTCCTAAATATTTTATATTGTCAGTAGTTACTTTAAATGGAATTTCTCTTTGTAACTCTTGGATTTTGTTAGTGATATATAAGAATGCTGATGACTTATGTGGGTTTATTTTGTATCCTGCAACTTTGCTAAAGTTGTGTATGATTTCTAATAGCTTTTTAGTAGAATCTCTGCAGTTCTCTAAATATTCCATCATATCATCAGCAAAGAGTGATAATTTGGTTTCCATATTACCTACTCCAATTCCTTTAATCTCTTTCTCAACTCTTATTGCCAAAGCTAGCATTTCTAATACAATATTGAATAGTAAAGGTGATAGTGGCAACCTTGTTTCACTCCTAATCTTATTGAGAATGGTTCCAGTTTATCCCCATTACATATGATGCTTACTAATGATTTTAAATAGATGCTACTGATTATTTTAAGGAAAAGACCATTTATTCCTATACTCTCAAGTGTTTTTAATAGGAATGGATGTTGGATTTTTATCAAATGTTTTTTTCTGCATCTATTGAGATGATCATATAGTTTTTGTTACTTTGGTTATTAATATGGTCAATTATACTAATAGTTTTCCTAATATTGAACCAGCCCTGCAATCCTGGTATAAATCCTACTTGATCATGGTGTATTATCCTGGGGATGATTTTCTGTAGTCTTTTTGCTAATATCTTGTTTAAGATTTTAGCATCAATATTCATTAGGGAGATTGGTCTATAATTTTCTTTCTCTGTTTTCAACCTACCTCGTTTAGATATCAGTAGCATGTCTGTGTCATAACAGGAATTTGGTAGGACTCCTTCATTCTCTATTTTTCAAGTAGTTTATATAGCATTGGGGCTAATTGTTCTTTAAATGTTTGGTAGAATTCACATGTAAATCCATCTAGTCCTGGGGATTTTTTCTTACTCCCATATCTTCTTTTGACTAGATATATTTTTGCTTTTCCTTTATCTGAAATTGTTAGACCTGCTTTAAATTTTTTTCTTTTGCTTCAGCTGAATCTATTCTATCCCTTACCTTTACTCTGTGAGTATTTCTCTGCTTCAAATGCGTTTCTTATAAACATATTTTTTATGATTCTATTTTTAATCCACTCTCTGCTTCCATTTTATGGGTGAGTTCACCCAATTTACTTTCACAATTATGATTCTTGTTTTCCCTCTATCTGATTCCCCCACCCTGTTTATTTTTTTCTCTTTTCTTTCATTTTGTCCCTCCTCAAAAGTGTTTTAACTTTTGACTACTGGCTTTCCCAACCTACCCTTCCATCTATCAGCACCACTCCTTTCCTTTGTCCTTTCTCCTTCCAATTTCAATGTAGATTGAGATAAATTTCTACATCTAACTTACATGTAAATATTGTTCCCTCCTTAGCATCCCAATTTGTTGGGAGTAATAGTTAAGCATTTTCCATCTCCTTCATTTTCCCCTCCAATGTAATATAAGATAATTTACCTTCTTCTACCTCTCTTTTTTCCTCTTCTTCCAATACTTTTTTTTTCTCATTTCTTAATTTTATTAATTTTATAATAGTTCACTTATATCTGTGCTCTCTATATATACTACTTCTAACTGCTCTGATAATGATAAAGTTCTTTGGTATTACAAGTATTATTTTCCCAAGTAGGGATGTAAACAATTTAGCCTTATGAATCCCTATTTACTTTTTAATGCTTTTCTTAATTCCTATTTTTGGAAATCAAATATTCTTTTCATCACTTATCTTTTCATCAGGAATGCTTGAAAGTCCTTGATATCATTAAATAGTCATTTTTTCTCCCTGAAAAATTATGCTCAGTTTCACTGGTTAGGTGATTCTTACTTATAATCCTAGTTATTCCAAGTCCCCTTATTCTTTAATTTAGAAGCTGCTAAATCCTATACAATCCTTAATGTAGCTCCCCGATATTTGAATTATTTTCTGATTGTATTTTCTTTTGGGCCTAGGAATTCGGGAATTTGGTTATGATATTTCTGGGACTTATCATTTGATAGTTTCTTTGAGTAGGAGATCAGTGGATTCTTTTAATTTCTACTTTACCTTCTTGTTCTAGGATGTTGGGGAAGTTTTCCTTAAACATTTCTTAAAATACCATGTCCAGGCTCTTTTTTGAACATGGTTTTCAGGTAGCAATAATTGTTAAATTTTCTCTCCTGAATCTTTTTTCCAAGTCAGTTGTTTTTCTAATGAATTATTTCACACTTCTATTTTTTCAATCTTTTGATTTTATTTGTTGATTCTTCATGTCTTATAGTGTCACTGATTTCCATTTGTCAAATTCTAGTTTTTAAGGATTTTCTTCACGGAGATATTGTAACTCCTTTTCCATGTGACTAAGTCTGCTTTTTAAGGAGGTTTTTTCCTTTGTTGAATTTTTGTACATCTTTTTTACAGGATTTTTTTTGTTTCCTTTACTAAACTGTGGATTCTTTTCATGATTCTCTTGCATCACTCTCAGTTCTTTATCCAACTTTTCTTCTCACTTTTTAAACTTGACTTTCAAAATCATTTTGAGTCTTCAAAGAGTTCTTTTTGGCCCTGTGACAAATGTACTTAAAAAAAAAGCTTTGCATGTATTTTAAAGTTAACTTCTGAGTTTGTGTTTTGATCTTCCCTGTTACTATAGTAAACTTTCCATTGTCAGGTGTTCTTCCTTCCTTCCTTTTTTCCTTCCCTCCCTTCTTCCTTCTCTCTCTTAATTCATTTTCTCAGTCTTGTTTCTTGATAATTAAACACACTTGCTGTGTGTGCTTGCAGGGCTTGTCTGCGGACCTTTTATGCCAGAGTCTCAAGGTCTCACTGCTTGACTGTTGTGCCATTGGTTGGTTATGTGAGAATGTGGGATCTTGTAGAAGACCTGTGATGGGAGTTGGCATTTCCTGCTGCCTTGGTAGAACATAGCTTGCTGATGATTTACCTGGATGTTACATGCCCTGGACTCTGCTCCCCACTTTATCCAAGTGAGATAAAACTTTTCTTCCAGCCTTTTTAAGTTACCTTGGTCTGAGAAATGTCACTCTTTTTGTTGGTTCTGCTATTTTAGAATTAATTTTGATGGGTTATTTCATAGTTGTTTGGAGATAAATTTGAAATAGTTCAGGTGCTTACATTCTGTCACATGTTGGGTTTTATTCTCCAAATTCCTTTCTTAAAAGGAATTTTTTTTTTAACTTTAAAGCCAAATCACCCTGACTCTCATTGACTGGTCAATAATAAGTCCCAGGTCAAATTCCATTAGGTCATTGTTTGGGTCCTGATCAACTCAGAGCGAAAGTAATTAGCAATCATTTCATTTTTGGCTAAGAATCATAAGAATTTTCCCCTGCGATTTATTTATTTAGACTAGGTGAAAGAGGCCATTCTTTGCCTCAATTGATATCTATTCTTAATCACTGAATGGATGTGGTCTCAGTCAAATTGAGACCTGTTAAAGACTTTAGCTTTAAAAAAAAAACCAAGATCTCCCACTACATCTAGGCCCATTTCAGGTCATTTTGATCTGGATCTGGTCACTGTACCCAGAGGGCTCTGAAGGGGAAAGTGAGGCTGGCAACTTTCCTCCCTCATTTAAATCCTATTCACTTGCATGTCATGGCGTCACCTTCCTGATATCATGATTCTCTTTGAGAATGAAGAAAAAACACTAGCTCTTAAAGCCAGACACATTATAAAACAAACATTTTTTTTAACAAAAGATTATTTGACTTGGACAAGCATTAGTTGCTCCTCCTTTGTACATCTAAATGTTTACTGATCACTAATTGCTTGGCTGAAGCTAAAGCATTAAGAACTAGTTAAAGATCTAGAAGAACTTAAATGAGTGAGGCTATGAGGAATTAGGATTGCATTCACAAAAATTGTGCAGTTTTCAGAAGCATACCCCTTGAATATGCTTTCCCACTCTGTGTCAAAAAATGTAAGTAATTTTCTTTCTATGCTCCTTTTATTTCTTTCTTTTAGTTGTGAAGTGAAATCTGATCTGGTATTTCCTCAATTGCATGTTAAGTAAAAGAGTGAAAATTCTAAAAGAGATTTTGGCACAAAATAGTGTTTTATACTTAATTCAATAATATTCCAACAAAAAGCAATAATTTAGTAATGATTCAACAATTGTTTGTTAATCAATTAGAAATAATCCAATACATTCCCAATTTATTGGGATATTTTCTTCTCATTATATTTGTTACTGATGCCATAGCCCATGTATGACACAGGACAGCAATTTAATAGAGAACTTGTTCCAAAAGAACTTTGAGAGTGACCTTCCCACTAAGGTCATCAATCCTTACTCTTATGTTGGGTTGGTCAAAGATAAAAATATTGAAAGTACTTTTTATCTCATAGGTTACTCTTCACTTTCATATACTGTTCAGGATTGTTATTCTACAACTTCTAGCTTTTAAGCCCTATCTCACAGAGGTAATTTCTAGAAGCAATGTACTTAATAAAGAAACTTTGACTGGAAAGGAAAAAAAAAACCTTCTGGTTTTTGCCACTATTCCTTTCCTTTTTTTTCCTGACACATAACTAATAATTTTATTTTATTTTTGTCATTGCAAAGGGAGGGGGGAAGTTGGTAAATAATATGAAGGGACAAGAATATATGTATAAGCCAATAGGGATTTTAGAGTGTGAAAATCATGTTTCCTGGGTTTTAAAAATTTTTTATCCCCCTACTACAAATAATATGAACTACCAATCAAGTTACTGGTAAAAAACAAATAAACATTACCCCACTAAGTCAACCCCTGCCCCATTTCTTTTCAGGTTATATTTAATTCAGGTGATCTCTTATTATTCTTCAATTAAACAGCTTTTATTTTCAATGAGGAAGCATAAGGAAATATGGTAGGAAGTAATTTCCATAACACACTTTGTGCTAATATAGCACCAGATTCCTGCACCAAGTCAATAATATAAATATTTTATGTATATTTTTAGATATGTTCTAGTCTCAATATATCAGAAAGACCAGTCAATTTTTAAGTACATGTTTCAAAATATATTTTGGATTTTCTATCCTGAAGGATTAAGGAAGATGATAATTTATTCTAGTTTTTCTTCAGACTACACATTAAAAAAAATATGGATTTGATTTGATTTGATTTGCTGGCAAAGTTTCTATGGAGTGTGGAATGTATAGTCAAGGGATATATATTGTATTTTCACAGCTACGAGACTGCCTGAAAAATGAATTTAATGTCCATGATCTAGAGATGTTTCATGTTCCTGGGGAATAGTAGTATTTCATTCCTTAAAAAGTTTGGAATTTCATTAATTTATATAGGCAGAAAACCCATCCTTTCTAACATACTTTTTGCATATTTGTTTAATTCCTTGTCTTTTAAGTTAGGTGGCATAGTAACTAGAGTGCTGGGTCTCATATGTAAAAAAAGGATTAACATTGTCCTAATGCATTTCACAGGGCTATTGTAAGTATTACAGACCATAAATTACTATATTTGTTGTTCAGTCATTTTTGGTCATGTGAATTCTTCACAACCCCATTTGGGGTTTTCTTGGTAAAGACACTGGAGTGGTTTGCCATTTCTTTCTCCAACTCATGTGATAGATGGGGAAACTGAGACAATGAGTATAGAGTGCATCTCTAGTTATGAAGGATAACAAATGCAAAGGAATTGAGATAGTAGATGGAACATAATGTGTGAAGAACAAAGAGAAAGCTAGTTTAGTTGGATGACAGAGTCCATGAGAAGGGGTAGCATATTGGAATTTGAGAAAATAGGTTGGAACTAGTTTGTGAAGGATTTTTAAATCTAATCAGAGGAATTTATATTATATATAGAAAGACATTGTGAAAGTAGAAAAGGAAAGAATGACAAATGGTTGTATATGTAGAATGTTGCAGAGATGTCACAGAGTTTTGGATAATACCAAGGTTCTGAACCTGGAAGAATAAGAGAATGGTGGTCCCTTTCAAGAAATAGGGAAATTTGGGGTCAATAAATAAATTGCCAGAAGCTTCAACTTGGTAATTAAGTTTGTGTTATCAAAAGTGAAGATACTTTGACTTCTTGACATTGTTCTGTTAAACTATGAGACTTTTTGTATCCCAACTTCTTTTAGGATGAAAGTCCATACCCATAAGACTAATGGCATGATGTTATTATGAGGACCAAATAAACTTTCCTTGTGTGATTGAGTAGTATATTCTAAGCATTGCATGATATGAATACTGTTGGTGAGAAGGAACTGTCAAAGACTGTGAGAAATGTGGCACTTCTAGCAGATGTGTCAAGAGATGGAGGAAGTAGAGGATACTGACAGAATGGTGGGTATGTAAGGCATGAAAAATTTGGAGGATAAAGAAGGACATAAAAATTGACATTTACATAATCTTTAATCTTTTAAAGAGGCAAGACATTTTTGATATATTATTTCATTTGGCCTTTTAAAAATTTATCTCTAACTTATGCAATAAAACAAACATTTACATAACAGAAGATGATTGTACCTGAAACTGCAAATCTATTATGTACAACTTGGTGTTCCCTCTAAATATACAACAAAATTACCATGTAAATTCCTCCCCCCCTCCACTCTTCCCTTCTTTCCTACCTCACCCGGCCTCACTCTAGAGATAGTTATTAGAATTTGACCTGTATTGTCACTCTGTGATATAGAAGCTTTAGTTATTGTCCCCATTTTGCAGACAAAGGAAACAATAACTTACATAATTTGCTCATGATTACAGAGCTATGAGCCAGAGGTAGGATTTGAATCTGGGATTTTTTTGACTCCAGCATTCAATCCACTTTGACACACTACTTTTCTTGCCCTAGAAATAGAAGCTAGAAATGAAGTAGAAGAAGAACAAGAGAGGAGGTGGAAAATAAAGGCAAAGAGAAGGTAGGTATGGAGAAGAAAGCAAAGTAAAAGATAATGATGGAATGTTCAATTTGCCTTCCATCTGAAATATGAGATGAGTAGAAAACAAAAAGAAGAGATAGGCCAAAAATCAGTGTTGCTGATGGGATGACTTCAAAATAAAAAATTGTTTTGAAAATCTGATAAGAAAAAAAAACTAGGAATGTAAGAGACTTGCCCAGCAAAAATATATAGTGGGGATCCTATTAATTCAATTAGTTTGAACCCAATAAAAATATAGACTACAATTCAATTTTTGGGGGGGAATAATAGGTACCTGAAGAATATGTTCTTTATTTTGCTTTTGTCTTTGTATCCCTAGAATCTAGCACAGTGTCTTTTATATAGAAACTACTGTTTAATTAATTTCTGTTGAATAGAAATGTTGAATGTAAGTTTCACATCAGCAGAGATATTGAATTTATTTTGGACACATTATCCAGAGATCATGTGCAGGGATTCCACTTGGCTAGCCAAAGATATGAGCTCCATTCATTCTCTTTGGAAAAAAAAATGGCTCCAGAAGATACTTTGACTTGATTAAGAGGACTCCATGATGTGTTAAAAATTCCAGTTGATGTAACATCAAGGTGACATAGTAGATAGAATGCTGGGATTTAGGAAGACCTGAGATAGAATACTTCCTCAGATAGTCATAAAACATGTAACTAACCTCTCAGTTTTAGTTTACTTATCTGTAAAATGGAGATAATAGTAATTACTTCATAGGATTATTGAGAGGATCAAGTGAGAGGACTAAATGCAAAACACTGTGAGAATCTTAATGTTACTTATACACATACATTATTTTAGAGATGCTCACTATAATTATTTTTTATCAGAACCTAGGTCTGAACTTGGGCACTGATGTATAATGCAGAAAAAAAGAATTATGGAAGGGAGGAGAAGTTCAACAACTCATCAGGTACTATTTAGTTAGGAATTGAGAAGTATTTAAAGATAGCAAATTCTGCCAAATTCTTCCTTAAATGTTTCATAAACAGTTTGATGAACCTTTATGAGATCTTCTGTGTGCAGAGCATATGAATATATGAATTAGATGGTACAGAGGAGATTTTTAGATAAAATGTGATTCTTGCCAAATTAAGTAAAACATGATCTCTGCCCTAAGGGAGCTAATGATCTAAAGTTGGGAACTGACACCTAGATTAATGACACAATAACATACAATAATAATAAATTCATTAAAGAATTTTAAACCAAAATGCTGTGTAAATTCCAAGACAAAAGGTTGTTTGTAGTGTGGTGCCTAGGACATTTTATACACAAATGGCATTTGAGTTAAATTTTATTAAAAGGGAATGAAAAATTCAGTAGGTGAAGATATGATATAATATTACAGACAGGAAATAGGATGTACAAAAATATGATAGGAAAATGCAGGGAATTTTTTGGGGGATAAGGGTATAATGCTGGAAGATGTTCAATTTTCTGAAATATAGAACATGTATAGAGGCCCTGGAGTCAGGAGGACCTGAGTTTAAATCTGGTCTTGGACACGTAATACTTCCTAGCTGTGTGACCCTGAGCAAGCCGCTTAATCCCAACTGCCTTAGCAAAATAAATAAATAAATAAACAAAAATCCAATTAACTTGTTTAAATCAAATGAATGGTTTGTCTATTATATATATATATTATTATATATATTATATATATATATTATCATAAAACCAGGTTCTGATTTTCATTTTTAGTTCAATGGTTTTCTTACTTTCAGTTTTATTAATCTTTCCTTTGATTCACAGGATTTCCAATTTGGTGCTTAACAGGTGATTTTAAATGTCTTTTTTTTTTTTATGTTGGGTGCACAATTCAATGATCTGTTCTTTTATTGATGTAAATATCAGAGATATGTTCCTCCCTAATTTGGTTGAATTCCATAAATTTTAGTATATTGTCTGCTATTGTTGCCATTTTTTTAAAAGAGATTGTTTCTATGATTTGTTCTTAGACCCACTAATTATTTAGGGTTATATTACTTAGTTTTCAGTTAATTTTTATCCTTTGCTTCCAAGGACCTTTATTGAATATAATTTTTATTCTGAAAAAGATGCATTTAATTCTTTGGCTTTTCTGTACTTGGTTGTGGGGTTTTTATGCTAAAATATACAATTTTTGCTTAGGTACCATATACCACTTGAGAAAAAAATTATGTTAATTTCTATTTCCATTCAATTTTCTCCAGAGGTCTATCCTATCTTTTAAAAAAAAATCTATTGAACTCCCTTCTTTATATTTTGTTTGGATTTAGCAAATTCTGTCTGTTTCCTCCTGTAACTCAACTTCTCCAAAATTTTGTATGCTGTACCATTTGGTGAATATAGATTTAGTACTGACATTATTCCATATCTGTGATCCTTTTTTAAAGCAAAATATAGTTTCCTCATTTCTTTTAATTAGATCTATTTTGCTTTTATTTTGTCTAAGATCATGATTGTTAGCCCTCCTTTTCTTTCACTTCAACTGAAGCATAATCTACTCCACGCCTTACCTTTACTCTGTGTCTCTCTGTCTCAAATGTGTCTTTTGTAAACCTCATAATATAGGATTCTTGATTTTAGAGCACTCTATTGTCCTTACTTTATGAATGATTCATAATTATATTATATAATATTATTAAATGTAATATAATATATTAATATATAAAATAAATAATCTATATGTTATATATTACATAATTATAATCATAATTATTATTTCTAACTACATTTTTTATCCTACTTTTCCCAAAGTACCCTCCTTTCTAACATAATTTCTTTTCTTATTCCACTTCCCTCCTGCTTCATTCCAGATTAAGATAAGTTTCTATCCCCAACTTCAGTGTGTATGTCATTCCCTTCATGACCCAATTTTGATGATAGTAAGGTTTTCCACCATTTTCTATCCACTATGTTTCCCTCCAATATAAAAGCTCTTTTGGTACATTTTTATGTGAGAAAATTTAGTTCATTCTCCTTCTCCCTTCACACTTTTCCCAATGCAACCATCAATTTTATTTTTTGGGACATTATTCCATCATAGTCTACTCACATCTGTACTCTTTATGTATGCTCCTAAGTGCCTAAATAATTATAAATTTATTAGGTATAACTAAGTATCATCTTCCCATATAGGGATGTAAATAGTTTAACCTTATTATTATTTTCCAGTTTACCATTTTATATTTTTCTTGAGTCTTATATTTGAAAGTCAAATTTTCTATTCAGCTGTAGTCTATTTCACCTCGAATGCTTGAACATCCTCAATTTCATTAACTTTCTGAAGGATTTTACTAAAGTTTTGTTGAGAAAGTGGATATTGGTTTTAATCTCTGCAGAATATCATATTCTAAGTTATCTAGTCCTTTAATGCAGAATTGCTAAATCTTGAATTATCGTAATTGTGGCTTAATGATATTTGTATGGTTTCTTTCTAGTGGTTACAATATTTTCTCTTTGACTTGGGCGCTTTGGAATTTGATTATAATATTCCTGGGAGTATTTGTTTTTGTAGTTCTTTCAGAAGATGATCACTGTATTCTTTTAATTTCTATTTTACTGTTTTAGTTCTAGTCTATCAAGGCAGTTTTCTTGGTTATTTTTGTAAATTATCTCCACTGCATCTATTTTTCAGGTCAGTTCTTTTTCCAATAAGATATTTTACATTTCATTTTATTCTTTTATTTTTAAAATTTGTATTGTTTCTTGATGCTTTGAGAAGTTAACTTTATTTGTCCATTTCTAAATTTTAAGGAATTGTTTTCTTTATTGAGCTTTTGCACTTTTTTCCTATTTGTCCAATTATGCTTTTTCAGCAGTTCTTTTATTCAATCAGCTTTTATAATCCTTTTTTTATTTGACCAATTCTGCTTTTTAAGGAACTCTTTTCAGGAAAATTTTGAAATCTTTTTTTCCCCATTGATCAATTCTCTTTTCTAAAGTATTCTTTTTTTCATTGGATTTTTGTGCTTCTTTTACCATTCGGTCTATTTTAAGGTGCTATTTTTCTTAAGTATTTTTGTGCTTTCTTTACCAAACTGTTGACTCTTTTTTCATTTTCTTACATTATTTTTCCTTTTTCAAGTTTATCCTCTTTTTGATTTTGAAAATCCTTTTTGAGCTCTTCCAGGAATATTTTGTGCCTGAGCCCAATTCTTATTTTTCTTTCAGGATTTGCATATAATTGATTTGCTTAATTGCCTTTTTTTTTTTTTTTTGACTTTGTCTTTTGATCTTCTCTGTCACTATAATGACTTTTAATGGTTAGGTTTTTTTCCTCTTTCTTTTTCTTTTTGGTTGCTTATTTTTATCTGGCCTATCTCTTGGCTTTTAATTTTAGGTTAGTTAGCTTCTGTTCCCAGGGTAGGGCAATGCCCCAAACTTTAGGTTTTTCTTGCTGCTATATTCAGAACTAGTTCTAGGAGTCTATAAGTTTTCGGTTCTTTTGTGATGTTATAATTTAAGGAAAGGTGCTTTCACTGTTCTTCTGGGCTGTAGTTTGATTTTTGAATGCCCGCACAAACTTTTCCACCCTGGAAAGGTGACCAAGAGTGCTTCTGCTAGTGCCCCTTTTCATCTTAGGACTTCAATCTGGAATTGCATAGGAACAAAGTTACAGAATCTCATTCACAATGCCAGTAAAGGGTTGCTTTTAATCTATTCTCTAATTGTCTGTTGTCTGAATTCTTTAATATCTGTTAGTTGAGAGCTATGGATGCCATCACTGCTGATTTGATCACCCTGTTGACTTGCTGGGGCCCGATTGCCTGATTTTTGTACCAGGGTGATTTGTGATGGACTGTGATTTATTTTCTTTTCAGTGTGATAGACCTTTTTGGTTGTTTCTTTCCATTGTCTTGAGTTGGAAAATTGTTTACCCCTTCTGTTTTTTTTTTAGTTCTACAGCTCTGGACTTTGTGGCACAATTTAACATTGTTTGAAAGGAAATTTGGGAGAGCACAGGCAAGTCTCTGCCTTTATTCTGTCGTCTTGGCATATAATAGATCCCTTTAAGCCGGAGAGACTTTGAATATGACCTTGATTTGGAGTTCTGCATCTCCTGTTAGATTAAGCTAACTCAAAGTGGAAAGATTCATCACAGAAGGCTGATCAATTTTCTTAAAGCCAAAGCTACTCACTAAGCTCATCTAAATTATTTAAAAATAAAATATATATCATCTATATTAGTGATGAGAGCACCTAGATTGACAAAATTGTGCTCCTTTAAATACTGTAGTAGGGACAGCCAAAGATTCATGAATACTCTTTTTGAGCCCCTATCCCCCCTCCCCCCAAAAAACCCAACACTTGAATGGAATATGTAATCAGGAAATATTTTTCCTGTTTAGAAGACAAAAAAGTAATATTTGTTATAAAATGAGGACTATATGTAATTCCTTGATTTGATAGCAGGATATAGCAGGAAAAAAAAAAAAACCAGTGGATTTAGATTTATAGGATATGGGTGAGAATCCTAGCTCCACTTCAATTGTTTCACTACAAAGATATGATATACTGTAGACTGTCATTTGGGAAGTCCTAGCTGTTTCTTTTTCATACCTTCAAGAAAGCCAACCTTATGTGTATTATGCTTTTATAAAGATTTTTGTAGTGATAGAAAAATAGGCACATGCATTAGTAGCTCATATTTTCTTGATTGCCTTATTATTGTTGGTAGTAGTAAGGTATGTAGCTTTTAAAAATATTGATACCCTCCCTTCCTTTAGATCTGTTGAAAATTTATTCCTCACTGACATCAAAATTATCTCATCTCCAGTACAGACATCTTCTGTGTACACTTGATCTACTCCAGCTGCTATTCCCATTTTTGTTTTTCTTAGTGTAATTTCTACTTCCTTATGTAGCTCCTCAGAATCTGTGATGTTTCATTCAAACAAATGTGGTGGCTTTATGATGAATGATGGAAAAAAGTTTTCTACAGAAGTATTTACAGATCTTTTCCATTTTTTCCAAAATGTTTATTGTACTTTCAACCTTGAGTGGCTTCAGAATGACCTAGATTAATTGCATCTCCAAGTTTACTATAAACTTTTTTTTGACTCTATTGCTTCTCCCTGTTTTGTGAGGAAATACTTCTCATTGTATTCTGTTATTCTCTTTCATAGTACTTCACAAAATAATTGATATTTTAATATGAATTCTTGTGGTCCTTAAATGCCTTATTTTCTTGCTTGTCAAGGAAATAAAATGTTTGCCTGCTGGGGTGGGATCCAGGATCTTTTGTTCATCTTGTTTTGGCAAGCTGATTTAGATTGACCAAACTTCTTTAGGAAATGGTGATAGTACATAATTATGTCTGTTCCCTTCTGTGCTTTCTATTTCTCAGAGTAAACAATTATATTAAATGTCAGGTTTGAATTGATTCAATTATGTATTACTGTTTTTTTCTAATTTTTATTTTTTCTTCTAATTAGTCATTTTGATTTTTTCTCTATGAAAGTAATAGTATAACTGTACATACTAATAAGGGAATGAAAGTATTATTTCATCATTTGCTATAATTTCAATTATCTATTTTTAATCAATAGTTTATAATCAATTTATTTCTAGATGACATTTTGGTGTGTCCCAATACAATACTTTCATTTTCTCTTCAGGAAGAAAGTATTTTGTAATAATAGAATCATAAATCCTACAAGAAACCTCAAAGTTCACTAGTTCAACACATTCATTTTATACATGAAAATGATGAAACTCAAACAAATTTACTGATCTGTTCAAGGTCACACCAATAGTAAATGGCAGGACAGGATTTTCCACTGAACCTTATTATTGCTCTATGTGCTGTCATTGGCACAAACCAAAATACTATCTAAAAATAAATTGATTATATTTGAAATTATAGCAAATGATGAAGTAGTCCTTTTATTCCACCTTTGGCCTATCATTTCTTATTCTTGGATCTCTTATTCTAATGTTTGTTTTGCTGTCCTCTTCCTCTGTAGTTTATGTTAGCACTTAAATTTTAACCATCTTCATGGTAGTCTTTTTGGAAATGCACCATGATATGAGATGATTAAATGTCCCAGAAAATGATTTTTTTATTGCCTGTGAATGCATGGGAATATTAATTCTACCAATTCCTTTTTCTGTCTCTCCAAGGATAATTACAAGTTCTCTATCAGATCCTAGTCTGGTGCTCATTGTGGCATGGAAGAGACCATTGGTTCCTGAAGGACAGAGCAGTAGAACATAAGGTATGGATACATAGATACATGTTTACCATGTACACAAGTACCATGAATTCACTGATCAGTAGTGTGATGAATTCTTTGACCATAGTGATTATGGAAAGGAAAAATTAAAAAAAAACTCTTAAATCTTTCTATTTTTATAGTGATAGCCAGAATAGAATGACTCATTTAGACTGTTTATAAACATGAACTTAATTTTAAAAATGAGAAACTTAGCCAAAGATCAATAATTGGGCATAATAATGGAATCATATCATTTTTGAAATTGTCATTAAAAATTCAAGGAAGAAATTTTCAGCTAAATGGGAAAGAAGAAAAACATTAGAATAAGAAATGGCTAGAGAGATGGTCCATAAGAGCCCATATTCTGAGAGATATTTAAGTTCAAGAAAAAATTTGAAACACAAAAGAAATTCATTGCACACCAAAAAAATTGGATTTATTCTATTATTCCTTATATTAACAAAGAAACTGTTTGGGTAAAAAATTTTTACTAATTGGTAATATGGATGTTTAAATAATAATAATATGTATAAGAGTGGGTATTTGTAGGTATGAATTGTGGAGAGGAATGACTATCAGATTTGTGGATGTATAGATTTCTTAAAAGAAATATGAAAAGGATTAAAAGTTATATAGCTTTTCCTATATAGACACAATAAAATGTGTGTTTGGAGTAGATTTTTGTGGAGATCTTGGTAAGAAGAAATAAGGCAAGAAGTAATGAAGAAACAACTCATGAAGTCAAATAAAGAAAAATCTTCTGTGGCTATAAAGACCTGAAATGAGTCTCCTAAATAGTTGTTACCTTTACCCAGTTGCAAGAAAAATTGATACATAATCTCTGTATGCGTCATTTTTCTCTCTTATAAAATGAGTTGGTTTGACTAAATGATCTCTAAAGTTCCTTCCAATTCTGATATTACAGGTGTGTACATAAAACATGTTCAAGCATACTTTTAATCCATGCTTATGCCTGATGTTTGATGATTGCATGAAAATGTTAACAGCATAGAATATATCTACAAAAATGTACCAGTGGAATTGATCCTATTTAAGTACAAGAAAAAAAGAGGTTCTGAGATGTAAAATTTGTTATTATCCCAAAATCATGAACCAAATCAATTTCCTGAAAACAGGCAAGTTTGGCAGAGACACAGGATTAATCAATTCCTTTAGAACAGCAAGAACTTAAAAAAATCCAAAACACTTCAGGGATGAACAAGGTGAAGAAAGCCTTATTTTCCTTTCAGTCTGACATTTTTTAAAGGAAGAAAGAAAAAGAAGTCACAGGAAGGAGAAAAGTAAAAAGCTTTAAAGAGTGAAAAACAAAAAACCCAACTTCTTGCAAAGTTATTAATGGAGAAGATAGAAAAAGCAAAGTGAAGTAACTGTGAAAGAAATCATTGAAAGTGAAAGGACAAATGAGAGAAGATTGTAGTCTGGTGTCTCCTGTATCAAAGTAAAGAGGAAAGAAGAGGAAGAAGACAAAGTAACAAAAACATCACTATTTAAAAACATCTTGGAATACATAAAAATTGAAGAAAAGAGTTGGAATAGAATTAAGAGACTAAAAACAGATTAAGATTATATCACAAGAGAAATTGCTGCTAACAGAAGAATCTTTTTCAAATTTGTTAATACATAATGTGGATTTTGAAAATTGAGTATTATATAATAATCTTTATAACCTTCTTTTGTCAAGAGTTTAGGTTATCTTTTTCTATACCTAATTCTCCTAGCATGTTGTTTTGATTTAGAAAGACTAATATTCCATGATATTAGCTATTATTTACATATTAGATCACTATTTCAGTAGGAAAACTTCCTTACAATAAAGAAAATATTTCCTGAGAGATCTTACTAAACCCTAAAGACTTCAAGTAAAGGTTCAGCTGATGGATTACTGTGTTTAGTTTTAGAGATGGTATTGAAGACATATACAAGGACTATAATCACATGAATTAAAAAAAAACAAAGCAGACTATGAACACTATCTAATTAAAAGGAACATGTCTGGTTTAGGAAAAGAACTGAGAAAAATGTACCTCCCTCCTCTCCTAACAGGAGTGGGGAACTATGGGTGTTGAATATTACATAAATTGGGTCAGTTTTGCTGAATTGCCTTTTCCCTTCTTTATTTTTATTCTTGAAGGGATGGTTCATTGGAGAAGGGATGGGGGGGGGGGAGAATATATTTGTAAATAAAGGCAATAACACAAAATATATCAATACAAATAAAAAGTTAAATATATAAATATTGAATAATGATTAAAATTTATAGATACAGCAACATTTAGGCAAGTGATATGAGAGTTGTAAATCAAGCATTAGGGTAGTTTCAACTGAAGGAGATGATATTGTGTGTATTTGAGGACATTAATTAAAGGGAATTAAACTTTCAGTATATTGAGTCAGGTTGTCCTATACATCTATGTCATGGAAATTAGGGAACTAGATCAACTCCCTAATACCACCAGGAAACTACTTAATATAACACTCCTGACTGTGCCTAATTTTTTACTATCTGACCTTGGGAGAGATTAAGGACTGCTGAATCAAGGATTTGGCCATATTGTAGTAAGGCTTCTCAGTTCTTTGTCATGTCAATCGAACCATGTTTCTGATGCTAGTGAAACATGCAACATCAGAAGCAATCCTATGGTTATCTTTATCCCACAAATTTTTGTTGGCAAATTGTCTCACAGGCAAAATTTGAACTCATGAACATGAGTCTTTCAGATTAGAAGTCCAGTGCTTTGTCCACTTAAATTGCCTAATCTTTAGGGAGAGAAAAATTTAGCATGGTTTCCACATGGCATTGGTTTTAACAAATTCACATCCAAATGTAACATCATCCCCAGATAAGTCTTTGTTTAGGTCCCAAAGATAATTCCTATAATTTACTCCTTGTTCCTTAGTATTATTGATGCTAAATTGACTGTAAAATCTGTCATGGATACTGAACTGCCAAGATGCAGATTTTAATCCAGGTTCTTCAACTCCAAAACTTTTCCCAGATCATCCTGATTTTAAGACTATAAGATTATCTACTATATCCATCCTCCTTTATCTTTTATCTTTTTTTTTTTTTTTGTTCAGTCATGCCTGATTCTTTGTGACCCCATTTAGGATATACTTGGCAAAGATACTAGGGTAATTTGACATTTCCTCTTTCAGTTAATTTTATAGATGAGGAAACTGAGGCAACAGGGTTATGTGACTTGCCCAAGTTCACACAGCTAGATTTGAACTGATGAAGATGAGTCTTTCTGAGTCCGAGCTAGGCACTTGATTCACTTCACCTGTCTTACATATAGTGGGGATTTAATAAATATTAATTAAAGTGAATGTTTAAACCAGCAGATCATCAGAATATAGAGAGGCAGAGAAAATATATCATAACAAATTTGAGGTGGGAATGTTAATTTTCAGCAGAAGGAAATAAGGGAAAGTTTCCTGGAAAAGGTAGTTTCTGAGTTTGTTTTTGAAAGAAAAGAAGGATTTAAGGTAAAGAGTTGATGGGAATGGGCTAGGATTAACTGAGTCAAGGCCTAGGGGAGTCCAGGGAAGAATGAAAACAATTTAATGTTGACAGTCTGTGTATTACCTTTTCTAGAATCAGTCAACTTCCTGGTTTCCTTGTCAGGGTTTTTTGGTTTTTCAAAGTCCCCAATCTGTGCCAGGGCTGCTTGAATAAGAGCTCCATCTTGGCCCATGCTTTAATTTGGAACTTGAGAGAAGAAAGCAAATCACACCAAGTGGAGCAATATGAATTTATGCTCATCAGCAAGTCATCAGGTTCTAACAGGAGCATTTTCTTTTTCATGTTATCTTGCGCCTGGTTCCCATTTTGCAGGCTTCCATTTCACACAAGCTGATCTAGTTAGACAACACTAAGAATAAACATAGCAACAGCTGCATTCTGAGGTTGAGACATCGCTAAGATAATAACTCTGTCCACAACACTGAGGAGCAGCTCCAGAAAGATGCTTTTGCAGCCAGTGGTGTAGGATTAAGTCACTCACATGGGGAGGTCAGGCTACTTAATAGGGATTCCTGCAAGAAGAAGAAAAGTTCTGTTTTGTTTTGCTTTTTAGTTTGCTTTAATCCATAAACAAATCTCAGTCTTTTAAGAGAGAAGCAAACCACCTGTCTCTAAGGGAAGAGTTTCCTTTTCTTGCAGTGACACAGCAATTGAGAACCACACCTTTGTTAATAAATATATTTTTTGCTAACAAAATGGAAGCTTCTTGAGGTTAGGAGGTGCTTATTTCACTGTATTCCTCCTTATTCATTTTGGTGGTTATTGTTGTTCAATCCTATACAACACTTTGTGACCACATTTGGGATTTTCTTGACAAAGATGTTGGAGTGGTTTTCCATTTTGTAGATAAGTAATTGAGACAGATAGTTAAATGACTTGCCTGGTCATATATCTGGTGTCTAAGGTCAGATCTGAGCTTAGGAAGAGGAATCTTTCTAACCCCAACCCCTGTACTCTATGCCATCTAGCTGCCCTTATCCTGTACATAATGTTTTTACATGTTTGTTACATGTATGCTGTTTAGTTTAATATAGATTAAATACATTTTTAATACATGTATGTTGCTTAGTTTAATATAAATTTCTCTTGTAGTTTGGACCTCGAAGCAAAAACCAGCAAGACCTCCTGTTCTTTCTAAAAGATTTCTTTTCTATTCTTTAGAGGAAATGGGATTCTTAGTCCTGCTTTTCCTGAGAGTGTCCTCCAGAAATAAGATATCTCTCTCCTCTCCCTCTTCCTTTCCCTTTCCCTCTCCCGCTCTTCTCCCTCTCTCCCCTTTCCCTCTCCCCCCTCTTCCTTTCCCTCCCCTCTTTCCTTTCCCCCTCTTTGTCTCTTTCTCTGCCTCTCTCTGCTTCTCTGTCTCTGTCTTTGTCTTTCTGTCCCTCTTTCTTCTCTTCTTTTTTCCTCTCAGATCTTCCTACACCCTTGTCCCTTCCCTGAACCAAAGCCAAGGGCCAGTGGCTACAGATAATAACAACAATCAAGCTGAAAAGCAGCCCATTCGCTTGATCCCAAGCTTAGTAAGCATCCCTCAGTTAAGTTCCTTAGTTTCTAGAGCAGCGCTCCCGAAAGCCTGCCTGAAAACTTTCTTCCCTAGAGGATCATTGAGGCTGGGCACTCAATCCTTATGCTTCAGGGAAGAGACAGTCCTACTCCCACAGCCTTTCTTTTGTGATGGCTCTGGCTGCAGATCTCACTAGGTAATCTGGTGGGGGTTGAGAATTGGTGAAGGAGAGGGAGTAGGAACTTCAGAAACCCCGGGGCAGTGAAGGTGAGGCAGCTAGCAGGGTAGTGATGGCTACTGTGGCAACAGTCGCCATAGGAACATGAAACAGAGGGGACCAACCTCACCCAGAAAGGGACTAGCCCTCTGTATGTCCCCCAGTGCTTTATTAGCTGACACCTGCTTCGTGTCTTAGGTTACAACATCCATGGGTCTTTACTGGGACAAGTAGGGACTGACAAAGGAATAAAAGCAACCTTATTCCATTTCCATTTCCCCTTTCTTCTTTAGCAAAATACCATATCCCCTCATCCATTCTCTTTCTTCTTTTTTTCAGTCTCCTTTTTCTCAATTCTTTCCCCCTGCTTCTTATCCTTCGCCCTTATTTCTCTTACTCTTCCTTCCTCTTCATTGCCCATTTTCTAGTAATTGTTCGCCTCTGTTCCACTCTCCAGTTGTTCCCTTTTCATTTTCATTGTTTCTCCCCTCCCCATTCCTAGAACCATTTCACACACCTGAAAATCTTATTTCCCCAGAGGAGTGCATTTTCAAAAGTATGCATTGATCCCCTTCATTCCTCTTGTAAGCAAAATCTTCCCTTCCTATTATCCACCCAGCAGCTTTCTATTATCTGACACAGTGGGAGTTCTTGTGGAATCAGTGCACAATATCTGCAGAACAGAGTTGTATAAGACAAGAAATGCAAGTACATGGTGACATTTGGGCTTAAAAGGTGTTATCATGCCATTCATGCCTTTACTTGTGGAGCCCTTCCTTTGCATGTACTCAGTGTGTGGGTCTCTCCCAAAAGAAAAAACTTCATCTCTTTTGTTCTGCTAAGTGAAGATCAGAAATTTCTATAATACTTTTCCCAAAGTATCTTTTCTTATTGTGTTGTAAGACTTATAAGAAATGTTTCCACAGCAGGATTTTATATTCTTTACACAGTTGTGTGACTATAAAGGTGTGGTCTCCTGTAGAAACTGTCTGCAAAGGTTTATTTGCTCTCAGGGATTTTTTCCCCCATTTAAAAATTAAACAATTTATTTTTTTCTTGACTGATAAAACAAACAAACCCCATTTTCATTTGCATCCTCTCATCTTAATGACTGATTTGCTACATGAAGAAATGAAAATGGAGTTCAGGGAAAACAGAGTCAGGAAAAAAACAGTTGCTCTGACCAAATATGTTCATCTAGAGAAAATCTCTTGTGGAAGTGACACTCACTTAAAAGCATTTAACCGATTTATTTTCAAGATGTCTCAAAGAAGGGACAATAACAAAAGAATGAGAAAAAAATCATAGACAGTGTAAATTCCCCCAAAAGGCAACTGAAAAAATAGCAGTAACTACTGTCTACTTTTTCATCTCTATAAAAATCTTTATGAGAATGGTCAATGCATGTGTCTAGGGAATCATCTTGGAAATATGAGAAGGGAACAGGCAGATTTTTGTAGAAAGTTTTCTGCAGCAAATCACATTTTCACAATCACACAACTGACTGAAAAGTAAAGAGAATGTAGAACCCCCTGGGTTCATGATTTGTTGATTGCCAAAAATTAAAAAAAAAAAATCACTGAATAGAGGAAAATGACATCCTAAAGGCTCTCCAACAAAGTGTGTCCCCTGCCTAGATTAAGATTATGTGAGATATTTTCTTGATAGTTGCAATCATAGAGAAACTTTCTTCAGTGAATCTTTTAGAATTAAGTGAAGCATAAAACAAAGGGACATTTGCTTGCTATATCATAGAACATTTAACCATGGGGGCATAATGAATATCCATATAGTGAACTGAAGAGAACCACAAATATGATCTAGTCTAACCCCTATAATTGCAGAAATTGTGGCCCAGATAGATGCTTAAAGTCACTTGCCCAAGGTAACTGATGTCAAGTAGAAGGAACAGAGTCAGACTTTGAAGCTAGACCCTCTGATACCCAAAGTGGCCTTTTCTCCACTGTGCTACCTTTCTTATTTTATAGATTGGGAAACCAAGGACCAAAGAAACCTCAAAGAGCTGGACCTAAAACATAGTGTCCATATTCTTTCTTTTATGCTGCACAAAAATAATCAAATTAATTCCAGCTCTTAGTCTAAATTACAGTGAAATAGACTTTTATTATGTAGAAAGATAAAATTGTTAAAGTAATTATTTGGGAATATGACATTTTTTGTCTTGATTAACCAGTTGACTCCCTGATACTATTTGAGATATAGTAGTCAAGTTTAAACTAAGACTATTGATAATTACTAGAACCTGGATTATATTGATCCTGCAGAACACAATGCTATCAATCAAACCTCCCCCCTTTTTCCTACTGTACTTTCACCCTGGTTTGAAAGATTGATGATTCTTGAAAATCTGGGAAATTCTCAAGCATCTTAATGAAATGATGGGAGAAAGCAGTGTGTTTAGTTTAAAATTATGTATTTCTCTTCCCTCCAACTCCCCCTACCTCGTTATATGAATATTTATTCCATCAAACAACCAAAAAACATTTTGTATTTAATTAAGGGTGTATATGTAGTTTCCCCCAGTTATTCTTAAATGGCAGAGATTATTTCATTTTTTCCTTTATAGCCACAACATCTAGCACAGGGACACATTCACAATAGGATCATAATAAATACTTGTTGAATTCAATTGAACATTTGCTGATTTTTGGGTCAAAATATTGTATACCATGCTTTTCATTTCACTATGAATAAAATCCTACTTTATTATTTAAAGCTGCCAAGAAAACAAAAATCTTCACTGCTTTTTAAATTCTAATAGCTACCACTTTGAATTAAAACCTTATCTATAAATGAGAGGCTTGGACAAGATAATCTTTGGGTCTTTTCCATGTCTAGGTTTGTCTCATTATGGATCAAATTTTCCTTCCTTCCTTCCTTCCTTCCTTCCTTCCTTCCTTCCTTCCTTCCTTCCTTCCTTCCTTCCTTCCTTCCCCCCTCCTTCCCTCCTTCCTTCCCTCCTTCCCCCTCCTTCCTTCCTTCCTTCCTTCCTTCCTTCCTCCTTCCCCTCCTTCCCTTCTTCCTTCCCTCCTTCCCTCCTTCCCTCCTTCCTTCCTTCCTTCCCTTCCTTCCTTCCTTCCTTCCTTCCCTCCTTCCTTCCCCTTCCTTCCTTCCTTCCTTCCCTTCCTTCCTTCCCCTTCCTTCCCCTTCCTTCCCCCTTTCCCTCCTTCCTCCCTTCCTTCCTCCTTCCCTTCCTTCCTTCCCTTCCTTCCTTCCTTCCTTCCTTCTTCCCTCCTTCCTTCCCTCCTTCCCTTCTTCCTTTCCCTCCTTCCTTCCTTCCTTCCTTCCTTCCTTCTTCCTTCCTTCCTTCCTTCCTTCCTTCCCTCCTTCCCTCCTTCCTTCCCTCCTTCCTCCCTCCCTCCCTCCCCCTCCTTTCCTTCCTTCCTTCCTTCCTCATTCTTTTCTCTCTTTTTTATATTGGACCTTTGATTTTACTGGTAATATAGAACCCCACATGAGGAAATTTCTTCTATCAATGTACATCAGTACTTGCTCTGCAATTTAGAGTCTTAGATTTGTCTCATAGACTGAAGTCCTTTACACTGTTAAATGGCTCAGCATTATAAATGAATGTTATTTTATTAATGGAAAGATGAAAAAGAAGGTTCATGCTCAGGAGAAAGATTACTTTCTCTTTCATCCCAAGTGCTTGGATTATAGTTTGTTGAGCAATATGTTTATAGTCTACTTCTTGGGTGCTAAGCATCCCAAGAAAAAGGTCTGATGAAAGATATATTAAGGCAACAAGATGAGGACAAACTTTCTTGATGTCTTTCTTTACACATATACAGAACTCGTCTCCTCCTTTTGGCCAAGTTGAGTTCCATATCTACCTTCTTCTTCCCTTTCCTTCTTGGGTACATTCCATATTAGAAAATGTAATGGGCTGAGGTTTGAGCTGATGCACTGAGGTCCCAAGTACGTGAGGCTAGATAGTAATTGGGGCTATACTCTATTAATATACATGATTGGATAAAAATGCCTGGCCCTCTCCTGAAGTCCTGATGTGTTGTATAGGAAATCGATTTTGGTGGGTGGAGGCAGAGAGGGAGGAAGAAAAGGGGAAAAGATTGGGCCTGGGTTCAAGACTCCGAGCTGCTGGTTGTGTGGCTCTGGTTGAGCTACTTCGCTGCCACACATTCTATCCCGGATTCTCAACACCTTTATCCTTCTTCACTGAGAATAAAAAGCATTTTCCCCCTAACCTAATTCCTGTCCCCATTTAAAAATACGATCTTACATTTGGGGCCCAATGGGTGGGAACCAAGGACTGAAAAGTCTCCGGTGACCAGGAACTTGGGTGAGGTATTGTTAATAGGCAAATAAAGGAACTTATTTTCTTAAAAACTAAACCAGTAATCTTTTTTTTTCAAAATGGGACAAATGCTATAAAGACTCTCCTCCCCAACCCACCCAAAGAGTGGGCTATAGAAACATATTAAGTCTGAAAAATGGGTTACTTATAACGGAACAGGTGGAGATTTTGGGGTATATTAAACTGCATCTCCTTGTTGGGGAGGACGATCTCCAATAACTGGTCCAGGGTTGGACAAAAGATGTCCATCATTTCAGAGAATTGGTCCTCATTCAATTTCCACAGGCATTTTATTTATCAATATAATGTTAGCACTAAAATCCCTAAAGAAAGAAAAACCATGGCTTCTTCACTTTCTATTAGCCATGATATTGGAGGAAGACAATGAATAGATTAATGACCATATCTCCACAGGGCATGGAACTTAAGTGAGCAAGGGTGGTGACCTTCCCCTCTAGAGGCAGCTTCAGCCCCACCCCAGAACAGTTGGGTCTCCTCCACCAACTCCACCCCCTCTGGGATGGGGGAGGAGGGGCGTGGGGGCAGTGCAGCACCACACCCCCCAACCCAATCATGGCAGATGGGGCTTTGAAGCCAAAAAAGGGTGTGGACATCCGGGAGCTTGCCTTATGTTTCCTGTAATTTCCCAGTCTAATGCCTTGGTCAACAAATCAAGATACTCCCTTTTTAACATAGAAATCATTAAAAGATCTTAAAAAGGCCCACTATTTTGGGCTACATCAGCTTATGTTAAGATCTATTACAAATTTGGCTTTTTGAAATCTTGACTCCTGATGACTAGAAATCTATAAAGGGGTACCTAAACGTGGACTTACATGGCTTTCTGAATATAGTGAGTTCTGTGGATACAAGCCCAACAAAATATCAAAATGCTGTTCATGCTCGATCATCATGACCACTACATATAGGTCCATATGGGCACAGCACAGTTAATTATTCATACCATATATGACAAATTGCTCTAATCTATCAAAGCGTGGGCTTGATTCACTAAAAATACAAAGGTGAGGCCTTCACAAAAATAATGCAAAGGGCCAGATAGGCCCTTTCTTTATTTAATGGGACGTTTGCAACTTATCACAAGAACTAATGGGAAAATCCAAAACAGATGTTTTAATAAGGCAACCTGGGAAAATGCTAATAAGGTGTGCAGAAGGATTATACTAGGCTCCAAGGATGCTCCTTTGGGAGTTCATAAGGCCTGTGCCACAGTGGGTACAAATGCCTTTTATAGCCAGACTATGATGCAGACTTCCCAAGATCCCAACATGGGTAGACAGGGTCCCTTCCAGCAAGGGACTTCTAGAAGACAAATCAATGCTTTCAGTGTGGCAAAGTAGGGCACAAAGCTCAATGTTGGTATAGAGGCAAGGAAAAAACAGGGGGAGAACAAGACCCAGTACCCCATGTCCAAAATCAACAGAGGGGTTCCATTGGGCCCTCAGAATGTGACAGGTTCAGGGAAAGGGATGAGGGCCCAGCCTCAGGGCCCCGGCAAAACACTTGGGGCATGATGGCGCCAATGGTGCACCCAGAAGTGCCTAGGCGGGCCAAACCCCAAATGACCAATCAGCCAGGGAAGCCATATGATGGCAGAAAGGATTACAAATCAATCAGCCAGGAAGCAACCATGGAAGAAAGGTTCAATTAGGAGAATAATTGTATGCAGCTAGAAAACTGAGATACCCCTGGAGAGGTGAAATCTGTTCCTCCCAGCCTATGGTCCGCCTCCAGGACAGTACGACCATTTTACCTCCTGAGGGAACGTACAAACAGTGTCCACCACCCAAATGTGGGAAATGGGGAATTGTGTAAATCCCAGTCACCAATACAGGCAGACAATGTGGACTTATCACCCAGGAAAATAGTAGCATCAGGTTTACTCATACAGAATCCTAATAAGCAGCCTGGATATCATCCAATTCTGATTCCAGATCACAAAATCCAGCAATTTACTGGACAGCAGTGAACAACACCGACCATTTCCCAAACATAAAATTTTCCTTGGAAGTTTAGACACTGAAGGCGGTTTAGAGGGTCCACGGCCCATCACTGGCCAAAATTAAACGACACCTACATGTCTGGTGAGGAGGATCAACAGCTGAAGTTATTCCCCCTATGAATGGACTTTGAAGGCAAACAGGAGTTTTATCCTTTTATAGTTGAAAAATCCCCATCAATCTGTGGGGGAAGAGGGTTTCAGCAATTAGGGTTAAAAAAGAGTACTTTGGTTTTTGCAGGCTGCTGTTGAAGGCCTTCCTTTCACCTGTTCCCATCCAATGGAAAAACTGATACACCAGTGGGATAGAGCAGTTTAAATAAAGATAAAATTCAGGCCTTATTAGATATATAAAGGACAGCTTGACCAAGGACACTTACCTCTTCTTAAGTCCTTGAATTCCCCAGTGTTTGTTGTGAAAAGAAATCTGGAAAATGGAGGATGTTAATGGATTTGAAAAGGGAATGAACAATGGAAACATGGAACTCTTCAGCCTGGATTTCATCTCCACCAGTTCAAGAATGGCCCTTTGGGTCATAGAATTTGATTGTTTCTATTCTATCCCTCTGGATAAGAAGGATAGAAAGATTTGCCTTTTCAGTGCCCAAAGCTTAACTTAGCTGAGCCTTTATAAAAGATATGAATGGACAGTTTCCACAGGGAATGAAAAACACCCTACTATGTTCAAATGTATTTGGTGCTCTCTTGTCATAAAAAAGCATTCCCAAAAAGTTTGGTATTAATTACATGGATGACATTTTGGGATGTGCTGAGGAACAAATGTTAGAGGATGTCTACAAAAACCTAAAACCTGGAATTACAAATTATACATAACCGAAAAATTCAAAGACATGCTCCCTTCAATATTTAGGATATGAAGTAACCCTAAGGTGCAAAGTTCAAAACTCTCCTTAAGAACAGAAAAGCTAAACACATTAATGATTTTCAGAAATTGATAGGAATATCCAATGGATGAACCAGTGTTAGGTTTGATACCTTCAGTTAAACCGTATATGACATTTTTGGAGACAGGTTTAAATTCACCCGATTACAAAAGAAGCTCAAGAGGCTTTGAGAGAAGTTAACTTTTTTCCAATTGGTTGAAAGTACCAAAACCCTTGGAGATATTTTTGCCCACACAAGAGGCACCCAAAGTCCTTCATCAAGGACAAAGGGATAGGATGGTGAACCTCCTGGCCCCCAGAACAAAACCTTCCCTTACCTAGTACTTGTTAAAATTTTTTAAAAGGCCACAAGCGAGAGTACAATTATCTGGGAAAGACCACAAGATATACACCTTTTAACCAATAAAAATTAAGTGTTGTGGACCATCCCAAGTGGCAAATTTTTACCATGGCTCCAAATTTTTACATGGGTCTCCATTAAAGATAACTAGACTATTACATAATTGGCAATGGATTTGGAAAAAAGTTTCTAAAATTCCTCTTAAAGGACCAACTATCTTTTACAGATGCATCCAAAATAAATTTGTGCTGTGTACCTCATGTCTAACATAAAGAGAGTAGTCAGAACCTTTTAGTCCACTCACAGAATGAATTGTTCTCATTTACTCTTACTTATTATCCAGGAGAATAAAATAATATCTGATTCCCTATTCAGTAGGTGTGGTAAAAGAATTCCACAGCCCAAATAAAATTGCAGCCCTAATATATCATTTTAAAAACTTCAAGACAAGTGGGAAACTAGGTAAGATCTAATTACATGTCCATTCTCATAGTGGACTTCCAGGTCCCATATTTGATGGCAACAAAGGCAGATAGCCTCTAACTATGTTGGTCAAACCCCTTTGTTCCAAGAAGCTCAGGCATCTATTCTAAAATATCAGGCTGCTGAGATTTATTTAAATTTGAATAAAAAAGAGGAAGCTAGAGCATAGTAAAAGCCTGTATGGCCCTTCCTTTCCACGCTCCTACACTGCCTCCAGGAAGAACCCTCTTGGTTTGAACCCAGTGAAATCGGGAAATGGATAGACCCATTATAAATTTTGGTCGTCGTCTTTCATCCATGTTTGAATTTTGGGATTCACTTTTAATACCCAGCAAAAAGACAGCCCAGGGTCCTAATTCCCATAAAGCATTTCCATTAATGGTTCCACAAGCAATAAAAACAGAAATGGTCTTGCTTATACTTAAAACATTTTTGCACACTTTTGGCACAGTATGATTTCACACCAAGGGCATACCTTTTCAATCCTAAGGCAGGCAATAGTGGAGAGGAGAAACAGAGATATTAAGACCTCCTCCAAAACAAAGAAAGGGGGGCCACAGGTAACCCTGGAATTTAAATCTAGCTCTTTATACTAAACTTTGATTTTTGACAAAGATACTGGCTCCGAACAGGTTTTATAACCCACGGAAGGTCACGCCCATGCAGCAGCCCACATCTTTAGATAACGCCGGTGATGTGGAGAGACCCAAAAGTGGTGAATGGGGACCAGATAGGCTAACTGCTTTGGGGAAGGGTTTCTTGTATTCTAAGGTGGAGAAGGAATCAGATGGGTGAACGAGCCATATTCGCCTTGTCCATTGCAGAGAGACGGAAACCCAAACAAAGGAGAAGACCCAAGAAAATCGGGTGGTTCTGTTGCTGATTGTCTCACCATTGAAAGAGCGGGATTATGGCGTTTGACCATGGACATCAAAGATTGTTGGACCAAAACCCCAGGAATCATTGGATTCTTGAGACATGGGACGAAAACCTGGAATGATTTCTGAGAAATGATAAGACTTTTCAGGACTTAAAACTGTGGAATCATTTTCCCCAAACTAAAAGATTTTGCAGGACTTAAAAACCAGGGGATATTGGATTCCCTGACATTGAAACAATGGACAATAGATTGGTTTTGGACTATCTTTTTGAAGAAGGTTATGTATGACTTTTTACATACCCACCTTCTAGGACTTCTGGTGATCTTTTCCAACACCATGTTGATTTATATTTTTGCTATTCGGCCTTTGCATGTAAAATTCATGTTTGTTAAACTTGAGCCTGCACTGACTGAGGGGAGGGTCATCCCAACCTCTCGTATTTATGTGGGTAATACCTCCCAGTGATGGGTTTGTGCATAATCCCTTCAGCCCAGAAACCCCTGAACCCCATTTCCTTTGGTGTTTTCACTCCCTTCCTGGATTCAGGTGGTGTGATCATCTGCTTTTAGTGCTTTCACTGCCTTTCTGAGAAGTCAGGGGGTTATCACCTCCTTTGGTGCTTTCACCCCTTCTGAGAAGTTAGGAAGGCTGTGATCACCTCCCCTTGGGGTTGACCTCCTGAGGAGTCAGGGATGCATGACCACCCGTTCTAAAATAAAAAGAAAGCGGGGATGGGGCTGAGGTTTGAGCTGATGCACTGAGGTCCCAAGTAGGTGAGGCTAGATAGTAATTGGGCTATACTCTATTAATATACATGATTGGATAAAGAACGGTCCCTGCCTACTCTCCGTGCAAGTCCTGACGTGTTGTATAGGAAATGACAATTTTGGTGGGTGGAGGCAGAGAGAGGGAGAGGAAGAGAAGCGGGGAGATTGGACCTGGGTTCGAGACTCTGAGCTGCTGGTTGTGTGGCTGCTGGTCGAGCTAGGTTCTTGACTCAGCTGCACACATTGCTATCGCCGATTCTCTTCCACCTTCTATCCTTCTTCACTGAGAATAAAGACTGACGATTTTCCCCTAACCTGAATTCCTGACTCCTGTCCATTTAAAAATACACGATCTTCACAAGAAAACTTCATAGACTAATATTGTTCTGATGACCAAGAATTATCTATTCCTCTTTTCAGTTGTTCTTCTTGATGCCAGTTTCATTTTATTATTTCTACAATAATGAATCTAATACATGCCTTTTCTCATCATGGGAGACAAGACTCCTTAAGGGGAAGAAGGTTCATCTGGACACATACTTTTATCTTTAAATATCTCCCCTGCTCAGGGAATACTGAAAAAAGACACTTTGCAGACACAGATGAGACTGATTTTATTTCTCTTTTAGGAACATCTGTTGGAGCAACTATAGATGACAATGTCTTCTTTGAAAGGAAAAGTGGTGAATTTAGAAAGTCCTCAGGGAATGTAATGCCATAAAATAAAAATCTGTTCTTATTATCCAAATTTTATATTGAAAGTAATTGAAAAAACACAGCTTTTTAAAAAATTCAAATGGCTTAAAGCATAAGAAGGTGAGAGAATGGAAAAGAAAACATAAATCTTTGAAGTCCTTGATCTTGTCATTACCTCCATTTCCCCCATGTACTGTTGTTACAAAAGTTTACAAAATATTATAAATTCTCATCCTCTTGTGATGCAGAAATAAAATGGCTGTTTATTCTTCCTAGAGTACCTCAGCCAAGCTATTATTTTAAAGGTGAAAAGTCACTGAAGTTCACTGGATCTCTTTAAAATTTCAATTTACTTCTTTCCATTGGCAAGACTCAAAAGACTTGCACCATTATTTCTCCCATCCCCTCATGGGATCTGCAGAATGTCCTTTAATTTTTAAGTTTTTTCATTATTGGAGGATATAGACAAGAATTGGTGATAGGTGATAGGTGAAGATGGATTGCAATCTTTACTGCTGGAGGAATATCCACTTTTGATGAGATTATAGATCAGCTGATATATCAAAGTGACAAATCTACCCCAGTTGGGGGCAGAGGCTGGAGCCATGTTTTTGGTTGTTTTATTTATTTCCTGTAGAAGAGATGCATTATTCCATAAGAAACACAGAAAATGAAGATGTACTAAAGGATTGCAATCTGTATTACTGGAGGGACTGTTCACATCAAGTTAGAGCCAGATCCATGGAAGTATCATCATTGCTTTAAAAATAATATTGTCACCCAAAGACTGTCAGCATATGTCCCCGAAATCTTAGAAATATAGCTTAATTATTCATGACATGTGGATGTTTTATATATCTCTAGATGCACAGAAACTAGGCCACTCTTCTTTGGCTGCTCCTATCACAGCCTATAAAGGAGTTGGGGCCAAAGACCCCACCCCCATTCTGCCCTTCCTACCATCTGGACTTTAATTCAGTATGTCTGAGAATGGATTTCTCACTTTTCATAGCACATTCACATATGTTCCTGAATTACTCTGATAGGAAACCCTTCCTTTCCCCCAACAAAACAGCAATCAATGCTTGGGTTTAAATGAAAGTTGTGGAAATTAACTACACAAGAGTGTCACAGTTATGGAATGAAGTGAGGAATGGGTATCAGACAGCCGTTCCATTAGCAATGAGTGAAGTTCACGGCAGACTTTTGCATTAGCAACCCAAACATCTGTGTGGAGCAATATGACATGATGTCTTGGGTTTATTGACATGAAAACCCAGAATAGAATCTAGCGCTAATGTGTGACCTGGGAAAGGCACAATTTTTCTGAACCTCAATTTCTTCATTTGTAAAATGTGGATAATGACATCTACTTCACAGGGTTGTTGTGATGGGAACACTGTGTATGAAAAGTGTTTTGCAAATCTTAAAATGCTATATAATTGTGAACTGCTGTTGGCAATATTACTACTAAATACTGACATTAATCTTTCATCCTGCCAACTAAGTAGTTTGAAAGCCAATTTCAGAAGAAGGAAGACCTGGGTTAAAATGCCACTTCTTAAACATACTGACTATGTGACCCTGGAAAAGCAGGAAACTTAATTATTCAATGATCCCAGATGACTTTCTAAGACTCTAAGTTTCAAAACATTTTTCAGTGAGAATTCCCTATATCAATGAAATCACAGGTGTAGAAATAGACTACTTCCCTCCTCCAAACAGACAAGCAAATAAACAAAACCAAGAAAAAATGCCAAGTTGCCAGAAAGTCTAGAAGGGCTGGCTTTAGAAGGAGCAAGATACTAGTGATTCTCTAAGATTATGAGTTCAGGACTAACTGTTGATCTGAATCAGTGAAGAAAATTTCCATACTAGTAATACCTCCTCAGAAAAAATCACAGGCCAGGACCAAACAAGTAAACAAAACCCCCAGGTTACCTAGAGCTTTGGAAAATTTTTTTTTCATTCCAAGATCTCCTGCTGAAAGGAAATAAAGAAGAATCAGGGTCATAGTTGTTCACTAATTATGGAGACATTCTTCTTGCATTTTGTTAAGCAATTATTCTGCCACTGCTTTAAAGGAAAATTAATAAAGAAAGCATAGCTCCAAAAAACTAACTGATAAAAGAGAAAAGAAGAGCTTCAGATGGGTTTCCAAAAGACTTGAAAAGCCTAGTGAAACTTTTGTCTTTAACCTTGTAAGAATAGTCATCAAACAAACAGATGAAAAGTTTTGGGTCAGCAGGGGTTCCATTTATGTAAATACTGAACTCTTGGACTAAAAAACAAACAAACAAAAAAAAAACAACCGAACCTCTAAATGTTAAGAAAAACACAATTAATCAGCTTGAGTTTTTTTCTTCCTTCTCTTAACATTCTCAAAAAGCAAGCAGATTAGGATTAGGAATGTTTTCAGTTGGAATAGTAAGCAAAATCACAGCTTGTTTTTTCCCTGATGCAACTTTTTTTTAAAAATGATTCAAATGTTGTCTCTTTTTGTCTACATTTTGAGACATTAGAAGGGTGGAAGATGTCTATTAGACTATATATATATATATATATATATATATATATATATATTCTCAATAGTATTTCATCTTTCCAAATACATATAAAATAATTTTCAACATTCATTTCTGTAAGATTTTGTGTTCCAAATTTTTCTCCCTCTTTCCCCTTCTTCCTCTTGAAGAAAGCAAGATCTGAAATAGATTAAACATGTACAATCCTTCTAAACATATTTCCATATTTGTTATAATGTTGTGCAAAAAAAGTGAGACCAAAGGGAAAAATGAGAAAGAAAAAGCAAACAAAACAAAACAAAAAGATGAAAATACTATGCTTTGATCCACATTTAATCTCTCCCCCTCTCCCTCTCCATTTTCTCTCTTCTCTCCCTCCCTCTCCTCTACTTCTTCCTCTCTCCTCACCTCTGTCTCTGTCTCTGTCTCTCTCTCTATATATAATGTTATATATATATATATATATATATATATATATATACATACACACATATATCTATTTATGCAAATATTGTAGTGCTTTATTATCTTTCTCTCTATTACTATGTACAATGTTTTCCTGGTTTTGCTCACTTCACTCAGTATCAGTTAATGTAAGTGTTAAACTATATTTTGAGACATTAGATATAATATAGCAGGGAAATGAGAAATAAATAATAAAGCATTGCAATATTGTATATATATGTATATACACATACATACATATATGTATGTATGTATAAATATATATATATATATATATATATATATATATATATATATATAAAGAGAGAGAGAAACAGATGCACACATACACACACACACAGAGAAAGAGAGAGAGAGAGAGCCAGCGAGCAGTATATTTCAAAAAATAGTAGTCTTGGAGTCAGGAAACCAGGACCTTATTACCCTACCTCACCTCTCATTCTGGTTTTGTTACTTTGCATAAAATTCATCCTACCTCTTAAGAGTTAGTTTTCTAATTTGTATTCTTGCTGTTAAATTGTTTTAGTCATGTTTAGTTTTTTTTTTTTTTTATAATCCCATTTGGGATTTTCTTGGCTAAGATACTGGAGTCCTTTGCCATTTCCTTCTCCAACTCGTTTTACAGATGAGGAAACTGAGATAAACGGGGTGGAGTGATTTGCCCAGGGCCACACATTGGGAAGTTTTTGAGGTTATATTTGAACTCGGGTCTTCCGGACTCCAGAACTGATGCTTTAGCCACTGCACCATCTAGCTGTCTCTTTCTCATTTGTAATATCAGAATAATATTTGGATTGTCTTTCTCACAGAGATCTAAGGAAAGCATTCTGTAAATTTAAAAACACTAGAAAAGTAAGCTATAATAATTACTTTTCTGTTCAAAATGTTTGCCTCTTTCCTAAAAAGCAAGAAGTTTTAAATAAAGATGGCCAAATTTCTTGTTGGTAAAAAAATATTCCATAGTCTCCATTTATTAAAAGTGAGTAACAACAATGGATCTGGTATGTGGGTAATTTTCTTTTTAACATTAATTTTTTTTAGCAATTTCATTTTTGATATTGCTTTTATATCAAATATATAAAGCCATAGTCTTCTAATTCCAAAGGTTTATCTACTCTCTAATCACTCTGACTGTTTTCACTGTCTGTACTTCATGCCTAGTACTCTATATCTCCATTTTATAGAGAATGAAACTGAGGCTCTGAGAGATTTACTCATGGATATGCCTTTAATTCCATCATAGGTCTCCTCCCCCTCTTTCCCTCCATTGTAAAAGCTTTTTCTTGCCTCTTTTTTTAATGGAAGATAATTTGTACCATTCCACTTCTCTCTTTCCCTTTCTCCCAGTACATCCCTCTCTCGCCCCTTAATTTCATCAATTTTTAAAGATATAATCCCTTTATGTTCAATTTACCTCTGTGCCCTCTATCTATATATACTTCTAATTTCCACAATAATGAGAAAATTTAATGAGTTACAAATATTAGTCTCTCATGTAGAATGTAATCAGATAAACTTATTAAGTCCATTATGATATCACTTTCCTGATTACCTCCTTATGCTTCTCCAGAGTCCTGAATTTGAAAATCAGATTTTCCATTAAGATCAGTCTTTTCATCATGAATTCTTGAAAATGATCTATTGCTCCACTATTGAAATGTTTCTTTCTGGATGTTTGCAATATTTTCTCCTTGACATGGGAGTTATGGAATTTGACTATAATTCCTGGGAATTTTCATTTTGGGATGTTTTTCCGGCTCTATCAGAGAATTGGATTCAGGTCTCTAATAGGGCCTCAGGAAGCTTCTGACTTATATTCTTGGCTCCTTGCAATCATCAAATGTCTAACATTATGCTGATTTCAGGCCTTCTAGAGAAGTTCCTATAATGAACTTCCCAGGCAATGAACCTTCTTCATCTTCTTGGGTAGAAACTGGAAGCTGCATTTACTTATCCTGCTGCAATACCAATATGATACTAAATATTGAGCTTTTTCTTCTCTCTTGGAGGGCCCTGTATTATGCATACTCTGCATGGATATCTCTACTTTCACTTTGTTCCCTCCTTCAGCTTTAAGAAGTCAGGGATACAATTTCATTGAATTCAGGCCTCATTTAATAGGGATCATATAATTTTCAGATACCTGTAATCCCTCCTTCCCTCTCCCCTCACTTCACAACATCTTCTGGCTTCTGGACATCTTCATATATGGCTCTTTACAAAACACCTCTATCCTATAGCTTACTTGTGTTTACCTTTGGTTTTATTGTTCACTGATTTACCTGCTTTTATTTTATTATTTATTATTATTTTTGTTGTAAGTAAGCCTAGTGGAGCTAGGATTAGCTGTAGGCTTTCATTTCACTGCCTTTACTTAAAGTCCTTTTTCTGTAGTTTCAAGTTTGAAATTATAAAGCCAAGTTTCAAAATATTAGCTGTTTAGCTTTTGGCAGAGAAAAAAGTTCTAGTATATGCCCAGAAAATTGAAGTCCCATATTATTTACTGTATTATATCCCCATGTTGGACTTATTTATTTCCCAAGATGCTCATCTATTTTCTCTTTTGATCCAGGTAATCTGTAGCATAATCTAGTGATGTTATAACTTCTGTGTTAGTCTCTGTTAATTTTCACATAAATGTTCTCTACTGTGTTTCATGTTATACATGTGTGTATGTGTAGAATTGATTCTATCTTCTTTGCAGATTCTATCTATAGATAGATTCTATCTATAATCAAAAGGACAGATAAATGATAAGGAGGTGTTAATATGTCAAATGATTTTTAAAGACATGTCTTTACTCTCTTAACCCTTTACCAAGTGTGAAAAAGTTTTCCATATGGAATTGGAAGGATAGCTTGACATTGTCTGGTCAAAAATGGCTGAGCCCCTCCTTGGCCTTTAGAAACACATCTTGATGATTCTGGAAGTAGTCCAGGCAATTGAGAAAGACCCCTACTTTCAAAGAAAATGCAGAGAGATGGAGGAGGAAAGATTGTGAGAAATTTCATGGGACTAAGAAAGCAGAAGTGTGGATAGAGGCAGTCACTATGATGAGCAGGCAATAGGACTTCCAGAATAAGGTTGTATGGCCTGATAAGGAATAAGTTTTGGGATGAATCCTAGGCACTGTAATTCATTCTCTCTCTCTCTCTCTCTCTCTCTCTCTCTCTCTCTCTCTCTCTCTCTCTCTCTCTCTCTCTCTCTCTCTCTCTCTCTCTCTCTCCACTGCAGACCTCTTGATTTTCTTTATTTTCTTGCCTCTTTCATGGAAACTTAAATAAAATCTTGCACTCTAGAAAAGTCTGTTTCTGAAAAAACATTTTTTTTCCTACATCTTTTTTTCTGTGTTTTAGACTGGAAGTTGCAGTGAAAGATACTAACCTCTAAATTTGCATTTGAGGGGATGATTGAAGGATATTTACTAAAAGCAGAAAAAGAGAAATTTAAAATGGTTTTGCCAGATTGATATCTTTGGCTGGGGGCTGACAAAAGACAGCTTTAAAAAAAAGATTATATATTTATTTTTTCACAACTTCTCAGAGTATGGAGACAATGTTTATATTGGCAAACCTATTCAGGCAATGAGTAAGGAGGGGGTTAAAAATGGATGATTGAACAATACCACTTGACATCCCACAATGGATCTTCTCACATGACTATATCTTTTCAATATATACCTATTCTGTTTCTTTTTCATAAAGTGTATCTTTCCAGAATCCTATTCTGGTCAAGGGTCTCATCCCAATAACACTGTAATATCTAAGAGACCAAAACTGCTTTCTTGGATTAAGATCTTTTGCTTGTTAGTACTACTTTGTGTGTTTTAAACATTTTATTACTTAAGGGATTATGTCCAACAAAAGGTTATGTGATAAAAAGCAATGATACAATTTCCCTAATCTCTGTTTCTCTGTGTATGTCTCTCTCTGTCTCTGCCTTTTCCGCCTGTCTCTGTCTTTCTTTGTTTCTCTGTCTCTACCTTTTTCCCTGTCTATCTCTCTGTAAATGTTTCTGTCTGTCTCTGTATGTCTCCTTCTTTTTCTCTCCCTCCATCTCTCTCTCATAGGATTACAGTTTTTGGAGTGGCAGACCTTTACACCAGCTTCAGACATGTGAAAGCCCTATTAGTTTTGGGTTTACCTGATACCTGTCACATAGCAGGTGCTTAAAAATGGTTCTTTATTCCCCTTCTTTATGGGCAGCAGCTACTAACTTCCTGCTCCTATAAGCTTAATTGCCTTTCCTTTGGTTGATCTAACGGGACTACTCAATTATTATAGTTTAGTTTTATATTGGGAGATTTTTAACCTAAAGTATTACCCAGGGAAGACTAAGAGATGCAGAGCCAGATCTAGAGGTAATCAAATTAGCCAAATGTCTAGGTCATAATATGTAAGGTGACAATATCATCACCACAATTGCCATGACTTCCATTATCTGGGAAAGCCAGCCAGAAAAATCAACCAGTGGGACCCCATCTCCATTCCTTGTCATGAAAAAGTCACACCTTTTTCTCCTTTCCAATATACACTTCTCTGCTTACTACCTAAAATATAACAGACCAGGATAAATCGTAGTATTGAGCTTCAGACTTAACTTTGTTCTCTGTAAGTAATCTCAAAGTGGGAGAGATGCTGGTGTACTCATTAGGTCTACTGGTTGCAACTACTTCTTGCTCTTATAATTCAATTATCTTCCCTTTGGTTGATCTATTGGGACCAATCAACAATTAACATGTCTACCACCACCACATTCAGGATAAGACTAGCTTTATGGATGGTTAGAAAAGATGCCAGAATTTCCATCTCTAAGTCTATAATGGCTCTATTCCTTTTCTCTTTTCCACCTCTTGTTATGAGTTTGGAAAATATAAGCCTTAGCTCTCCAGACAGGTAAATATAATTTCTGCTGATATCATTCAACTATCTAGAGGGAACTTTATTATGACATTATTTATAAATTAGGGAAGGAGTTTCATATGTCATTGGCTGTTCTGAAATTTCTTCCAGCAATTCTGAACCAATAGAATATAATGTAACCTAGTTTGTTTTCTCAGTGCCTTGATATCAATTTTTTTTCTTTATAATAAAAATAATTTTAATGATATCTTTTGTTTTTATATGATAGTCATTTTTGGATATGTTATTTTCCTTCCTATTGATCACCTTCCCCCTGCAAAGGTCTAATTCATTGAATTCTTCTTTGGAACAGAGGATAATTTACCAAATCTACCTGATTTCGGATACTGATTTTTTTTTCTTCAAGGATACCATCAAGTGAAAGTAATAAGAGGAGCTTACATTCTAATGAGAAGATATGTTCATTGACACATATGTGAAAAATATATGTAACTTATATACAAAGGGGTAGAGGTGTTGGGGGTAGAGCAAGTGCAAGTGTGTGTATATGTATGTGTGTGTGTAGGTAATCACTACAAAGGCCCCTAGATTGAAGATGGACTGTGAAGAATATTAAGTGGTCCTGCACAGATGAACAATAGAGAATATAGAAGGGAGTAAAATGTGCAGGAAGTATCCAGGTTGTAAAACACTTTGAATTTCAAGTTAAACAGTTTATATTTGATTCTAGAGGAAATCAAGAGATTGTAGCATAACACTCAAGACATCTCCAGTAGTGCACTATACAAATGCATAGGGAAAAATTATCCAGGAAGCTGGCCATCAGAGATACATCACCATGTCCTACCATGAAGAGGTCACACCTTTTTCTCTTTGTTTTCAACACATTCTTCTCTGCAAAATATAACAGAGGAATCTGAACTTCAACATAGGGATGCAGCCATTGGAGATGGACCAATGTCCTCATTATATCTATTGTCAATTTAAGAGATAATATCTGTAAAATTTTTAGCACAATGTCTGTCACATAGTAGGCACTTAAAAATGCTTCTTTATTCCCCTTCTTTATGGGCAGCAGCTACTAACTTCCTGCTCCTATAAGCTCAATTGCCTTCCCTTTGGTTGATCTAACGGGACTACTCAATTATTATAGGTTAGTTTTATATTGGGAGATTTTAGCCTAAAATATTACCCAGGGAAGACTTAGAGATGCAGAGCCAGGTCTAGAGGTAATCAAATTAGCCAGATGTCTAGGTCATAATATGCAAGGTGACAATATAATTTTAGTAACTTGTTTTATAAATACATATTAAAAAAGTTTCATTGTAGCTTTTCCTCTTGGTTATTTCCTATTAAATTCACTCCATTTTGCACAGAATCCTTTTTTGGTAACAGAGAAGGCATTTAAGTAAAACCAACTGAAATATAAACTTGGTTAGTATATACCACATTCTTTCTATGTGGTCCTCATATCAATACTGTGAGAATAAATGTGTTTCCTTATTGGATTCTAGTATCAAAATTGTTCATGATAATTAATTATATTCTACAGAATGTAATTACTATGACATGTTATTATACACATTGTATAGATTGTTGTCTCATGTTTACTTTCTTTACCTTGTACCACTCAGTGCAAGTCTTCCTATGCTTCTCTGCATTATTCATAGCCTTAGTGTCATGTGAAATGCTTATGTACCATGATATTCACATCCCATAGCAATATTAACTATGGGCACCCACTCTGTTTCCATTTTTTTTTTCCTAACACAAAAATATACATATTTTAAATATCATGAAATTTCACATCTAGGAATTTATTTTATGTTATATCAAATTACTCATGTTACAGAGGAGGCTTGAATTGTCCAAGGAGGCTTCATGGAGAGCATAATTTTTCTGATAAGAAATGTCAAAATGGCCTTAGGATCAGTTCTGATGTATTCACAGGAAAAATGGTGAGGTAACCATAGACTTCAAAGATGAAACAGAAATTGTTAAAGTGGTAAATGCCATTGAATTCTATCAGCTTTATGGACTCCTCTGCAGAAAATGGCTTGGAATGAGCAATATAAACAACACCCTTAGTAAACTTCTACCTTATTGTTTTCTTCCCCACCCGAATTTCTATTACTCTCTTTCACAGTGGACATCTCTTTAAAATCAAGTAGCATATATGTTTTTCATTTAAAATGTACTAATATTGAGAAATATGTTAATTCCTCTTTGGCTAAATTCTGCTTAGTTATTTTAATTATAGTGTCTTTTTAAAAAATCAATTATTTATTTATTTAATTTTAAATAATTATAACTTTTTATTGACAGACCCCATGCCTGGGTAATTTTTTACAACATTTTCCTTTGCACTCACTTCTGTTCTGATTTTTCCCCTCCCTTCCTCCACCCCCTCCCCCAGATGGCAAGCAGTCCTATACATGTTAAATAGGTCACAATAGATGCAATATATGTGTGCAGAACCGAACAGTTCTCTTGTTGCACAGGAAGAATTGGATTCAGCAGGTAAAAAATAACCGGGAAGAAAAACAAAAATGCAAACAGTTTGCATTCGTTTCCCAGCATTCTTTCTTTGGGTGTAGCTGCTTTTGTCCATTATTGATCAATTGAAACTGAGTTAGATCTTCTCTTTGTCAAAGAAATCCATTTCCATCAGAATACATCTTCATACAGTTTACAGAAGAACAGAATACAGAAGAACAAAAATGCAAGCAGTTTACATTCATTTCCTAGTGTTCTTTCTTTGGGTGTAGCTGCTTCTGTCCATCCTTGATCAATTGAAACTGAGTTAGATCTTCTCTTTGTCGAAGAGATCCACTTCTGTCAGAATACATCCTCATACAGTATCGTTGTTGCAGTATATAATGATCTCTTGGTTCTGCTCATTTCACTTAACATCAGTTCATGTAAGTCTCTCCAAGCCTCTCTGTATTCATCCTGCTCATCATTTCTTGCAGAACAATAATATTCTATAACATTCATATACCACAATTTACCCAACCATTCTCCAATTGATAGGCATCCATTCATTTTCCAGTTTCTGGCCACTACAAAGAGGGCTGCCACAAACATTTTGGCACATACTGGTCCCTTTCCCTTCTTTAGTATCTCTTTGGGGTATAAGCCCAGTAGTAGCACTGCTGGATCAAAGGGTATGCACAGTTTGATAACTTTTTGGGCATAATTCCAGATTGCTCTCCAGAATGAGTTGGATTCATTCACCACTCCACCAACAATGCATCAGTGTCCCAGTTTTCCCCGCATCCCCTCCAACATTCATCATTATTTTTTTCCTGTAATCTTAGCCAATCTGACAGGTGTGTAGTGGTATCTCAGAATTGTCTTAATTTGCATTTCTCTGATCAATAGTGATTTGGAACACTCTTTTATAAGAGTGGAAATAGTTTCAGTTTCATTATCTAAAAACTGTTCATATCCTTTGGCCATTTATCAGTTGGAAAATGAATGGCTTGGTTTCTTATAAATTAGAGTAAATTCTCTATATATTTTGGAAATGAGGCCTTTATCAGAACCTTTAACTGTGAAGATGTTTTCCCAGTTTTTTGCTTCCCTTCTAATCTTGTTTGCATTAGTTTTGTTCGTACAAAGGCTTTTTAATTTGATGTAATCAAAATTTTCTATTTTGTGATCAATAATGGTCTCTAGTTCATCTTTGGTCACAAATTTCTTCCTCCTCCACAAGCCTGAGAGATAAACTATCCTAGGTTTCTCTAATTTATTTGTAATCTCATTCTTTATGCCTAAATCATGGACCCATTTTGATCTTATCTTGGTATATGATGTTAAGTGTGGGTCCATGCCTACTTTCTGCCATACTAATTTCCAGTTATCCCAGTAATTTTTGTCAAATAATGAATTCTTATCCCAAAAAATAGGATCTTTGGGTTTGTCAAACTTTAGATTGCTATAGTTGACTATTTTGTCTTGTGAACCTAACCTATTCCACTGATCAACTAATCTGTTTCTTAGCCAATACCAAATGGGTTTGGTGACTGCTGCTTTATAATATAGTTTTAGATCAGGTACAGCTAGGCCACCTTCATTTGATTATTTTTTTTCATTAATTCCCTTGAGATGCTCAACCTTTTATTCTTCCATATGAATCTTGTTGTTATTTTTTCTAGATCATTAAAATATTTTCTTGGAAGTCTGATTGGTATAGCACTAAATAAATAGATTAGTTTAGGGAGTATTGTTATCTTTATTATATTCGCTCGGCCTATCCAAGAGCACTTAATATTTTTCCAATTATTTAAATCTGACTTTATTTGCGTGGAGTTTTTTGTAATTTTGCTCATATAATTCCTGACTTTCCTTTGGTAGATAGATCCCTAAATATGTTATGCTATCGACAGTTATTTTGAATGGAATTTCTCTTTGTATCTCTTGCTGTTGGATTTTGTTGGTGATGTATAAAAATGCTAAGGATTTATGGGAATTTATTTTATAACCTGCAACTTTATTTCTATGAATTATTTCTAATAGTTTTTTAGTAGAATCTCTGGGTTCTCTAAGTATACCATCATATCATCTGCAAAGAGTGATAGTTTGGTTTCCTCATTGCCTATTCTAATTCCTTTAATCTCTTTCTTGATTTTTATTGCTGCGGCTAGCGTTTCTAATACAATATTGAATAATAATGGTGATAGTGGGCAACCTTGCTTCACTCCAGATCTTACTGGGAAAGATCCCAGTTTTTCCCCATTGCATATGATGTTTACTGACGGTTTTAAATATATGCTCCTGACTATTTTAAGAAAAAGTCCATTTATTCCTATCCTCTCAAGTGTTTTTATTAGGAATGGATGTTGGATTTTATCAAATGCTTTTCTGCATCTATTGAGATGATCATATGGTCTTTGTTAGTTTGGTTATTGATATAGTCAATTATGCTAACAGTTTTCCTAATATTGAACCAGCCCTGCATTCCTGGTATAAATCCTACTCAGTCATAGTGTATTATCCTGGGGATGATTTTCTGTTAATTATAGTGTCTTAATCAAGTGATTAGTCATGCTTTATCAAAATTATACTAGATTCACTTTCCCTTTGTTTCACTAGTAGCTTCTCATCACTTCTTTTCATGTTTTAAATAATTCAATTTGCAGTTTCTGAGAAATCTTTAGAAGCATGTAGACTAAAAAAATGTTGCAAGTCACTTTAATTAGGAAAGCTGAGTTATATGGAACATACTTTAAAAAATAATTAAACAAGAATTGGAGCTTTCTGGGAACTGAAAATATAGTTATATAAACACTGAGTGAGAGATCTACTAGGAAATGGATTAGATATTTTCCCTGAGATTCATTGAATACTTTGTTAAATACTAAAAATATTACTTGGATCAAATACTTGCAAGGGATATGACACTGTACTATGAAAAATAAAAATGATAAATACATGCGAATAAGCTTAAGACCAAAAATAGAAAGTAGATGGAGGAAAAGACATTAATACTCAATACAAGAATTTTATATAGAAGTTAAGCTGATGTGTATCAATTGCTGTAGTAAGGTAGTTTAAAAGAGGCCCAAAACTTTAATGAGTAATCACTCATTCTGCTTATCACAAAGAAAGATATGCATCTGCATACAATACTGATTTATAATATAGCTTATTTGTAAACCCTTATAGAAGGTAGTAGATTATGAGTATCATCATCACATAAAAATCACGTCAACAAACATTTAGTCAGGTACTGTGCTGAACACTTGTGATACAAAAGACAGGCAAAACTTGTTTTCAAGTTTTCTATCATCTGATATATATTCTAGGAATACTTTATTTTGCACCAAAATTTCTACTTTGCTACCAACTTGGGTAAAGGGTTTCTTTACTAAAAATAAAAAATGATGCTGGAATATAATAAATAGATAAAGGATAGAAAAGACTTATAAATAAATGTTTTTAAAACAAGTTCTTTTTACCATCAAGCACTGAGGATATATCCCATTTGAACTCTCAACATCCAAATCCTGGAAATCCTTCATGAGAAACTAAAAATCCTAGACATTAAACAAATATGGCAGAATTTGCTAGATTAGACTACCAGATATACATGGAGAAAGTTTTTGCTAGAGTTGATGTATTGTGAGGACACTGAGGTATTCATTTTCAAGATGTCAAGAAAGGGGAGATAACAAAGACATGAAAAACAACCTTAAATTTAATTATTTTCAAGCACAGGAGGGAACATCAATAATTTTTAATCTATAGGCTTGCTTTCCCATTGTACATATTTTTTTAATGAGAATGATCCATGCACATATCAAAGACATCCTTGATGGACAAAAAATTGAAGATGTTAAAATATTGAAAATAAAGTTTAAAAAATATATTTTGTTACTTTTATTACAGTTTAACAAAAAGTACTTTTACTTTTACTTTTAATTCACTAGTATTGATTAGTGATATCAAAAAAATACTTGATACTTTATGCTTTTACTTTTTTTTAGTTTAGTGATCATTTGAATTGAACATTTTTGCTTTCAATTAGATGAATGTGGAAATTACATGTCAAGGTGACAATCCACTTACAGTTTTGCCTTTTTACTTCACACACTTGTTATCACTCTTTCCATTAATTTCACAACTGTCTGTTATTTTTTAGAATTAAACAAGGATTCAATTTACTTTGCTTTTCAAATTAAAATTTGAATCTGAACATAAAAACCCCCAACAATATTCTAATGGGCCATAGAAATTGACTTTAGATTATAGGAAACACTTCTCATACTTGTTACACATTAGTTCCTCCTATTTATCCTCACTCAAATCAGTCCATTCCTCCCTAAGTTTATTGTCGCTCAGTTAGTTCACTTACCTCTTAGCCCGAGTTTTTCAAATTGCTTTTTTTGCTCATGCTGCCATATTAGTCTTTGCTATGACAGGTTGTGGCACACTATGAAAAAGTTAGGGAGAAGGCTAGTTTATATGCATACAATTATAAATAAAAGTTCTATATAAAATAGGAGTGAATAAATGAATGAGTAAGCATCTGCTAAAAGTACAAGCAAAATCTAAATGCAAAGACAGTCCTTGCCCTTAAACATCTTATATTCATTTCAAATGGCAGATATTTATTTCAACAATCAGAGGGATGCTGAGTAGGGCCACAAGAAAGTAAATTAACACATCTCATGCTGAAATATTGGAAGAATTGAATTCATCATGGTTCTAGAATTAGAGGGTAAGTGAAAGAGATCAGAGAAGATTAAAAAAAAATACCCAGTTCTGAAGAGAAAGACTGGAGAGATAGAAAAGAAATGAGTTTATCTGAGGCTTTCTTGAAATAATATTTCAGGATAATGTTGATGGGGATGATCATGTATGTGCCTTTGTCTTTTCTAGTTGACCAAGTGCTCTACAAGAGGCCTACGAGCATGTCACATTCTATCACCTTTATTACATAATATATTTGAGGCATACTGTTATGAAACTCATAATGTACTATGGCACATATTTTAGGAACCACTATTCTCTTTCCAACAAAATCCCTTATATATTTCAAATCTTAAAGTAATAGTACTTTTATTTGGTTCTCTCTTTGGGAAACAACATTCCTTGAAACCATTTCCATTAGAGGACATTATTTCTCCTACTACTCCCAATTCAAAAGATCAAGAAGATGATGGGTAAACTCCCTTGCTTCCTATTGCCACACCATTTTCATGCAATAGATTTATATCACCTACTCCTCATATTTATTCCTTGTGGTATGATCGCTAGGTCATTTATGAACTTTCTCTATTACTTTAGTTTCTTGCTATTTATTATCCTCCTCTATGCTCTATTCTTACATAATATTTTCAGGAACAATAACAGTCATGTTGATATACTTGGCAGCAACCTGAGAATGATGTATTTCTGTTTCATCATTCCAGTGGCCTCCTTTTCCATGCTACATCAGGCATATATCAGTATGATTTCATCTTAGATTTGACTATTCCCTAAGAATTATGCCACATTCAAGATTTACACTTTTGAAATTCTTACTCTTTGGCCACCATCTTATCCGCAAATTATAGTCTATCAGGGGACTATGGCATCCAGATAAGCATATTATATATTTCCCCCAGACTTTTATGAATCTTCATTCTCTCCTAACTATAAATACATTCAGTTCTCCCAATGAAGCAACTTTCTCTTCTATGTCACCCAGCTATTATTTCCTACATTTTCTCCCTTTCATTAAACTAATTGAAAAAAGTTTCTTTATAATCACTCTTTCCAAAGTCCCTTAAGTTCCACTCTATAATCTCTCTAATGACTGATTAAATCACTAATTGCCAAATTCAGTGACCTTTTCCTTTCCTTATTCTTCTTTATTTCTTTACATATTTTGGCATTGTTGCTTCTTTCCTAAAGCTTTCAATATTCTTTTGCCTTTCAGATTCAAAGATGTTATACCTCTCTGGTTCTCCTCTTTACTATTTGATCCTTTGTTGTTTCTTTCTCTTCTTTCTCATCTTTTCAATCCCTTAATGTGTGTGTTTTCAACCCCTTAAAGAGTCCCATTCCTAAAACTCAGTCCTTAGGCTTTTTACTTTGCTCTCTTGTGACTCTTATTTATTCCATCAGCTTCACCTACCACCTCTTTTTATTTGGTTCCCAATCTATACGTATAGTCTTGACCTCTTTTCGGAGGTTCCAGGTCTATATCATATAGGATACCTGCATCCATGGTCAAATGACCATGAGTAATGCTCCAAATTGAGCTATCATTATTATTTTTTCTTCTAAATCTGCTATTTTTGTATTTCTAGCTATGACAAAACTGTTTTCATATTTTCCCACACTGCAAACTAGACTTTCAATAGTTTGGCCTTCTTGACTACTGCGATGATCTCCTTTCAGGTATTCCTGACCCTACTTTCTCTTTTTTGTCTATATTTACCCAAATATTTTTACCTGTGCATAGGCCAATATATCACATCTGCTGAAAAATATTCAGTGACTCATTATTGATTACTGAATAAATTTTAAATTACTTTGTCTGAAATTTAGTGCAACTAGGTGGTGCAGTGGATAGGATGCCAGCCTCGATGTCAGGAAGATTCATCTTCCTCAGTTCAAATCTGTCCTTAGACACATATTAATATGATTCTAGAGAAATCATTTAACAGTATTTGTCTCAGTTTCCTTATTTGTAGAATGATCTGAGAAAGAAAATTGCCAACCATTCCATTATTTTTGCAAAGAAAACCCCAAATGGGTTCATAAAGAAGAGGACATGATTGAAAATGACTTAACAGCAACAACATACAAAAGCATTAACTGGCATTCCTGAAGCTGTGCAGCATTATCACATACATTTCCCTTTCTACTTCAACCAAACTTTGCATCCTGACTATATCTTATTTTTCCTGATCCTTTATTTATTTATCTTTTTCCCCTTTAAGTGTTACCTGTTGTTTGGCATCCACTCTTCACTCACATAGATCAAATCCTCCTCATTTTTCATCTTTGTGATTGAAAAGTCTTCTAATTGGTCTCTCGGGCTTATGCCTCTCCTCTCCCTGCCTCTTCCTCCATGTAGTTACCAAAATGATTTCTCTGATCAAAAAGATCCCAGGGAATCCTGAATTCCTTGAGGATAAAATACAAATTCCTCTGTTTGGTATTTAATATCCTTTACAATCTGACTATCTTTTCTTGCCAGATCAATTACATATTCCTTCCCCTTATGCATCAAATTGGTTCCACTAAACTGGCTTACTTGCTGCTCCTCATAACTAACATTCAAGCTTTCTTCTCTCAGATTTTTCCTAGGATGCACTCTCTTCTAACTTCTCTTTCTTAGAATTTGTAATTTCCTTCAAAAACACAATTTAAGCACCATCTCCTACATGATCTCCCTCAGCTGCCCATTTGCTAGTGCATTCTCTCCCTCCCACATCACTTGGTATATGTTTTGAATTGACTGACATGCATTTTTGCATTGGTTTTTGTGTTTGAATCACCAGGGCTTACAGAAGTGGTTGGCAAATAACAAGAGTTAATGCTTGTTAGTTAGATGATTGATTGAAATACAAATATTTGAAGCCTCTTCTGATACCTGCTACTGGTTACTGTCTTATATCCTTTGGATCTCATGTAGTACTTTGCTTGGCAACTGTCAAAGGTATGTATTTGTGTATTTCAACTTTTTAAATCTTATGTCCTATACTCTTTTTAAGCTGCAAACTACATAGTGTCTTGGCATAATATGTATTTAATAAAATGTTTGTTGATTTGAATAATTATAAAGATCATGTTTTAATCTATGTATTTCTGTTGCTGTATACTCTGTAAATATTAATTTTTGACTGAGAGATTGGAACTCATTTAGTAGTAAATTTAACAGAAAGTCTAAATCTAGAAGTGAGCAAATATCTGGTAATTTGAATATTTAATGAGTCAGAAATTCAGACCCAAATCTCCTCTTTTCCCCATTATCTGGTTAAAGAAAATACAGAAATGTATTTTGAACAGGAGAGATCTGGTGACAATTGATTCTGTTCAGATAATTTAACACTTCATTGGGAAAAGTTGTATTATTATCCCAAAATTGATGTAGTAATTCTTTACTTTTAGAACCAGGGAAGAAAGAGGGAAGTTTATTTTTTCCTTTATGGAAATGGAAATTAAGTAGTATGAGACAATTACATTTGCAAAATAACAGCAATTGGAATGAAGTACTTCAGGAACAAAAAGAAAAACCAGGGAAAATAGTTGAAAGGAATGAAACTATCCATGAAGAAAGTTCACAAAAGCATTAATACATAAGTTAAGAGAGAAAAACAACAGAGCAGAAGAGACATGTCAAAAGAATTAGGAAGAAAAGGGAAGATGAATTTGGAAACTGCCTAAAATTTAAGAGACTGAGATCAGGACCAAGATTAAAATTCGGTATAACTTTGCATGACAAGCTTTTCAAAACTACATTATATAAGATGGTTCCAAACTTTTTTTTCCTATAAGGAGACAAAAAATGTGTTAAAGATATGAAATGATCGATGATGATGATTGTTTGTGTCTATCAATTGGACATTTTTAACTAGAAAATTTATCTTAATATTATGGAAACAAAGAATCTCTAACAACCACTCATAGTGACAAATACTCTTCTCTCATTGTTGGTTTGCTGTCATATAAATACATCACCAAACATTAAATCAAAAAGATAAGAAAGAAAAGAAGAGCAAAGAAGAAAAACACTAAGTAGAAGAGAAGATGTTAATATTGTATAATACAAGACAAGTAGATAAAAAGGATTATCCAGCTGGCTGCCTGCAAAGTTCATATTTACAGGATAAAACCTCAACTAACCCCTTTGTCTTATCTCAGCAGAAATATACTTCTTTGTTTGGATCTAGCTCAACTACTCCCTGCCCCCCTTCCCTGAAACTTGGGATTGCTATTTGATTGGTAGAATAATTCATGCAGTTATTCAATATCAATATATATATTATCAACTTTTTCCTCCCTCCAAGATTATCATTTAGTTGAAATTTTGTTGTTTGTCCTTCAATTTTTCCTATTTTTTATTTTAAAGCTTTTTATTTTCAAAATATATGCATAGTTTTCAACACCCACCCTTGCAAAACCTTGTGTTCCAAATTTTTCTCCCTCCCCTCTACCCACTCTGCTAGACAATAAGTAAAACAATACATGTTAAACATGTGCAATTCTTCTATACATATTTCTACAATTATCATGCTGCACAAGAAAGATTAGATTAAAAAGGAAAAAAAATGAGGAAGAAAAAAAGCAAGCATCAGTTCATGTAAGTTTCCAGGACTTTCTGAAATCATCCTGCTGATCTTTTCTTATAGAATAATAATATTCCATAACATTCATATAGCATAACTTATTCAGCTATTCTCCAACTGATGGGCACCCACTCAGTTTCTAATTTCTTGCCACTGCCAAAAGGCCTGCTACAAACATTTTTACACATGTGGGTCCTTTTTCCTTTTTTATGATCACTTTGGAATACAGGCCCAGTGGAGATACTGCTGGATCAAAAGTTATGCACAGTTTGTTTGTCCTTTGGGTGTAGTTCCATATTGCTCTCCAAAATGGTTGGATCAGTCACAACTCCATCAGCAATGTATTAGTGTTTCCATCCCCTCCAATATTCATCATTATCTTTTCTTTTCATCTTAGTCAATCTGAGAGATCCTTCATTCTTAAAGAGGACTATGACATCAGGGAGATGAGTCCATGACATTTAAGTGAATTGGATTTAAGTGAGAGAGGACTGTTCAAGTTTAGCTGCTTTATTTTCTCCCCCAGATCCTTCTTGGTCCAGATATAGATCAAAATGACTGGAGATGACCCTCTAGTTGAAATAAATTTGATAATGACTTCATATCTATCCTTCATTCTGTCTGTGTAAATACAGATATAGTCCAAGGCACTAGTATCTAGGATAAAAAAGAATGAACATTACACAAGTATAGCATTTGCAAGTAGATGTCTGTATATCTGTCTTAGAAAGGTTGAATGGCAATGAAGACACTCAATATTCAATCACCTACCTATGAAAAAGGGATGATTATTAGATTGTAAAACTTGACATATTTTTGATGTGATAAGGGCTAATGCAAAAACTGAGTTACACAGAAGGAAAATTTATTGGAAGCACATAAATATATATTTTATAAGGGCCTCAGAATCTAAATCTATACCCTACATTATTGAAGATGATATATTTCTTTTACAGATGGGTGCAAGGTTAAAGGAGAAAAATACAATATAAGATGCCTTTTTGTTTGCTTTTAAAAAAGAAATCTGTGACTGTGACCTTAAAACTGTGAAAAGCAGAAGTGATTATTTTAATCAGAATTTCATTCTGTACATGATATTGGTGAAAAAAAATCATGCTTTATAATATAATTTGTCAAAAAGTCTGGCAGTGTGGCATACTGGTAATTGCAATAGTTGCAATTATGTTTCAATCTTAATTAAGAAGCAGCTAACATGACTCCTTCTGGTTAATCAACAAAATAATGAAGGGCCTCAAGTTAAATGTGCTTTTAGTAGGTTCATGCACATAAAATGATCTGGAGGGTGCGACTTGTGCTGGATTGTACTACATAATCCCCCCAGTGAGACAGACCTTTCCTGCCAACCTGTTAAGTTTTCTTGGACTGGAAAATTGTTTCATCCTGACCTATTGTTGGCTCTACCACTCCAGAATTAGATTTAAGGAGTTATTTTAAAATTGTTTGGAGGAGAATTTGGGGGAGTTGAAATGACTCTCCATCTTTTTTTCCCTGTCCACTCTCAAGGTCTCATCTTCTTCAGTGAGATGGAATGTATGTATATCGTGCATTGGGCTATTCTTTCACTTTTTACTAGTACATATGTAAAGTTTACCACATGGTATGGAGGCAATACTGTAAAACAACTTATTTAGGAAGCATCAGATGTTATATTGGGGAATAAAGGAACAAAGGAGTTTTGGATTCTCTCCAGTCCTTGAAATTAGATCCTGAAACACATTCCTATTAACCCTAAAGAACATTTTACATTGGGTCAACCATTATTTCATTAGTCATGTGATTATTTTCAGTCACAAAATTTAACAGCCATTTAAAAAATAACATAGCATGAAACACCATGATAGGTGTTATAAGGAGATTACAAGGGTATATAAAACAAGGTTAATGTTTTCAAAGACCTTAAATTCTAATGGGAGAAATGACATGCTCACTAATAACAGTGATATAGATTAGAATCCATCCCAATCCAACAGACATTTATCAACAGCTATTTATGTGTCAGACATTGAGTAGGTGAGAGGAAAATAAAGACAAAATGAAAAAAAAAAATTGCAATGCTCAAGTAGCCTATGTTCTATTGGAGTATAACAAATGTGTAGGAACAGACAGTTGACTCATGAAACTTCAAAGGAGGAAGACTTTACTTCTGCCTTGAGGGGGTAGGGAGATGGGATTTTTGGAAACCTAAAAAAATATACTTATTTTTAAATTTTAAATTGATTTTTATATTTTGAGTTCCAAATTCTCTTTCTTCCTTTAACTGCTTTCCCATCCATACCTATTATACATGTGAATTCATGCAAAACATATTAGAAAAGACTTCCATAGGTAAATTGTTGTGGTGTATATTCTACATATAAGATTCACATAAAGGGAGGCAAGAGAGCTAGAAAAAGGGGGGATGATAAATAGTAAGGGGATGATAAACAGTCCAGTTTGACAGAATTTGTGAGGTATATATAGGTAAATAGAACAGGAGATAGAATACTGTGCCCTGAGTTCAGAACACATGGATATTCAAACTCTGTCTCAGACACTGACTAATTATGTGATCCTGGGCAAACCATTTAAGCTCTTTGTGCTGCAGTTCCTTCATTTGTAAAATCAGGCATATTTAGTTCTCTAATATCTACCTCCCAGAGTCATTGTAAGGAGAAAATGACCTAATATATGTAAAATACTTAGATATGAAATTGTGCATTAGAGAGATTATTATGATATTATTGGATATGCTGGAACAAGGCAAGGAGAAATTATGATAAATGTTACATTGTTTCCTCTAAAAGAACTTGTTACCCAAGGGAAGGGGCAATGTTTTTTGTCTTTGTATCCCAAATGCTTCCTAGCAAATAAAGGAACTGCATAAATGCTTGTTGATTAATGAGGTCATAATATTTCCTACCGTTGAGGTGGTCGACATTCCAACAATGTTATGGTCCCTAGGTCAATGTTGCAGGTATGGTAAAAAAAATTTGCAAACTCAGTTTGTCTCCAAGTAAAGGGATAAAGATTTATTTATGCTACTAATAGGAGGCTAAGCTCCAAAAGAAGTTAGTGAAGAACCAGGAGCAAGAAAATAAATTTATAGGGAAAATAAACTTATAGGGAAAAGTGAGAAGGACTAGATGCTACTGATATGCTAATTTTATGGCTTAGAGGTGGAGCTGAAGAGTGCTCTCTAGTGACTTTTTGCACAGGTGTGTATTCAATAATTCTTTGGGCACAGCTCATGAGTGAGGGAGGAAGAAATCTTCTGGAGGTGGATTTTTAGGTCTGAAAAGCAACTTAAGTGGCAGACACCCAATTTTGCTCTATGCCTGTGTCCACTTTATGCCCTCCATTATCATTGCTCATTAATCTCAGAAACTTCATTATCACAGACCAATAGGTAGTTATCCGACAGCCAGCAATAATTGTGACCTTAGCATCCTGGTCAGATAGAAATATATTATTTTTAAGTGTATCACTCCCAAGGTCAGGTGGGTTTTGGGGCTATTGATACATGTTTCCTAGGAGCTGTACCATTTCACTATCATTTATGACAATGCATCAGAAAAGCTATTAAATTGATCAATATTAACATTTAAGTAGTGGAGTAGATAGAGTTGGCCTTAGTGTAAAAAAATATTGAGTTCAAATTATAGTAGTGTGATTTTTGGAAAGTCACTTAATTTTTCTGGACCTTGGTTACCTCATCTGTAAAAAGAAGTTGTCCTATTTGATGATTATTAAAGACATTGCTAGTTTATAATCTTATAAATCTATAATATATAATCAATATGTAAATGTTATTACATTAGAAGCCTAATTAGGAGCCACATTAGAAAACACATGTCTTTAAAAAAATTGCATTTCTATCATGAACAAAATCCATATATGTGTTTATCTATAGTTCATTCCATTATCTTTTTGCCTATTATGAGGTGAATGAAAGATGAAAGCCCTGCAGAAATAAAGATTTGATGTTCTGAGCAGGCTGATTTACTAAGCAATGCATGGCAATTGTTTAACAAATGGGAACCAGACCACCTTAGCTTTGTCTTGGACTCCGAGACAGACTTTTACACATCAACAATTAATCAAATAAGACCAATATAAAAGGAAATAATAAAACACTAGGTAATCTGAAAGATTAAGGACTTTCCAAGTTGGGAGGGAAGCAAACAGGTGAAATTCTCTAAATTAAAAAAAAAAAAAGTAGTCTCCCATTCCTCCTAAGTGTCTGTAAACAATTAAAAGAACAAAGAAACAATAACTAATTGATCAGAACTGGGTTTGTTTTCATATTAGTCTTATGGATGAAAAAACTTGCATCAGTCTGGATCTGACTGGGTTTCTGGTCAGTATAACTAAGGGTCTTGGTTAAAAATGATTTTTTTTTTCTTTTTGTTTTGCAAGGCAATTGGGGTTAAGCTACTAACTGTTAAGTGTCTGAGATGGGATTTAAACTCAATCTTCCTGACTTTAGAATCTGTGCTCTGTCCACTGCACCATCTAGCTGCCCCCTTGGTTAAGGGTCTTTAAACAGCAGGGAGAAGTGGTCCTATTTTCCAGTCACACAGGTCAGATTAAAAAATGCAATAAGATTTTCTCCCAATTCTCACAACTGGGTAGTTTTCTCAAAAGACAGAAGTTGGACTAGACCCACAATTGAATAGAAAGGGGACTGAGCTAGCTCACAAGAGGAGTCTTGTTTGATGGAGTTAGTGTGGTTCACTCAATTCCCATAATTAATCACTTGCTAACCTAATCTCCTCAGTCCCCTCAGTTAACATGGAAATAAATGATCATATTTGTTTTAAATCCTAAGAAGTCTAGTAGAATGATGTTAAACATGATAGTCCTACTAACAAAAGACTTGCTGGTGTAACAATATGCTTAAATAAATATGACTTTGGAACAGAATAATTACATCAAAAAGGAAGTATTACCAGTGTCATTTTCTTTTCAGAAACAAAACAGACCATATGAAGGACAGAGAGGTCAAATTGAAGATACCACTAAGCAAACCACATTCTTATTCACAACCCCTAAATTCTGTGATGCAATGAGTTTATTTATTCCCTCCTTACAAATCACACCAGAAGAACATGAAGGTTAATTGGCCCAAAGTACTTTTAAAAGGCATATAAAAATCTAGATAATGTTTTCCTGGTTTTACAGCTGAGAAAACAGAAGTACTAATCTAATTCAACATTTTGTTGGTTGGAAATTCTGAGATGATGCAGTTCTTGAAAAATTTAATTAAATAAGCTTTTATAAAAGAACCTACTATGCACCAGATACTTTGTTAGTCTTGGGGATACAATTCAATTAATCAGTTACCAAGCACTTGATAAATACTTAAGCTGTGTGGCAGGTTCTAGGGATACAAAGATAAAAGCAGTATAGTTTTTGATCTCAATAAATTTATAATCTATCAGGAGTAGCAGCATATACATATATAAGTATATTCAAAAATAGGAAATACAAGGTAGTTTCTAAGGAAAGCATTGTGCTTAGACATTTAGATTTGTATGTATGAACCTATTTCAGCAGAATAACAACTGTCCCAACCCTTCTTATACCTGGTTGACCCAAACAGTTTACTTTCTGGAATTGTGGATCTATTCCTTATTGTGGAGGCTGGTGCCTCCCGCCTTTTTGCTTTCTCAGCTTGATGCATCTTCTATGTGTTTCATCAGGAGCTGGGTTCTTCTCCCAGTCTGGCTTATTCCTAGACTCACTTGTAAAGACCCCGCCAGAGGAGATAGTTTATCTTGGCCTATAACTTACAATTAATTTGACACCTTATTGTCAACTTCTTTTCTGTAATTAGCTTCTGGATTTTTGAAGACCAACTTCTTTGCAATTCATAGAATTTGCTGCATCTTTCCCCAAATGATGTTAATATACATTCTTTTCATTTTTCTACTACAAAAAGAATTGTTATGAATATTTTGGTATATATATGGCAATTCTTGTCTTTGACCTCAGTAGGGCATATGCCCAATAGAGATACACTAGATCTTAGGATATGTATGAACATTTCAGTGATTTTTATTGAATAATTTCAAATTATTTGCCCCCAGTGTGAGAATGGTTCATAACTTAAAGCTATAATAGTATACTTAAATGACCACTTCTATATTTTATTATTTTTGCCGATGTGATGGGCATAAGGCCAAAACTCAGGATCATTTTAATTTATATTTCTCTCATAGTGATTTGAATTCATTTTTATTTACAATCTTTCATATTCTTTGAGCACATCTTTATTACTAAATTGGTCCTTAACCATATATTATAAACCTTGGATATCAGACTTTTTATCAGAGAAATTTGATGCAGAGGTGTTTTTCAATTTAACACCTTATTTCTTATTTCTTTATCTTCATTGACTTTCTTCAGCAAAAGCATTTTGATTTTTATATAATAGTATAAAGTACATGCTAACTCCCTGGAGGGTTTCAGGGTCAGCCAGAGGCAGGATAAATCAAAGTCTTTGGTCTTTAGGGGTAGAAGTGAAGGAGGCAGGCTAGCTGCTATGAGGTTTTCCAAAGATCTGTCCTGGATTCTTGAGTCCTAAGTCACCAGCCTCTCTCCTCCTCATCCTGCCACTAAATGCTTCTGGCTCTTTCTCTCCCCCTCCAATCCTTGCCTATGATTGTCTCACTACCAAACATTCAGCAAGCATTGGTGAAGAGAGACATTATCCAAATATATGCTAATAGAGCCATTGTTTCACATCAAATAGATAGCCTTAAGTGCTCTCTTGTCAGATTCAGAGTTTCAGCCCTCTACATAATAGAGATCACCTAATTGGTCTTTTCTGATTCTCTCTAGCCCTTGTTTAGTTATTAATTCACCCATTAATTGTGAAAGATATTTCCTCACTTCTCTCATTTTCTAATCATACATGATTAGATAAAGAATGGCCCCTGCCCACTCTCTGTCCAAGTCCTGATGTGTTGTATAGGAAATTACGATTTTGGTGGGTGGAGGCTGAGAGAGAGACAGGAAGAGAAGCTGGGAGAGATTGGCCTGGGTTCCATACTCCTAGCTGCTGGTCGTGTGGGTGCTGGTCTAGCTAGCTTCTTGACTCAGCTACATACATTGCTGTTGCCCATTCTCTTCCACCTCCGATCTTTCTTCACTGAGAATAAAGACTGACGATTTTCCCCTAACCTGAATTCCTGACTCCGGCTGATTTTAAAATATGCGGTCTTCACAATTGTCTGAATTCATAATTTGAATTATTTGTACTGTACTAGGCTCTAGTAGCAGAGTCTGGAAGATCATATCTAAACTTCTCCAATTAAAAAAAATAACAATAAGTATCTTGTTCCTATTTCCCTTAAAGCACATTTTTTTTTTTTTTTTTTTTAATTAAGGAGGTGACCAACTGAGTCTCTGGAAGGTAATTTTGAGATCACCTCTTCCAACCTCTCATTTTACAGAGGCGATAACTGAGATCCAGAAGAGCTAAGCAATTTATCCAAGATTATATAAGTAGTAAATGATGGAGTCATGATATAACCTTGCCACCTATTTAACTACATATCTGTCTATCTATCTAAAGAAAATCATGCTTCATTCAGATTCAGACAAAAACAAGTTTTGGACAAACTTTTTTCAAATGAAGGTTCTTGTATTCTAAATTGTTATTAGTTTAATTTTTTTTTTCAATTTAATGTTCTCATTTAGTGAGAAGTAATCTTTACAGACCTTTTAGAAGACTATCTGTCTGTTTGTCTGTCTGTCTATCTATCTAATCTAATCTAATTTGTGACTGAAGTCAGCAGAGAGTCTTTAGTTTAATTATAATATAGTGGAATGAGCACTGAATTTAGTAACAGATGAAATCCTGCCTCTCCCACCTATGTGATTCCAGATAAGTCATTTAATCTCATTATGTTTTATGTTCTCAGCATCTTTGACTACATGATTGATAAGGTATCTTTCACTTCGAAATCTATGACTCCCTGAAGTAACCAGATTGTTGATACATGTTGAAATGACTCACATAATTGGTTCAGTTTCCATCATTTATTTTGGCCTAGATTTATATGGAATAAAAAGTAATCATTTTCAAATATTTTGCCTTGCTGCTCTGCATCAATCATGAGACTAACTTGATTCACTGAATCAAGTAGGGGGGCAATGAAAGGGGATTAAAAACATAAATAAGGTTACATTAAGTTCAAATCTTACCTGTGACATTTACTTCTGTGTTACTGTGGGCAAGTTACTTAAAATTGTTTCAGTTTTCTTTTCTCCAAAATGAAAATAGAATTTTGTTCTACCTAATTTTCCTGTTGGAAGGAAAGTAGTTTTCAATCTTTAAAGTGCTATATATGTGTGAGTAATTTTTATTTCTTTTGAGGCAATTCCCTTGAAGAAAAGAAAAAAAAACCAACAACATCAATTAGCACTAACTAATCATTGCTAAATTGTGCCTTGGCTTTTTCAAAATCTATCTATGAAAGCACACTTCCTTGCTTACCTTACCTGAATAGATATCTGTCCCTTCTTTTGCAAAATGTATTCAATATCATCAACCCAGGTAGAAATAAGAAGCCCTGAGCTACCATACTATTGCACTCATAGGGCCTTTGATTTCATTGCCAGAAGGCCAAATTAGTTTTACAAACCAAAAATCCATCCAAAAAGCTTAGCTAAATACATCTAAGAGCCTGGTAATAGTCCTTTCCCTTTCTAGTGGGATTCATATGATAGAGAGAACACTTGGAGACAACTTATTTCCTAATTGAAAAACTTGGTTTAGGGGAGATTGGGGGAAAGAATGAATGGTGAATCTTTAACATGTTTTTAAACAAAAGCAAGTGATCTTCTTGGCAGTACAATATTTATTCACATTTTTTTTATTCTTTTTTTCACATGATTTTAGAGAGAGCATTAGACTTGAAGTCAGAAAATTGAGATTCAAATATAATCTCATATGTGTTAATCTTTGACATATAGCTTCATATCTCTGGGACTCATTTCTTCACCTGTAAAATGCAGCATTGCAGCAGATAATCTAGAACAGTGGTTCTTAAAGTGCAGTCCAGGGACCTCTGCACATTCCTGACCCTTTCAGGAGGTCTGTGAAGTCAAAACTATTTTCATAATAATATTGACATTTTAATCTTGAATATTGTAAATGTTGGTAAATATAAGCCACACAAACAAAAGCTCTTTAGGGTAAGTCTTCTTAAACTTTTTCCACTTGTGATCAATTTTCACCCAAGAAACTTTTTACATGATCCCAGTTATTTAGGTATATAAAATAGGTAGACAAATCAAGCATTTATTGCTGATAAATCATAATTTGAGTACCCCCACATTCAGTTATGGACCCACATAAGGTTGCAAATCACAGTTTAAGAAGCTGGACATTAGGAAAGAATACTCAATAATTTTTAAGAATATAAAAAGATCCTGAGACCAAAATTTTGTTGGAAATGATCTAGAGAGTTCCTTTTAGCTTTAAATTTTAAGGGTATTATTCTATATTGTTGGCTTCATAGCTCCTTGACCATCATCTTTACTCTATTTTAGCCATATCTTAGTCCTCACTGCAAAATGACTCTTCATCTAAGACTTAGAAATCCACAATTCTTTAATGTGAACCCAATTTACTATCCTTCTAACTTTTGTGTTCTCTCACCCATACTAACTTTATCTTAACTTAGATTACTAATCTTTCCTGACTCTCCCATTGTATGATTTGTTCACTTGTCTCCTCACTAAATATAAGCTATATTGATGGCCATTTCCATGATGTACTTAAAAGTGTTCTGCCCAGTTGCCAGCCATATTCTTCTATAATTTTTGTCCTTATTGATTACCGATCTGAGATATCTGCCAATAAGTACTTTGATCATAGTTAATAATTAAGAAATGTTTTATTTAAATTGAATAGCATTATATGCTTTCCTCCTATTCCCAGGTAGATGGTACTAGACATGGTTTTTATTCTTAGCTTCACTACTTTTATGTATTTCCATGGTGAAAATATTGTATATTGTACTGTACTCTAAAGTGTTTGAGGTCTTAGTCAAATTATACACCAAAGGTGATTTTATATCATAAGATATAAAGCATTTTATCTCCTGTGGAAGCTTTCTGGAATATTATGTAGAACAAAATGGTGTGGGTATATATGGATCTACAGCATTGGAGAGAGTGAATTAATAATAAATCAACTGAAACATATCAAAATTAGAAAATAACATGCTTTTTCATTAGGTTTCATAGCTAATGCAATAAATGCTTGATCCTGAGAAATTCCTACCTCTGAGACTTCTAAATTTTGCAAAATGAATTGGTTACCTAACATATGAATTTTATGAATTCAAAATTTCATGTATTGAATTCACTTTAATGTTCTCTGTAATATGATATAATATAATATAAGTTCCTTATAATATCCCTATAATGTTTCTTGAAAATTATACAACTTCAGTTCTGGGAGTAAAATCTTAGAAGACAATGATTGATGTCAAATCTTCTAAAGAAACTCTTTGATTCTAAAATTTTAGAGTTGGCAAGGGCTGTAGGAATCCTCCAGCTTTATGTCCTTTCATAGCCATGAAAAGAGAGCTGGATTATTAAGAAATTCTTTTACATTAACACAGATTTTTCACACTTTGAAGAGTTGCTCACTAATGATACTCTCAGTCTTTAAGAAATGGCTGTTATCTTGTCTTTTGGGTAATTGCTATTATATTTTAATTCTGCATTCTCATTTGTCATATAGACAGGTTAACTCTCTAGGTCAGTACTTGATTAGATGAGAATACTAGGATGAACAAAAAGGAATATTATGGATAATACTGGAGAAGAAGAGAGGGAGTGTTATTTAAAGAGAACCCCTACTTTATTTTAAAAAGTGCCCACAATCTCTCAGGTAACAACTACAATCTCAAAGAAAATTGCATTGGCTTTTCTAATCTGATTTTGAATACAAACCTTTCATTTCTATTAGGGATAGCAAAACTTAAAACATGTGTGGGAGTTGCCATTCAGCTTTACCTACCTCCATTCTATTTAAGCAACTTGTTAGTGAGGCAACTTTTTCATGCTACCTCTGGAAGTGTATCTCTAACGCTTATTTCCTGCTTCTTCTCACATACTTGAGGCCCATTTTAGGTAGTTTATTCCCATACAAGGTCATTGGTTGGTGATTTTTTTGGAGGCTCATCTGTAACTAGAAATTTTTATGTTTGGGTGGGTACAAATTGTACTTATCAAGAAGTAGGACTCTGGTGGTAGGGAGGGGAAAATCCAGTCTCCCAGCACAAGACTGATTCAGTATAGAATGAAAGAACTTCATTTTGACTCCTCACCCCCACGCAACTTTCTCTGTTAATTAATTCTATCTCGGTTCTAAACTCTAATGCTTTTATTGCTAGAAATGGATTGTACAAGTAATCAGTGTCTTCTAAATTAGTGACATGATGCAAACCATACTTGGATTATTCTAGTTATGGTTTTTCTTAGAGTTGGAAGCCTAGGGACTTCTACTGGGTCAATTATTCAAACACATAGATATGATAGATTTTTAGTCAGAGATAGAATACATTGAACAAACATGGTAATAATGTATTTACTATGAGGCAGATAGGTACTTCACAGGATAGAGCATTAGTCTGTAAGTCAGGGACTCTTGAATTCAAATACAGCCTCAGGCACTTATCATCTTGGGAAAGTCACCTAATCTTTGTTTAACTTCAATTTCCTGAAGTGTAAAATGGGTATAATAAGAGTGCCCATCTGACAGGATTGTTATGAAGGTCAAATAAGATAATACTTGTAAAGCATTTAGCATAGTTCCCACTACTGTGGGTACTTAATAAACACTATCATCATTATCATTATCATCATCACTATCATCATCATCATCATCATCATCATCATCATCATCATCATTATCAACATGATGCCAGTACTCTTTGTGGTTACATTAAAGAAATGTAAACAAAGTAGATGCTCACAGATTGCAGAATGATTAAAGATATCGTAAATGGATGTAATGAAATATTACTATGCTATAAGAAGTGATATATAAGGAATTCAAAGTATGGGAAAGCATATGGCATTATCAAGTTATATAAGCAGAATCAGAAAAAAAATTCATAACGAGTATAATAGCATCAATAGAGAAAATAATGAAATAAAACTGAACATTGTCTCATTATAATTACTAATTCTGGTTTTTGAGAAAATTTAAGAAAAGTATTAGAAGCAAATTCAATGAAATATATTTGTAATTTCTATTTGAATAGATTATATTTAAAATAAATTATAGGACTTTAGAAATAGAAGGGAACATAATGAGGATCCTAAACCAATATTTATTGATAGTTTCTAGGTAATTTAAGTGACTTGCCCATTTCAATTTGATTTGTCAACTAACCAAAAAACCAAGAACCTACTACACGCGTACAAGAACACACACAAAAAATTACTACATGCAAGGCATGAAGCGCAAGAATTGGATATGTAAAGACTTAAAAAGAAAAATAAAACCCCAAACCACTACATAGTGCTTGGTCATAATCTATGAGGCTCCAAGTCTAGAAGAGAGAATAAGACACAGACTTAAATAGCAAGAAGTTAGGAAATAATTAGCTCCATAGGAAATTTCAAGCAATATAACCTGAAAGATTATGCCCAGATTCTAACTGGGGAAAAGAGGAAAAGCTTCATGGAAAAGGTAATACCTGCCTGAGTTGAGTCTCCATGTAAAGGAAAGAGGCCAAGAAGTATAAGAGAGGAGTCCAAATTAAGCAATGGCAAAGCAGTAGGACAGAACAGAATGAAATCGGAGCAGTAATTTGTTTAATTGGATTTTAGAATGGATGAAGGTATCATGAAGTACCATGAAAGAAGGTTGGAAAGACAGAATAGGGACAGATGAAAGAAGATCTTGAATTCCATAAAAAGGATATTATTTAGAATACCACCACCTAACTGTACCACCTTACTGCCCCAGAATGAAATACTTTTAAGTTTAATTTGTGTTAATAATATTTTCTTCATCACTTTCTAAAGTCTGTAAAATCAAAAAGATAATAAACCAAGCCCTGACCCATAGTATTTGCAATTTCAGAGGCACAAATGCCCATGCTGAAAATTTTATAATTGGCTCTGGAAAGCTGTTTGAGGTAGCTCTAACATACCTCTGAAAAGCTATGGGACTGAATGGAGTTTCTTTTTTTCTTTCTTTTTTTTTTTTTTTTTTTAAAGTCTATCTAAAAGTTTTTGCTTTATTTTGTTAATCTTATTTTTATTTTGAGTTCTAAATCCTTTCCCTCCTTCCGGCCCACCTTATTGAGAAGGTAAGAGATATGATGCCCAATATACATATGAAGCCATGCAAAATACATTACTGCATTAGCCATATTCTAAAATAAAGAAAAATAAAGTAAACAATGTGCTTTAATTGAATCCATTCATTCTCTCAAGGTGGATAATATTTTACATCATTATGTGGTGGTGATCAATTACTAGAGTAGTCAGGCAACAGACTGCCCAATTGAAGTCAAGAAGACTCACCTTCCTGAATTCAGAGCTGGCTATAGAACTTCTGGCATGAAGATGTAAAGTGAAGAAGGAAACCTCTGAAGCCCTCTCACACACTCCTTTAAACAGTTAGAAAATTGCTTCAGAATTGATCCAGGAGGCAGAAAGATCTATCTTACTGGAATGGGGAAGCAAGATCCAAAAGCAGCAGCTGCTGCAGCTGCCAACCTCATAGCAGGAGATATTCACCAAGGCTCCAAGCATGGGGAAATCCATACAAAAGGCCCCACTCTTCTGCAAACCAGCAGTTCCCTAGGCCTGTGCAGTTCAGCAAGGACCTATCTCAACTCCTCACCTTAACACAAGGCATCAGTGAGGACTTGACCTTATTGTTGGCCAATAGTGAATCCCTGATCCAGAAATGGCCAACAGTGAGACCCATTCTTTGGGGCCTACCAACAGAGAGAGATGCTTCCATAGCAATCCATCAGCAGATTCTTCCTTTCCTCCTCCCCAGCAGATCAGCAATAAGATCACCTTTTCAGGGCCAGCCACAAGAAAGACTCTGGGCAGCAAGAACCCACACTTGGAAAAGGCAGTAACTAAACCTCACACCTGGGGGACAACAACAGGGAGGCCCACCCCATAGTACAAGCCAGAAAGAAAACCTATCAATTAGAGAAAGCAAGCAGCTAAGCCCTGAATCCCAGTGAAAAGCAGTGTGAGTTGGAGCCCCAGCACAAAAAGCTTGGGAGAGTGCAGGACCAGAGCCCAAATCTCATATTAAAACACAGAGTTACAAAAAAATCAACAAAAAAATTAAGAAAAAAGGGAGCTTCACTATGGAAAGTTACTATGGTAATAGAGAACTCCAAGGCATAAACTTAGAAGACTAGTCTCAAAATGGATGCTCAAAGAAAATTGCAATTTGGTCTCAGATTCCAAAAGAATTCCTGGGAGAGCTTAAAAAGAATAAAAATCTCAAATTAGAGAAGTAAAAAAAAACTGGGAAATGAAATGAGAATAATACAAGTGAATCATGAAAAGAGTCCATAAAATGGGAGAAGATATTCGAAAATTTACTGAGAAAAATAACTCCCTAAAAAATAGAATTACCAAATGCAAAAGGAAGTATACAAGCTTTCCTCAGAAAATAATTTCTCAAAAGTTACAATTGAATAAGTGGAAACTAATGACTTTATAAGACATCGATGTGATAATAAAAAATAAAAAATAAAAAAAAAGAAAATGTGAAATTTCTCATTGGAAAAACAGGTGACCTAGAAAATAGATCCAGGAGAGACAATATAACAATTGTTGGACTACATGAAAGTCCCAATTAAACAACATTTTTAAAATTATCAAGGAAATCTGCCTTGTTATATTAGAACCAGAGGGCAAAATAGAACTTGAAAAGATCCACCAATCACAGCATAAAAGAAATCCCCCCTAAAAATTCCCAGTAATGTAATAGCAAAATTCCAGAGCTCATAGATCAAGGAGAAAGTGTTGCAAGCAGGCAAAAAGGAACAATTCAAATATTGTGAAGTTGAAGTCAAGATAATACAGGATTTGGAAGCTTCCAAATTAAAAGAACCTCAAGGCTTGGAATATGATATACTGGAAGGCAAAGGAGTTAGGAATGCAACCAAGAATCATCTATCCAGCAAAACTGAATATAATCATTTGAGAAAAAATGGATTTTTAATGAAAGAGAGGTTTTTCAAGCGTTTCTAATTAAAAGACCAGAGCTGATTAAAAAAATTGACCTGCAAATACAAGACACAAGAGAAACATAAAAAGCAAGGAAAAAACAAGAAAGAGAAAAGACAAGAAATTGAATAAGATTAAACTTTTTATTTCTTCATGGGAAGATAATATTTATGACTCAATTTTATTATTATAAGAACAATTATTATTATAATAACAGCAACATTATAAGAAGGAGTATATATAGGCATAGGGTGTGGATAAAAGGTGATTTTGATGATTTGATATCCACCAAAACAAAATTAAAGAGTGAGAAAGAAAATTGCAGGAAAGTGTGAGTCAGAGCCCCAATACAAAAGACTTGGGAGAGTGCAGGACCAGAGGCCAAATCTCATGTTAAAACATGAAGTTACAAAAAATGAACAAAAAAACTAAGAAAAAAAAGGAGCATGGCAATGGAAAGTTACTATGGTAATAGGGAGGAAGAAATAGGGTGAAGGGAAAGACTGAACAAGGTAAATAATCCTATGTGAAAGAGGTATGAAAAAAGCTATTATAATGGAGTGGAAGAGGGGGTGGTGGGTACAGTTTAAACTTCACTCTTAAAAATTCACTTCAGTAAAAGTGGGCAGGGATAGTAGAAAGGGGGAGAGAATTGATAAAAGAGAGGACATATTGGGGAAAGTAGTTATCAGAAGTGAAAACACTTGTGAGGAGAGAAAGGGTGAGAGGTATGAGAGAGAGGGATAAACAAATGAAAATTGGCATGGAGGATAATGCCTAATTAATTATCATAACTAGAAATGTGAATGGGATGAACTCACTAATAAAACAAAAATGGATAGCAAAATGGATTAAAATTCAGAATCCTACAATTGTTTACAAGAAACATATTGAAACAGAGAAATACATACAAAGGTAAGGAGTAAGCGTAGAGGTAAGGGTCTGGAGTAGAATTTGCTTCAATTGAAGCAAAGAAAGCTGAGGTAGCAATCCTTGACATAATCTTTGTCACAAAAATACAAAATGGGGTCACAAAGTAAAACATGATTGAAACTACTGAACAACAGTTTATGCTACTGTTGTTATCATGTAGATAGTTCTCCTGGTTGTGTTCAATGCATTTTGCATTAATTCATCTAAGTTTTCCTATGTTTTAAAAACCATCCATTTCATTATTTCTTAGAGAATAATAATGTATTCCATTACATTCATAAATTGTCAAGTCACTTCCTAGTTGATATCCTCTCCCCCTCTCAGCTTCTAATTCTTTATCACTAGAGGGATGCTATAAATATTTTTGAATATATGGTTCCTTTTCCATTTTCTTTGATCTCTTTGGGCTATAGACCTAGTCTGTATTGTTGGGTCAAAGGGTAGACACAATTTTATAGCTCTTTAGACATAGTTCCAAATTGTTCTCTAGGATGGTTGGATCAGTCCATTGATTACATTATTGTACTTATTTCCCCATATCCCTTCCAGCATTTGTCATTTTTCTTTTCAGACATTTAGTCAATATGATAAGTGTGTAGTGGTAACTCATAGTTGTTTTAATTTGCATTTACTAATTATTAGTGTTTTAGAGAATTTTTATATAATTATTGATAGTTTTGATTTCCTCTGAAAGCTACCTTTTTATATTCTGTGACCACTTTCCAATTGGGAAATGTGGATGAGGCTTTTAAGGAAAAAAACATGGAGAGAAAAAGGAAGAAGGTAAAGAGAACCCCATACTTAATAGGTAGAAAGAGGAAAAGGAACTAGGAAAAGAATTAAAGATATATCAGTCAGAGAATCTGAGTAGAAAACCAGCAGGCTCATAGAAACTGAAGAATGAAAGACTATAGGAATTGGACATCAAGACAAATCTTTAAATCCATTGTGGATGACAGTGAAGTAATTTATCAACATATGTATCTCCTGCCCTGCAGGCCCAATAGACTTAAAATAAGAAAAAATATGTGAAATACAAAAAATTATAATAACCAATATTGATCACAGAAAAGAGGTGAGGAAATACACTTCCATCTTTTCCTTCGAGAGGTGGAGAACTGGGTATGTCATAATTCATACAATACTAGATGTGTTTAGTGAGTGGTTGATTTTTTTTTCTTTATTATGAAGGAAGAATCACTAGAGGTGTATGTGTGGGGAGGTGGAAATACATACATGGAAATGATAAAGCAAAAAGTATAAGTAAAATGTCATTTTTTTGACACAACAACAACAAATGCCATCAGCTATTGCAGGCAAACAGCCAAGATATTCATGATCCAATAAACAAACTTGTTTCGACAAAGTAAATTATTATGTTTCCAAACTAACAAAAGGATTTTATATCAAGGAATATTCTGTGTGGAGTATGGGCTAGCTCCCTAGAGGGGTTCAGGGTCAAGCAGAGTCAAGACAAATTAAAGTCCTTGGTCTTTAGGGGGAGAAGTGAAGGAGGCAGACAAACTTCCATGTAGCTTGTCAAAGATCCCTCCTTGATTCTAGAGTCCTGAGTCACCAGCCTCTCTTCTCTTCATCCTGCCGCCAAGTCACTCTGGCCTCTCTTCTTCCACATTCCCATCCTTGCCTCTGATTATCTTAACACCAAACATTTAGCAACCACCAACAATGAGAAATACCATTTATCCAAATATATGCTAATAGAGTCATTGTCTCACATCCAGCAAGAAATTAGCCTTAAGTGCTTGGTTGTCTGATTCAAGCATATCTTTTTGTAGTTTTAGCCTTCTACAATTCTGATATCTACAAAATTATCATTTGGATTTAAACTTTTCTTTTTTTAATGGAAAAGAGCATTTCCCACCCCCTCTTCATAGTGGCTTCAATACCTCTTGAAATTATATATCTTTATGATTTCCTAACTATTTCTCTAGTTCACCATTTTTATCCCTGAAAATCCCTTGATTCTTACATATTTTGATGGATACATCATCTCTGTAGAGCTAAATCAAGCAATATATATATATATATAGTTTCATTTTAAACAAATTCTTCTCTAGGAATTCTTTAGTCTTCAAGTAAAACTTTACCTCTCCTCTGAACTCTTAGCCAACTTATTTGTCACACTTATATATTTATTTACAATGGGAGTTTGAATCCTGCCAATTCAGAGAATTTTGTGTTATCATTGACCAAAGGAAGTTTTAAAATTAAGTTTAAAGTGAACCTTAGAAAATACAGCAGTGCACAGTACACTTCAATGAGAGTGTGTATATACTTAGATGTTAGATTCTCAACAAATAGCAATCCAACCTTTGCTGAAAACTCATTGTCTTCTAAAGCAGTCCATTTATTATGAGGTGTTATTAAAATTTATTTAATTTGCTTCACACAATGTCTGGAATGGATTTAATGACCATACTTCTCTGATCTCCAGGCACAAAATTAGGCTTATAGAAAGTCACAGAGGGTGTCCTGTGGGTTTTCCATATCAGATGGGATGGACAAAGTTATCATAATTATTAGAGTTATTTAATAGATGAGGAAAATGAGGTCCAGAGAGGTCACTAAGTTGGCTAAGGTCATACATATAGTAAATTGTAAAGCCAGAATTTTGAACTCACATCATCTGATCCCAAATCCAGTGCTCATTTAATTACACCATGTAGCAGAGCACCAAAACAGTCAAGATCCCTAGTATCAGCAGCTTTCAGGAGCAGAGAATTAGTTTGTTTACAATGCTATAACTCTTGCTTTGGCTAGTCTTATAACAGTATAGAATAGGCACATAAGTTTCTTTAGAAGAAGATATAAAGGGTTTTGTCTTTCAGAAATAGGGATTCTTTATCTCTTATTATGAAGAAGAGTAGTGAACAGTCCAACAATTTCTGATGATGATAACTTCATGAAATGGTAGAAATGTTTAGATGAAGCCTAATTTGGACAATAGTTCTAATTCACTTAAACAGACTCCTTTCTATTCTCCTCGTTCAGTTTGATCTCCACTGTGAGAAATGAGCTGTCCAAACTTATTTGAGTGGAATAAATCAAAAAGGTAATGACTCCTATTTGTTGTTATTTCTGGCGGCTACTTTTATGGGTCATATTTATAATCAAATAGGTTGTTCTTGAAATATAAAATAAAGTATCTCTCTTTTCCAACCAGTTAAATTCAGTTTTCTTTAGTAGTGTTATATGAAATATCTGCTATTATTTTGTTATTAATAATTTAATTTCAATCGAGGGGTTGGAAAGTACAAATTCTATAGTGATTTATTTACTAAATCCTCAGGCTATAAGGAGACCCCATGGAGACTTTAAAATTATGGATTGAAGTAAGATCTGCAGTGTCAAATTGGTAAAGAGAGGGAGTGGAACCTTATTATAATGACTTTGATTTGTGAAATTTGAGATATACTAGATGGCAAAGTCTTTAGGCCAATACTATGAGTTAATTATCTTTATGCCCCTCTCAGCACTTAGAAACTAACAAGATCTATTATACACCATAGGAACTTAATGAATGAGGGTGATTGAATGGGTGAATGAATAAAAGTCATAAATGAATTAATAAAAGTCAATAAAATTATAAGAATGACAAAATGAGGGGAAAGTGTTGGATTCAGTCACTATTTCTCCCTAAAACCTTTATTGTTGACTTTTTTTTCACATATATATGACTTCCAAAAGTCATTCCGTGATGGTTTAGATACACATCTACTTGTTTTACCCTCAGTAAATGAAAAATATTATTTATTAAGCTCCTTCATTATTTTGGCTCTTCAGAAATATTAATGTATTTAGACCTCCTTTCACAATTTTTTTTTTGTCTTTGTATCAGTTGTATCACATGGTTGGCAATGGTTGATGAACTATCCTTTCTATTTATATGTGAGGTAAACATGACACAATGAGATTGAGTGACTTGTTAATAATCTCTTAGCCAATAAATGTCAGAAGTAGGATTTGAACTTGTCTCTTTTACATGAAGCCTAGAACTCTTTACATGATACTATAATGCTGCAATGATAATAGCACTAGAAATAATAGAGAAATTATGATCATTTTTGGCTTAAAGTAAAGAAGACAGGTTCAAATCCCATCTTTGCCATGTGACCCCTTAAGAATACAAGTAGGGAGACCCTGAATTTAAACTCTATGTGCCTCTGGAAGCTCTCTAGGACTCATCTATTAATTTCTAAATAGGCTGCCATTTGCCTCAATTGAGGGAGCTTCAGAAAAGGGAGATGCTCAAGTTGATGTAACTACAAATCCTTCATGGGTTTGAATCTATGGATCTATGAATGAAGTAACATTTATAAGCATTTACTATGTATTGATCAATGTTAAACAAAGTGCAAAAGGGCTTCCAAGGAATAAGAAAACCATTTCTGGCTATGGGAACTGGGGAAAACTTCATGGAGGACCTGACACTTAAGCTGTAAAAGTTTTCCTATGATGGGGATTGGGGGGTTACCACTGATAAATGTCTCAGTTGGTTAGTAGTACCATGGGTTTAGATGCAGAACTGCTATGAGACTGGAATCCAGGATACTTTGAGCTCTCTCCCTGGTTTATATTCCTTTGATTTTAGAAAGAGTGATTTTTTGGATCAAGGTACTTTGATTATGCAATGATATACAGTGATTGAGTTTATATAAGGATCAGAGAAGAAAAACTTTCACTATGTTATATTCAAATATTGATTCACAATGAGGAGCAGCTAGCCTTTATTCAGCATATAGTGCAAAGCAAAACAAAGCAAACATGAAAATATATAAAATTTTCCTGTGTGATTTTCTTGAAGAAGAATAAAAATATTGGAGGAAGGGGTGAAAAAGCAGATGTCCTCAAGACACTTTTTTACTCATAGATATGTTGGGTGGATTATTCTGCAAGGATGATGGACAACTGATGCACAATCTGACTTATAGATTGGAATTTGTGCGCCCATAAATTAATTACTAAGAGTCTGAAAACTCTATGGAATGAATCCATGTTTTGATTATTTTAGAAGAAATGGTAACAGCAGTGACAAAGTACTTCTAGAGGCTCTCTATGGATCTCTACCTCTCCTTACTTGCAAATACAATGGAGAAAAATGGGAATGAATGCTCTTTTAGAAAGGTCATTCAATGAATAAAAATCATTAAACCGTATGAAATAAGGGTAATTAACAGCTGCTCTTCATCCCCTGGAAGTGAGAATTTATCCTATATTTTTCCAGTGGGCAGTGCCCTTTTATAGGGTATACATGACTAGAGGCTTCTAGTTGATACCTTGTATATTTCACCTTCCCTTTTACCTAGAAATTGTAAATTATTGCTGACTTGAGAAGGAAGAGCTGCCCTTCAAGTGTCTTACACCCTTGCACATTTCCTTATGCTTCTGAATTTCTGGCTTGGAATTTCAGTAGCTTTCCCTTCAACTTCCTATGGGATATGAATGGGGATGGAGATTTTTTCTTTCTCTTTTCTAAGTAGTCATAGCATCTGCTTTCCCCTAGGAAAGAGATTATGTACTCATCTAGAGGATCCCGAGATTAACTCTCAAATCCTTGCAGACACTTCTGCTTTGTGTCTTTCTGTGAGCATGACCAAACAGTGATCCCAAGAGTTACTTTTTGATTCATCTATCTTGGGAGTGCCAGAGTTCCTGGGCTCCTCAGTAGATGTTGGGTGCCTTGTGGCAGTGTTCCTTGTAGCGACTACAATACCTCTCAGAGGAGAAATGATCACTATCAGGAAGATAAGCTTACACCATGCTATAACTTGTTGAAAATAGAGATTTTTGAAAATTTTTCATCAGGTCTACAAAGTGTTTTGTTTTGATATTGTAAATACAGCCTCTGGTGAGTATAGCAGGAGTTATGGGTTACTATTTCATAATTTAAACATTTGTCAATGTGCATTTAAAATTCTTTTGTGTACAATTTAAGTACACACACACACACACACACACACACACACACACACACATACATTTGTTGAAGAGGAAATAAATATTTTCCAGACTCAGTTACTTTTTATTATGAGTACCTTTCTAGAAGGGACCCAGCTGGTCTCAGTGGGAATATTTATGAACTAAACCTAAACTTGAAGAAATGCTACCCTAGAATTTCTGAATTGGATATAATGATTTATTTACAATAAGAAAAAGCAGTACTCCTCTTTTAACAGTTGGGCTCCTCCAGCATTGAAACCAGTCAACCTGAGTTTAGAGACGGTATCTCTTAGTAGGAGGGCAGAATCCTAGCCTCCATAAGATAGCAAACGTCACACATTTTGGTTTGGCTTCCTTTTCCATAACCAGGTCTCTCCACAATTCAACATCTTCATTCACAAAGCAAAACAAGATCATGGCTCCAAAATGTTTAGTTCTCTTCAGGTGGAAGATACTATTTAGAGCTTAATCTTTTGTCACATGCTTATGTAAATTAAAGGAACAAATCTCAGAGGAGGCAGAAACAGGTTCCTTTTCTAGATCATGAAAAACTTTGAATTATAAATAAACTATTTGAATCAGACTTTACATCACCTTTCCCCTTGATTAGTAGAAAAATGTTGATGACTCCTAAAAAAATAATCCCCTCCTGGCACCCTAAATCTGCTAGTTGCATATCAAGTAGTTAGCAATTGGTCATATTCCCTTGGATTGACATATGATTCCATTTGTCAGTGATTGCAGCAGCTGTGACTCATGAGGAGTGTCTAGAACTGTAGACTGTCACCTTTGTTTTACTGCTCTGATTTCTCACATATTGGCTGGCAGTATTGCAAAATGTATGATGGTATTTGATATGGAAATGGCAAGAATCATGCCCTCAAATTGGAAATGGGGTCTTATTTTAGACATGTCTAACGCACTTGGCTTTCCCATTATTCCTTAGTTGTCACAACCTTTAGAGATGAAACCGAAGATATTGCAAACAGGCAAAAGTGACTGTCAGAGATTGGAAATTTAACAAGAAAGCGTTTTTGATCAAATGTAAAGTAATTTTGAAAAAAAAAATGGCCATTGTGGTCTTCTAGTGCTGTCCAATTTGCCCAAATTCCCTGACAGATTTGCAGAATATGAGTAACTTGCTGGAAAGATTCAGAGCAGTTAATGAGTTAGAGCTGGAAAGGAGTGTGGAAGCCATTAAATTAAGCTCTCATTTTATAGGGAAGGAAACAAATACAAAGAGGTTAAGTGACTTGACTAGAATCATACGGCAACTAAATGTGGAGAAAAAAAATTAGAATTCATGTTTTCCTGATGCCAAATTTATGCTCAATCAGACACACCATTTTCTTGACTAGGTGGTCTGAGTGTTCACAATTTTTCATTGAAAAGAGTGCTTTAGCCATAGGGTTTGCATATCATAAACTGATAAAAATAGGTAATATCTCCCCTCCCTCCTTCCTATACAATCTGATATTTTCCCCTCCAAATTCTCTTTAATTCAAATCAGCTTTCTTCCTGATCTCTAAACATGTTCAGTTGATTTTAGTGTTATGTTTGTTCATCCTTCCTTATTCACTCTTCTAGTTCAAAGATGTGCTTCTTCTGAGCACTTTCTGAGATGCATCCAACCAAAGTCAAAAGATGGATTTCCTCAAAGGCAGCTTAGTATAGTGGAAAGCAAAAAGATTTGGAATCAAAAGGCCTGGACTGACATCTCATCCCTGATGCTCACTATCTGTGTGATTTTGGACAAGTCATTTAAACATTGGACCTCAGTTTCCTTTTTTTTTTTTTTTTTTTTTTTTTTAAAGAAAGGGATTGAACTAGGTAACTTCTGAAACTCTTTCAACTTTTCCTACAACCTAGATGTGAATTCTTAGTCTATCATTTAATAAAACTTTAGCTAAGTTAGGTGGCCTCCAGTGAATAAAGAACCAGACCTGGAATTAATCTTAATTCAGACACTTTCTAGCTGTGTGATTTTCTAAACAAGTTACTTAACTTCCATCTGCTTTAATTTCTTTATTTGTAACCTGAGAAAACAATACCACCTCTCTCCAAATTTGTTCTGAGCTTAAAATGAGGAGATATTTGTAATATTTGGAATCTGAATACATTCTAGGAATTTATTAATTTACCTGTCTGTATCTTGGTTTTCTTGTCTATAAAATTTAGTAATTGGAATTCTCTGTTTTTTTCTAACTCTAGATCTATTATCCTATGATCCTGACAGTCCAGTAGATTTGGCCTTTTCCCTATCTCCAACAAAACCAAGCATAATTCTATGTAAAAGCTCAAATAATTTATACTTCATGTTTTTCTTTGACAACTTGGTATTGGCCAGGACCTCTGGTCAACTTCTTTATCATCCCTCTTTCCTTTTTTTGCAAGAAGCAATTCAACCAGAGTTATTCCAAGGAATTTCAGGAATTTGCCCCACCTTAGGTATGTGGAAGCCCCTGTCCAACCTGAGGATTCATACTGCTTTTGGTGATTGACTGGAGATTCTGAGCTGGGAGAAAACTGTAATAGAAATGACCACTGTATCCTCCCGTTTCTGTGCCTTTGCCAAAATTATCAATAACCTATGGGTTGTACTCCCTCCTCACCTCAGATTTCTTAGAATCTATTTCTTCAAAGCTCAGCCATGGTATACCACCTATAGGAGGTCTAGATAGATTCTCTTGTCTATTTAGTTCTCTCTTGATCTTAAAATTGCATCTGAGTTACTATTCTATTTATGTATCATGTCTCAAAGTAAAAAGGTAAATTCAAAGGCAAGCAGTGTTTTTTTTTTTTGTTTGTTTCTGTGTTTTTTTTTCGTATCATCAGTAGCTAGTACAACACATTTCATATCATAAGAATTTAATATAATTTTATTGAATTGAATTGAAGAACAAGTTTCATTAAGGTTGATTGGGGTTATTTAAAGTCTTTGCAAACTGACTGCCTAGGACAGGGCTGCCTGGAAAAACTTTGGTGGCTAAACTTACTTTTTGGGGTTATATCCTGATTCTTATTTCTAACCTTAGCCTGGCCTATACCTTGGTACTAATTGATCCTGCTTCAGCTCATGGACTAGGCATCTCTTTAATTCTCCTCACCCCAGTTTTGGTTCCTTTCTTCTGTCTGCCCTTACCTCTTTACAATCTATCTTCTCTGGTGAAGGGTCTTAGCTCCAGCTCTACTTCTATCTTTTTCTAGTGCTTGACCTGCTACACATCATGACCTTGATTCAGATCTTCTGATGTTCTAGTTCATCTTTACATTCACTTGCTCAGGTTGTTTCCAAAGAGCCAAAATAATACCCTGAATGATGACCTCTGTTCAGTTTTCAAACACTCATTACCACCTCTGGACACTTTCATGTTGTCTCCTCTTTTAGAATGTGAGTTCATGGGCAGGAACTATTTTTGCATTTTTTAGCATAGTGTCATACATACTTTTAAATAAATGCTTGGCTATCAACTGGCTGTCTTTTTCCCTATCAGGAAAGTCTTAGGGTTTACCAAGATTCATCTTCCTGAGTTCAAATCTACCCTCAGTCACTTAGTTTTTATGTGACCCTAGCATAGTCACATATCCCTGTTTGCCTCAGTTTCCTCATAGGTAAAATGAGTTGGAGAAGGAAATGAAAGACTACTTCAGTACTTTTGCCAAGAAAATCCCAAATGGAGTCATGAAGAGTGGGACTTGACTGAACAATAGAACAGCAAAACAGGACAAGATTTGGTGAAAGAGAGTCTCCTAAAAGTATTGAATATGTGGTGACTTTAAATGTATTGTTCAACTGTACATAGTACACATATCACTTGGGGCCTCTTTTCCCCCTTAACTCTCACAGTGAGAATCCCAGACCAAATTACTTAAATTCAAAGTACTTTGTGGATATGTGTTCATTCAAACCTGTAGTTTGCAATTCCCCTTAATATCCTCCCCTCAATAACATATGTGTTTTTCTTTTCTAGAAAGCCAGAGGATACAAGTTGTTCAAAACAAAGCCATTTAATAAGAAAATAGTAATAAAATAGTATAAGATATTTCTCTTCTAATTTAAGGCATACTCTCTCATAAACAATGAGACTAAGGGATCCAATAGGGCACTCTTCTTCCTTTTGCCCATTTAGCCAAAGAACTTTTTTTATACTTCACTAAACAGACTGTTCCCCCAAAGAATTCCCCCTTTTTTTCTTCTCTTCATCTCCTATCACTAATATATTTCTTTCTACTATCTCCTCCACTCTAGTCAAAACCCTTTACATAAGTCCTTTCTCCTGACTTCTCCATAAAATTACCCCCGTTATGGTTTTCATTCTCTCTTCTATCTTCAATTTTGCCCTCTCTACTGTCTCCTTTCCTGTTGTCTATAAACATTTCAGGTCTCCCCCATTTTCAAAATATCCCACTTGATCTGACCACCCCTGACATCCATTATGCTATTTCTCTTCTCTCTTTCATTTCTAGACACTTTGAGAAAGTGGTCCAAAGTCATTCCCTCCACTTTTAATCTTTTTTTTAACCCTCAGCAATTTGCCATCTGACTTTGTTATTAATGTGAAAATGCCTTCTCCAAAGTTATCAATGATGTCTTAACTGACAGATCAAATGCCCCCTTTTCAATTCTGATCCTCCCTAATTTCTCATTACTTTTTGAAACTATTAATCACATCCTCTTGGAACTCTCCAATCTCTAAGTCTTTTTCACATTGTTTGTGGTGGCTTTAAATGTATTGTACAATAGTATATTGCATATATATCACTTGGTGCCTCTTGTTTCCCTCTCTATGTCTGTACCACTTCTCAGTCTTTATTGTTGGCTCTTTGTCTAAAATATACTACTAACCATGGGTACATCCAAAGACTCTGCCATGGTTCCCATTCTCTTTTTGCACCATATTATCTCCATTCATATAAGCCATAATCCCTAATTCAGATTTTCATTATCTCTCTATTAGACTACTGCAATAGTCTTCTAACTGATTTCTCTTTCTCTGGTGTCTTCATGTTGCCTCCAAGACAAAATATATAGATCTTTGGTTAGTATTTAAAGATCTTCATCCCTTCTACCTTCTTACCTTTCTTATACCTTACTGCATACATTCCATATTCTAATATACAGGTCTGCTTGCAAGTTCTCTATTCATTTCTTTCCATTTCTTATCTCTGTACTTTTGTACTGACTCATACCCATACTTGGAATGTCTGCTCCCTCACCTTCAATACTTGGATTCATTGGTTTCTTTCAAGACTTAGATCAAATCTTATCTTCTTCAGGCCTTTTCCAGGTCTTCCAGCTGTTAATGCCTTCCCCAATTTGTATATATCTTGTATATACCTATTTATATACATGTTCTCTCCCCATGTGAAGATAGGAACCATTTTTTTTTCACCTTTCCTTGTATGCCAGTATTTAGTATATTGCCTGGTGCATAGTAAATGCTTATTAAATATTTACTAAATGACTGAATATGTAGCTCCACTAAACACAGAAGAATTCAGCTAAAATCCTACTTCCTTTTAGATCTAGAAATAAGAGCAGTAGGCACATACCAATTAAAATGTTGTCCAGTAATAAAAATGCTAAGCAGCACAGGGTGAAGGAGAGATCCTGGGGCAATAAGGTAGACAACTCTCTCTAAAGTCATTACTCTGTTGATGGATAGTTATTGTTGTTTAGTTGTTTCAGTTTCAGTCCTGTCCAACTCTTTATGATCTCATTTGGGCTTTTCTTGGCATTGATATTGGAGTGGTTCCCCATTTCTTTCTACAACTAATTTTACAGATGAGGAACTAAGGCAAATAGAGTTGTGACATGTCCAGGATCACATAGCCAATAATATCTGAGACCAAATTTGAACTTGGGAAGACGAGTTTTCCTGATTCCAAGCTTACCATACTTTCCACTATGCCACTTTGCTGACCTAATGAATAGTCTTTCAGTCTATCATTCAAAAATTCAAAAAGTTTTAAATCTACTTCACTGATCTACATTTCTGATCCACATTTTCCCACATTTCTCATAAAATTAGCATACGAAGCACTTGGCTGATAGCCAGAACTTATCCAAAGTCACCCAGTTGATAAGCATTGGGAGCACAATTAAAAAATCATATCTTCTGAATCCAAATCTGGTGTTCATTCTCTTTTGACCCAGTCTGCTGGTTATTGTTTGTCAGACATTGAATGTTATACTTATTCAAAACTGTACTTCTTCACATCAGGACACCATTTCTCCTGATTTTTCTAATTTGTAAGTTTTCTAATTCAGATCTTGTGAATATCATTCTGCATATTCAACCAATGGAGATAGTGTAAGACTCTCTCCCTAAAGAATAATTTTGTATAGGTGAAATCTAGTAGAATGAACAACCTAAGGCCAATCGATGATCAGTAGAACTGAAAGTAGAATCATTAGGAGTAACAGTCAGTAAGTAGGTGGAAGTAGGCGAAGGAGGTGTCATGAACACACTGACACTAATTATATTTTAGTTTTCAGCTGCTTCTTTCTCCTTTTCCTGAAGATATCTTGGGAGACATCTGCTCTCTCCAGTTGGATAGGCTTGAGATGATCACTTCACTTTATTATGTTTTAGGATTGATTCTTCTTCCTAGTATTTTCATTTTGCACATGTCTGGTCTACGAAAAATGCTTTAGATTGTATTCAGGACAATTCAACAGTAATATTCAGTTGAATTTTGGTTAATCGTAACTCCTAATTAGCCAGAATCATTTTCATAATGAATTTAGGAAAAAAGAAGCTAATGACAAGAAAACAAGATTATATCCTCTGATTTGAAAGAAATAAGCATTTCCTGGTGGTTAGTAAACACTGAACCCAATCTCCTGCCTCTTCTATAGCTACATCATTTTACAGTGATCATTAGTGTTTAGAAGACTGACTCTGATATCACAATATTCTTAGCCACTTAAAAAAGATTAAATTATGCTCTGTAAACTCTTAATTTAGAGGCAGTATAGCATTAATCAACAACCATTTACTAAGTGTTTATGTGTTCCAACAAGTTTGCTAAGTGCTGAGAATACAAAGCCATCCTTAAATGTCATAAAGACTCTATCCCCTTCACATACTAGCTGTATGATGCAGGGCAATTTTTTTCCCCAATTCTCTTAGAGTGTAAGAACATAAGTGGTGAGAAAAGGTGATTATTTTCATTGTTAGAGAGTAGTTCCTTACCACAGATTCCATATATTAATGAATTAAGAGGATCCAACAAAAAAAGGGGGAAAAAAGCTTATTATTGTTATTTCTAAGTTAGTGAAAACTATAAATTAACTTGAATATCCCATTCCACAAATGTTTCTTTATATTATTTATTTCTTCAACTACTATAACTTCTCAGTTTCTCTTGTGTATCATCTGCGAATCCTCTTCTCAGCACTTCAATGCTGGTATTTTAAAAGAGTTAGCACTTGTCCCCTTTACTTTTCTTTCTATTCTTTTTTTTTTGTTTTGGAAATCTCTGTCATTCATGGCTTCAATTTTACCTCATGAAAATGATTTTAAAATCAATATGTCCAACACTGACTACTTTTATGAGACCAAGACCTAAATATGTATATGAGACTTTGCTGCCTGGCAAATATTGATTCTTTAAATGTCAATTACTTGTAATCAAATATTTTCTTTCCCATTTAATCTGCTTTCCCTTCCAACTTTATTATTTTTTCCTCTGGATCATCATTCATTCATTCATTCTATCATATTCAAAATCTTGTTGAAGCTTACCTTTTGCTCATGTTTTGTAACCAATTGATTGCCATGTTTTATTACTTTAATCTTCATAATATAGTTCACATCTGACTTTTCCCCCTATTATTTTGCCTCTTTTTCAAGTCTCATTACTACCAATCTAGACTATTACTATAATCTCTCTATAGGATTTCTCATATTTCCTTCTCTTCTTCTCAATCTGTTTTTCATGTTACTGCTTGGGTAAACTTTCTTGTATTTAGATCTAGTCATGTCACTTTCGTAATGCTGGTATTGAAACAGACCAAGTCAGAACTGATTAAGAAGGCCAAAATTTGAATCCTGCCTCAGAAACCCAATATTTGTATGATCCTAGGTAAATTACTTTTTCTCCCTTAGCCTTAGTTTCCTCATTTGTAAAATAGGCATGATAATAGCATTTACACCCCTAGATTATTGTAAAGATCAAAGGAGAAAATATATGTAAAGTGATTTGTCAACCATAAAGCAGTATATAAATAGTGGATATTAGTGGAACTATTACTTTGTTCAAGAATCTTCAGTGACTTCCTGTTGCCTACAGACTTAAGTTCAAATCTTTTTCCTTAGTATTCTTTCCAGCCTTATCTCAAGTGGTTTCTTTCCACAAGCTCTGTGCTCTACCATATTCTAAACTAGAATACTCTCTTGTCCTAGGATTACTTTCTATACTCTCTCACTTATAGTTTTGTTTAAGCTATAAAATTAAAATTTAGAATTAGGCAAATGGAAGCTAATGACTATGAGACGGCAAGAATCCATAAAAGCAATTCAAAAGAATGAAAAAATAGAAGAAAAAGTAAAATTTCTTATTGGAAAAACCATGACATGGAAAATAGATTCAGGAGAAACAGTGTCAAAATCATTGGACTACCTGAAAGCCATAATCAAGAGGAGGACCTGGACAGCATTTTCCAACAAATTTTCAAGGAAAACTGCCCTAATATTCTGGAACTAGAGGGCAAATAGAAAGTGAAAGAATCCACCAATCTAATCAGGAAAAAGATCCCAAAATAAAAATTTCAAGGAACATTATAGGTCATAGGTCAAGGTAAAAATACTATAAGTGACCATAAAGAAACAAATCAATATTGTGGAGTCACACAATTACACAAGATTTAGTAGCTACAACATTAAAGGATCAGAGGTCATGGAATGTTAAATTCTAAAAGGCAAATGAGTGAGGACAACAATCAAGAATCATGCACACAGTGATTAAAGGGGAAAATGGCTATTATATGAAATGGAAGGATTTCGAGATTTCATAAGGAGAACAACAGAAATGACCAAAAAACTTGATCTACAATACCAAGAACCAAGAGAAGCCTACAGGGGCAAAAAGGGAAAAGAAAACATAAAGTGTTCTATGGAGCTGAACAGTTTACATCCTTACATGGGAAGATAGTACTTAAAATTGTTAGAAATTGTGCCACTAATAGTATAGCTAGAAGGAGGGTATAGCTATAAGGTGAATTTGAGGGAATAACAAAAAATAATTAAGGGATGAGAAAGAGGAGTACACTGACTGCAGAAGAAAGGAAGAGGTAGAATGGTTAAATTATTTCATATCAAGAGGTGTGAAAAAAAACTTATTACAGTGAAGGAAAAAATGAAGGGTGGATGATGGGCATTGTTTGAACCCTACTTTCATCAGTCTTGGCTCAAAGAGGGAATAATATGCACAATCAATAGTTATAGAAATCTATCTTATCCACAGGAAAACTGGAGGAGAGGAGATTAATTAAAGGGTTAGAATAAATGACAAAAGAGAATAGACTGAGGGAGGCAGTAGACAGAAGCAATACATTGTCAAGGAGAGAAAGAGTGAAAGGAGAGAAAATAATGAACAGAAGTAAAAATAGGATGGATGGAGATACACAATTAGTAATCATAATGTAAATGGGATGAACTTTCCCATAATTTGAAAGCAGATAATAGAGTGAATCAAAAACCAGAATCCTACAAAATATTTTTTTAAATGACAAGAAACAGACTTGAAGTAGAAAGACACATGGAGAGCAAAGGTAAGGAATCGGAACAGAATCTATTATGCTTCAAATGAAGAAAAAATAGCAGGGGTAGCAATCCTGATCTCAGAAGAAGCAAAAAGCAAAACTAGGCTAACTAGATGAGATAGGAAAGGAAACTACATTTTGCTAAAAATGTGCTCTGAAGTTATATCAATACTAACTATAAATTCTTAAAGAAATTAAGTAAATTATAGGTTTATGACCAAGCAAGGCATAGAATTATATAAAATATATAATTTCAGTTGTATTAAATTAAAAGGCTCTTGCATAGATAAAACCAATGCAACTAAGATTAGAAGGAAAACAGAAGTCTGGAAAACAATTTTACAATAAATGTTTCTGATAAAAGCCTTCTTTCTCAAATATATGGAGAACTTAGTCAAATTTGTAAAAAATATCAACTATTCCCCAATTATAAATGGCCAAAGGATATAAGGAGTCAGTTTTCAGGTGAAGAAATCAAATCTATCCAAAGGCACATGAAGATTTGCTCTAAATCACTTTTGATTAGAGAAATACAAATTAAAACATATCACGTCATACTTAATCAGACTGACTCATATGACAAAAAATGATAAATATTAGAGAGGAAGTGGGAAATGCATTGTTGCTAGAGTGGTAAACTGATTTAACCATTCTGGAACTATGTCCAAACTTTGTCCAAAGGGCAACCAAACTGTATACTTTTTCACATAACAATACAATTATTATGTCTGCATCCCAAAGAGATCATAAAAAATGGAAAAGGACCTACATGGACAAAGATATTTATAGCAGCCTTTTTCATGATGGCAAAATATTGGAAATTTTGGCGTCCCCATCATTTCAGGAATGAACAAGCTATTGTATATGAATGAAATGGAGTAATATTGTACTGCAAGAAACGACAGATTTCAGGGAAAAAACCTAGAAGATTTGTGTGAACTGATGAAAATCAAAATGAGCAGAACTGAGAATACATTATATGTAATGTCAGCAACATGGTGTGATAAACAACTATGAATGACAGCTTTTCTCAGCAACACAACGAACCAAGACAAGTACAAAAGACTCATAAAGGAAAATGCTATTTATATCTAAATAAAGAACTGATAAACTCTGAATACAGATTGAAATATGGGATTTTCTCATTTTATTCTTTTTCATGTTTTTTTCCCTTTTGATCTGTTGTTTCTTTCACAACTGTGACTAATATGGAAATATGTTTTACATGATAGTATATGTAGAACTCATATCAAATTGCCTAATAAGAGGGCAGGGGAAGGAGGGAGTGAGGGAAAGAGAAAGATTTGGAACTCAAAATCTTGTAAAAGTAAATGCTAAAAATTGTCTTGACATATAATTGGGAAAAAAAAATACTATTTTAAAAAGCTTCCCTGATTCACCTTAATTTTGCAATGCTAACTTGCTTGTTGTAGAATATTCTGTGTTTTACTTTCCTGTATTTGTAACTTTCCTATTTCTGAATGGCCATAAGGACAGGGATAATTTAGAACTGAACAACTTTTATTAGCTGCTGAATAGTAAAATTAAAAATATATGTATTTCCCAGCATTCCAAGATACCTTAATAAAAACTGGTTATGTTCCAGGGCACAAAGAAATAAACAAACTTAAAGATACAAAAATATTAAACATATTCTTTAGATATGTGTTATGTGTTATTTATATTTTATTCTTTATATATTAAATATCTTTATATAATATATATATATATGCATATATATATATAAAACCTAAGTAGTTACATTCTAACAATTAATGGGTAAAATAAAAAAATCACAGAAACAAGGAACAGTTGTGTGAAAGAGAAAAACATTAGTCAGTATACCAAAAAAATAAGGATGATGTTTTTAAAGCAGTTGTTAGAGGATAAAATCATATCTCTGAAAGCATATAGCAACAGAGTAGAAAAAGAAAGAATTTATGAATTAAGTAAGAAGTAAAAAACTAGAAAATCAATAAGTTAATGGACCCCCCAACTATGCAATAAGAATCTTAAATATTAGAAGATATATGCATAAAATTGAAAACAAAGATTATTTTAACAATAAATCAAAAGAAAACTTGTTCTTAGAAAGACTAGCAATATCAACCATGAGTTAGCTTGACTGAAAAGAGAGAGAAAAATAAGTTAGTGATCAAAATTGATCAGTCAAAAATGATAAAAGTGAACTTACAGAAAGGAAATAAAAATGATGATCAGAAAACATTCTGTACAATTATGTAACAGTAAAATTAAGAATGTAAAATATTAAAAAAAACTATCAGTACTAGAGAACTGATAAATGCAGCTACAAAACACTCTGAATCAAATGTCAAACTATAAGACAACAAACATCAAAACTATTTGTTACTAGTAAAAAAAATAGTTGTGTGGGAAATCACTGCACCAAATATCTTGGGTAAAAATCTGTTATATAACATATCAGTAAAGTTATATAAATATAGGATCACAAGTCAGTCCACAGTAAATATGTATTCAAAGGAAAAAAATTAAAATAAGAATTATAAGCATTCAATAATTGTGTTAATAATTGTTTCATATAACAGATGCTAAGAGAAATTAAATAGATCTAAATTTCACTTCATTTTGCCAATGTGGCAAAGATGATAAAATATGAAACAATTAAGTGTTAGAAAAGCAATGAAGAAATATATACTGGTAAAACTACAAATTTCAAACATTCTGGAAGACAATTTGGAATTTTGAAAGAAAAGATACTAAACTATTGATATTCTTTTACAGAAGAGAAAAAGACAAATATGAACAAAAAAAATAAATAAAAGAACAAATATAAATAAAAACTTAAAAAAATAAACTCGATAATTTGCTTACAGTTGGTGCTTAACAAATGTTGAATGAAAAGTGGTTCTCTAAGGTGCAGTATAAGTACACAGCATCCTTGACAACTTTTGGGAAATACTCCTTTCTGTGGGCCACCTTAAGGTGTAGGAGTGTTAAATAAGCTGGGATGACCCATTAGTTCATTTTAAAAAACTATGAAGATCAATTGCCCCCAGAGGATATCAAGACAATTTGTTCAGATATTTCTGTGTTCCCTATTGAAAGCATATCACTTGAAAGGGGTTATTTTGAGGTAAATTCATAAGAGTTTTGCAAGCTACTAACGGAGAGATCTAATTATGTTTAAGAGTTTTATGCAATCTTTAAATTCATTAAGTGCAAGACCATTTCTTTCTAAGGTTTAGATGCAAACATTAAATACATAGTAATAAGAGTAATTTTGCTTTAAAAAATGAAGAGGAGAAAAATTGAAAATTAACCATACTATATATATATTGGCATGTTTATTTTAATTTTTTCATGGATGCATTAATATGCTATTTAATTTTTGAGTGAACTCTGCATTTTTTATTTATAAATTCCAAACAGAGACCTGCTATCATCTTGGACTTGGAGATTTCATCAAGGATGTATAATATTTCAAGTGTCTTGTCATAGTCATAAGAAACACATAGTTTAACATCTCTAGGAATACTTAATGTTTCAAGAAGGGCTTTGGTAAATAGTAGATATTGGTGCAATTCCCCTTTTAGCACTGATAATGTTGGATAATGATGAAGACAACTTAGTGAGATGAAAAGGACAAAACTTAGAAGCAGACAGAACTAAATTCAAATTTTACCTTTGCAACTTACTAGCTGCATGAGTCCACACAGTCTGATCACTTGTATTTTCTTATACTTTATACAATAGATCAAAATAAAGCAGATGTAACATTATTATTAAAGTTTAACCTCTCCTTGCCTCAGAAACCTTCCTGAGGCTGTATCTATTAAGTCTTGAAAGAATAATAGAGTTGCATTTGTGGAAGGGATTCTCACATCTGGTGTTCCTCCCATATTTTGCATAATGCAGGACTCAATTAATCAAGAAGCATTAATAAGCATTTTTTAATCTTCCAGATGTTGTCTGCATATCAAGAAAGGCAAAAACAATATCTGTTCTTTTTATATCCTCTTTTTGTTTTATTTTATTTGTTTGTTTATTTTAACACACATTATGTGTCATGTTGGGAGAGAAAAATCAGAGTAAAAAAAATCAGGAAAAAAAACATGGGAGGAAAAAAAAAACCAGAAAAACGAAGTGAACATAGTTGTTCAATGTGTTGATTTACATTCAGTCTCCTTAGTTCTTTTTCTGGATGCAGATGGAATTTTTTGTCCAAAATCTATTGGGATTGCTTTGAATCACTGATACACTGAGAAGAACTGAGTCTTTCATAGTTGATCATTGTATTGTTGCTGTTATTGTGTATGATATCTTCCTGGTTCTGCTTATTTTGCTTAGGATCAGTTCATGTAAATATTTCCAAGTCTTTCTAAAATCATCTTGTTCATCATTTTTTTATAGAACAATAATATTCCATTACCTTCTTAATAGCATAACTTATTCAACCACTCCCCAGTTAATGGGCATTAATAGACATCTACTTATTTTTCATTTTTTCCTATCACAAAAAGAACCACTACAAACATTTTTGCATGTGTGAGTCCTTTCATCTCCTTTATGATTTCCTTGGGATAGACTCAATAATGGCACTGCGAAGGATATGTACCGTTTTATAGCACTTTGGACATAGTTCCACATTGCTCTCCAGAATGCTGATCCAGAATTGGATCAATGCATTAATGTCCTAGTTTTCCCACAAATCGTTCAACAATTGTTATTATCTTTTTCTGTTATCTTAGCCAATCTGAGAGGTATGAGGTGGTATCTCACAGTTGTTTTAATCTGCATTTCTCTAACAAATAGTGATTTAGAGCATTTTTTTTTTCATATAAGTGGCTTCAATTCTATCATCTGAAAATTGTCTGTTCATATCCTTTGACCTTTTATCAATTGGGGAATGACTTGTAGTCTTATACATTTGACACAAAATTTTATATATATTTTAGAAATGAGATCTTTATCAGAAATACTGGCTATAAAGATTTTCCCCCAGCTTTGTACTTCCCTTTTAATCATGTTTCTGTTTGTTTTGTTTGTGCAGAAGCTTTTTATTAATGCAATTAAAATTATCCATTTAATCTTTCATAATGTTCTGTAGTTCTTCTTTGGTCATGAACTTCTTCCTTCTCCAAAGATCTGATAGTTAAATTAGTCCTTGTTTTTCTAATTTCCTTATGGTATCATCCTTAAGGCCCAAATCATATATCCATTTTGACCTTATTTTGGTATAGAGTGTAAGTCTATGCCAAGTTCCTAACATATCATTTTCCAGTTTTCTCAGCAATTTTTGTCAAGTAGTGAGTTCTTATTACAGATGCTGAAGGTTGGGGCTTTATCAAATATTAGATTGCTATAGGCCTTGATTATTGTGTTGTATATGTCTAATCTATTCCACTCTATTTCTTAACCAGTATCAAATGGATTTGATGACTGCTGCCTTATAATATAGTATTAGATTTGGTACTGTTAAGCCACCATCTTTTATACCTTTTTCATTAATTCCCTTGACAGTTTTGACTTTTTGTTTTTCCAGATGAATTTTGCTATTATTTTTTCTAGTTCTATAAAATAATATTTTGGCAGTTTGATTGTATGGCACTGAACAAGTAGACCAATTTAGGCAGAATTGTCATTTTTATTATATTAGTTGGCCTAGCCATGAATAATGGATATTTTCCCAATTATTTAAATTTGACTATTTTTGTGAGAAGTATTTTGTAATTGTGTTCATATAGTTCTTGGGTTTGTCTTGGCAGGTAAATTCCCCCTCCCCCCCCAGTATTTTATTTTGTCTACCGTAATTTTAAATGGAATTTCTATTTCTATCTCTTGCTGATGGGCATAGTAATATACAGAAATGCTGATCATTTCTGTGGATTTATTTTATATTCTGAAACTTTGCTAAAGTTGTGAATTGTTTCCAATAAGTATTTGGATGATTTTCTAGGATTCTCTAAATATATCATCATATCATCTGTAAAGATATTTACAGATTTTCTTTTTTCTTTTCTTATTGCTAAAGCCAGAATTTCTAGTACACTGTTGAATAATAATGGTGATAATAGGCATCCTTGCTTCACCTCAATCTTATTGGGAATGAGTTTAACTTCTCTACATTACAAATAATGTTTGCTATAGGTTTTAGATAGATACTGCTTATTATTTTAAGGAAAACTCCCTTTATCCTTTATACACTTTTGTGTTTTTAATAGGAATGGTTTCCATTTTCTTAAAAGCTTTTTCAACATCTATTGAGATTATCATATGATTTCTGTTGCCTTTATTATTGATATGGTGGATGATGGTAATTGTTTTCCTGATATTGAACCAGTCTTGCATTCTTGGTATAAATCCCAATTGGTCAGAGTGTGAGAAATGCTAAAAAGTTGGGCTTCCACAGAGTGTTGCAAGCTTTGAGATAGTGTGGGATAGTGGGTACCACTGACCAAGAGGTTTTTAGAATGTGAGAGGTTAAAGGTTAGAATTCACAGAACAATTAAGTCATCCACAGAAGCCTTAAGCAAACAAGAGAATTGGAAGGCTAGGAAGGCACAAGTGGATTCAGCCAATCAGAAAGACTCTTCTGCTTTTGAGAAAACCACACATTTAAGATAATAGCCCATCCAGCCCAAACTAGTTGGGGTCAATGATAGGATTTGACCAAATCACTACTGCACCTGCTTAATAGGCTAATTGAATATTAAACAACACACCCCAAAGGAGGAGTTTTCTGCCATATTTGAACATGGGATGTATGATAGGGGGGACATGTTTTATACATATTAAGGGGAAACATGTAATCCATGTATCAAAAAGATTGTAACCCGGATAAAACAGACCAATCTGTTCTCTGAAGGGAGGAGCTACACCACATGACCAAGTATAAAGGTTACCTCACTTCTGTACTCAGGAATCCCTCTTCCTGAAGAGGATTGGGGCCTGCTTCTGGCCAGAAATGTTAAGACAATTCCTCAAGTTTCTTCTTTAATAAATTTTCCTTGATATTTGATTTTCAGTGTCAAGAGTGATATTTCTAATAATAATGTATTATCCTGCTAATAAATTGATATAATCTCTTTGATAATATTGTATTTAAAATTTCTGCATCAAATAATATCTATTCTTAAACAGTTTTTCTAAAAGAGAAAACAGCATATGAAAAAGTGTCCTAATAATTGGGAATTTGGAGTTTGGTCAAATCAGAATGAAGCTTCATATAGAAAGTTGTCCTGGAGCTACATCTTCAGGAAAAACAGGAATTCCAAGAAGCAATGGTGAGGATAGAATGAAAACCAGACATGGATGCAACCTATGTAAAGACAAAGAAGTGGGAGACTTTAAAATATAGGCTAATTTTATATTTTTTTTACTGCATATAGGAGAGACAATAATTTAATAGTATTGTATTTAAACATATCATCAAAATATTCTATCCCATAAACTTTACTACTAATATTAATTGTGAATTTAAGGTTTGTAAAATTCATCAGCATTGCTTTGGCAGCCCCAATGGACAGCACATCATAGCCTCCACTGCTGGCTTAAGATCTTTCACCTTCTATAAATGCCCTCTTTGGTCCTCTTATTCTGCTGTCCAGAGAAAAGTGCACAGAGCCAAAACTAGGCCATTTCCTTAGCTACTGGTTTCTGTGAGAAGGGCAGAAAGTATTAATTATGACAGATCCAGACTTGATAATCAATTTTAACAATGGAGTGAAAGAATATTTTTGCTCTGGCTGCTTATAATTTCTCTAAGATTTTGTTAAATCCAAATGCATCATCAAAAAAAAAATCCTCCTATATACATTATCCCATTTGATCCCTACAACACTGTGAAGTAGGCGCTATTATTTCTCCTGTTTTCAGATGTAGATACCAAGAGTTGTTAATTACTTAGAAGGTCTGAGATAGCTTTGAATTCAGATCTTTTTGACTCCTAAGTCCATCATTCTAGAATGTTGCCAACTTAACTATTTGAAACTATGGATTCTATTTATTTAATTGCAGTAATGAAAATATGTAGTCATTTTTTTGACTAAAAATTGTGATTCAAACCAAATTGTTTTCTGAGACATGATAATTTGTATTATTCTAAAATAAATGTATTAGGATTCTACTATATTTACTTTCTTTTCTCTCTCTCTGTTCCTTCTCCCTGATATTAGAAAATCTTCAAAGTTACATTTGTGTCTTAATTATGGGCTTGTTTTAATTAATAGAATTCATAAATAATCTCCCTTTACCTAGAATATAAACTCTTTGAGGGGTTTTGTTTATTTTTGAAATTCTCTTAGTGCCTAAATAATGCTCTTCTCATATACTTAATACTTTGATACTTTTGATAACTTTGTGATGTCATTAATATGGGAGAAGTAGTGGGGAATAGTGTATAGAATTCTAGGCTTTGAATTGGAAAGATCTGGATTAAAATTTCTGATACTCACTAGCTGTGTGATCCTGACTAAGGTAATTATTATCTCTAAGAATTGGTTTCCTTGTCTACAAAATTGCAATACACTTATCCCTTTCATATTACAACTTTTCTCACTGTAGTTTCAATATATTGTGGATTGACATAAAAAATTAAAAGGGAATTTTTTTCAGAATTTTGCAGAAGTCAGAGATGACATAGAAACAGTTTAGAAATTCAGAAATTCATAAAGTACATGTCCAATATTATATAGTAACTCAAATTTTACAATGTTACTTTAAACATCCCATAAAAGAAAAAAAATTCAGACTTCTATTATGTATGCCTGGCATACAGTAGGCACTTAACAAATGCTTATGGTTGATTAATTAGGAGAGTTTAGAATTTCATTTTTCATAGCTACATAATATCATTAGGAACATATTGATATTAGAACAAGGATTTTATCACAAATAGTAGTTTGGGATTTTGAAAATTATACTGTTTCTTAGATACAATCCTTCTATATGATTTCAACTATTCAATTCTGGGTCAAATTCTTTATCCATCTATAGGATCCTCAAGTTGAATAAGTCAAAGTTCTATTCATACAAAATAAGCTACCAAATAGACATTTTTATGCAGATTTTGCAAATTGAGGGGGCACAGTGTCTCTAACCTCTGCAATGTGGAAAGGATAACTATAATAGGAAGTATTTCACAGAGTTATGCAGATTAATATGTCAAATGCTTAAAAAACTTTCAAAAACTATATGAATATGCCTAATATCATCATCATTAACAACATCATTATCATCATATTTCTTATGTCATTCCTTATATTCAAATAATCATTGACAAACTGCTACAGCTTGCTTTCTTCCATTATGATTTTCCCCTTATTTCCCTGTGAATAACTCAAAGTTTATATTTTCTCTTTTATCCTACAAACCCAATATGTTGCCTAATTTTGTGGAGTCTACCTTCACAACATCTCTAACTTTTAGCCTCTTCTCTCTACATATACATATATACACCATCCTTGTTTAGGCCATTGTTGTCTCTTCCTAGACTATAGGAATACCTTCTTAGTTGGTCTCCCTTCCTAAATTCTTCCTATTCTAGTTCATATTCCATACAACTTATCAAAACTGATTTTGTTTTCTCTAAAACACAGGTCCCAACATGTCATTTCACTGCTCAAAAACTGTTTCAGATTAACCATAAAAACAAAAACAAACACCAGATATTTAAAGATTTTCACAATCTGGGACTATCCTACCTTTCCAGCCAAATTAAATATTACTTCCCTTTTCATATTCTATGGTTCAACCAAATTGGTCTTTTCTCATTCTTTACATAACAATCCATCTGCCATTTCTTTGCTTTTCACATGCTGCTTGTTCCTCATACTTGGAATGAACACAATCACCTCTGCTTCAAAGAACATCTCAGTTTCTTTAGAAGCTCAACTTAGGTATCATTTTCAACAAAAAGCCTTTCTTTACCTCTCAAATGCTAATGCCTTCCTTTGTTTCTTGTGCATATATATACATGCTGTCTTTCTGTTATAAAATAATCTCCTTAAATGAAATATTTTCATTTTTATCTTTATATTCTCAGAAATTCTCTGGTTAGCACAGAGCTTGGCATGCAGTAGACCCTTAATAAATGCTTATAGATTGAGTGATTAATAGAACATATAATTTCATGATTTATAACCACTTACTATCATTTGAAAAATATTGATATTAGAACAAGGATTTTATGACAAATAGTAGTTTGAGATTTTTGAAAATTTTTTTGTTTCTCAAATTCTGAAAAAAAATTCCCTTTTTCAGTTGTTCAATTCTGGGTCAAACCCATTGTCCATCTATATAGTATCCTTTCAAGATGAACTAATTCAAAGACCTCCTCACACAGAATAAGCTAGCAAATAGATATTTTTAAAATCTATTTGCTTGTTCTCTGTGGATTGTTATGGTGATCTCTAGACCAATTAAAGATAGAAGAAATTGATGAAAGAAGTACCATAATAATCATGCTATTATGATAGTTCTACTTTAAATGAATCCAAATGAAAGAAGAATTCCCTGTGGATGACAAGGTTGTCAGGTCTCCTACATATTCTTGTTTGTAGATGATATTTTGGCCCTATAAATAGGTGTTTAACAATTTTTAAAGCTGAAACTAATTAAATCTCAGACCCAAAAATAGCCAAGTATTATTTATGAAACAATACACTCAGAGCACTATTCTTATTATAGTTTCTTCTATCAAATATTTAATTGAATTTTTTAAAAGATAAAATTATAGCATGGATCTCCCAGTACTCAGGTGTAAAGTTGGCATTTGATGAACACTTAATTGATATTTCCATATCCTTTCATCCTCTGTCTTTTGAAAATATCTGGGTTTAAGTGATTTGCTTGATATGATTCAGTAAGTGAGCATTATATGATTCTTGTAATTTCAGAGTCAGTGCTCTGAACTTTGTACCACACAACTAATGGGTGCTCACTCAGTGTGTAGTTTGTTACCACAAAAAGCACTGCTATGAATATTTTAATCGATATTAGATTTAGGTTTCTATCTTTGACTTAGGGTATGTTTGCATTTGCTTTATTCAAAAGCATGTAAAATTTAGTTACATTTAAGACATAATTCCAAATCGTTTCCCAGAGCTGTTGAAGCAATTCATAATCCACGAATGGAACTTAATTTTACTTCCCTCCCTCTGTTGCTGTAGCATTCCCAATGTTGATTATTTCTTACTTTTTTTTTATCTCTGTCATTTTGAAATATGTGAAGTGAAACCTCAGAGTTGTTTCAATTTGTCTTTTTTTTTTTTTTTATTTTTAGTGATTCAGACCAGTCTCTTTTGATTGTTAGTTTGTAATTCTTTTCCTGATGACTTTCTTTTACCCTTTGGCTATTTATGTATTGGAGAAACAGACATGTTTTAAAACAACCTATACCCTTTCTCTATTGTGTTGAAGAACAAAAAAAAGAAGAATCTTCACATCACAATATGGATATTAGGTAATAAAAAGCAGAGATCTTTAATTAAGAGAAATCTGGAAAGTCTCTATCTTGAAAGATGGTTGTGGAGGTAGTAGACAACAAATTAAATCTGAGCTGGAAAATGGCAACAGGGCTCCACAATGCAAAGAAATAAAAAAGGTCAATAGCAATTGAGTTTCAATTAAAGACCCATGGTATCATGTCATGGAGCCAAGAAGTGAAGTAACCCTTCATTTGTCTTTGCAGAGACAACACTGAGAATACAGAATTGAGTTTTAGCCACGTTGGATGAATCATGAAGAGCTAAGAGATGAGCAATGAAAAGATGATGGATGAATTAGCCAGAAAAATTTATGAGGGAAAATGAAAAGAATTGAACTTAGTTTGACTAAAAGAAGATCATAGAGTTATTGAGTAATAGCTACATTCTTGAAGGACATAGGCACCAAAGAAAAATAAGTAATGTTGGGGATTAGAAAAAGAAAAATGAAATCAAAGCAAGAAGAGGAAAACTTTATCTGAATATAAAATGTGAAAAATCTGTCATTTACAAATTTTGCAGTTCTTTGCTCTCAAAATTTTCTAAATTTGAAGCTGGTAGGAGTGGGGAAGAAAAGACAGTTAAAATCATTTTTCCCTTAGAAAACGGGAATAATAATATGAAATAGGAAAATGTAGGTAGTGATAGTGATACCAAAAACAATGAAAAAAGAAGAAAAGAAACAAAAGAGCATCAATGAAAAATTTGAAAAGTACACAGGAGGAAGGAATTTCAGATGAGGTCATAGATGAGCAGTGTAGGATTTAAACTACCCTGTGAAACGTGATAGGTATTTTAAAAACCCCAGCTTGTACATAATAGGTATTCCCCGTGTCATATATATGACTCATATTCTATTCTTATGAAGACAACTTTTAATTTTGAAAGAAAAAATTATTTATTAAGAAAGGGTATAGATATGGTGAAGTATGGGATAAGTTGAGGGAACATTGTGAAAAACATAGATTCCTGAAAGCAATAATGGGAAATTAGCCTCCAAAAGTGAAATATTCACAAATTCTGGAGAGCTTTGATTGCCAGGTTAAGGAGACTGGACTTTATTCTATAGATCAGTCAGAACTGAAGATTATTAATTCAGGAAGGGATAATAATAACTAATAAATACATCAACAATTCTTCAAGATGATTTCAAGGTAGTCTATAAAATGTCACCTTCTTATCCCATTTTCCTTATTTTAATTTGCCTCTATGTTTTCTATACTCTAGAGAGACAAAACTATTCCCCATCACTGTCAAACACATTTTGTAATTTCCTCAGTATTTACTTTGTTGCTGAGGTGTCTTGGTATTAAGGTAGCTAGGCGACATGATGTATAGTGTTGAACTTGGAGCTAGGAAGACCCCAGTTCAAAGCCTCTCAACACTTACTAGCTTTTTGATCCAGGAGAAATAATTTTAACTTTCCCAAACACAGTTATTTCATACTACAAAAATAAGATAATAATAGCATCTATCTCCCAGAATTGTTAGGTTAAAATGAGATAGTATTTGAAAAGTGTTTTGCTGAACTCAAAGCACTGTATAATCTTAGTTAGCTCTTCTCTATTCCTGGAATGTCCTCACTTTCCCCACCTCAGTGCGTGGAACAGTACCTAGTATACAGTAAGCATTTAGTAAATGTCGAACAAATGACACTTTGTTGATTTAATTTTTATTCATCTTTTAAAACTCAACTCTAATTCTACTTCCTACAGGAACCTTTAAAACATAGCTCATATTTCCTCAAAACCTGCCCTTCCAGGGGCAGCTAGATGGTGCAGTGGATAGAATACCAATCCTGAAGTCAGGAGGACCTGAGTTCAAATCTGACCTCAGACACTTTTAAGACTGCCTATCTGTGTGACCCTAGGCAAATCATTTAACCCTAATTGCCTCGGCACAAACCAAAACAAAAAAACCCCCACAAAAAACCCCAAACCAAAAACCAACCAAACAACAACAAAAACAAAAAATAAAAAAATCTTGCCCTTCCCCTGCTTTCTTTATCTTTCTTAATGGCAAGAGCCTACTTCTCAGGATCCAAATTCCAAACCTCAGAGGCATCTTTGACTCTTCTCTCTCAATCCTCATATCCAAGTAGTTGGTAAGTGCTTCTTAATAGATTATTGTTGAAGGATCTTACTTGATCCTTCTGCCTCTACTCTATCCTCTCTCCAATCAGTTCTCTAACAGTTGCCAAATTATATTCCTTGTATACTTTTCTGGTTGTTACTCCACTAAAAACTTCAATAATTCCATATTGCTGACTGCATAAAGTTCAAATTTCTGATCTTGACATTCAACACTCTTAACATTTTGACACCAATCTAATAGTCAAACATTATCTAGTCCAATGAGATTATCATTTTGTCATGTTTCTTCCATTTCCACACATTTGCTGATATTATTCTCCCATATTTGGAATAAATATCCCTTCTTTTAAATCCCAATTTAGACACCTCCTATTTTGCGAAACCACATTCCATCCAAGCTCCACTGGAAATGCTTACTGAATTGAATTGATTCCTTAGGTCAGTAATGACTTTAACATAATATAGTATAAAGATCATTTATTCTGAGGTCAGAAAACCTGTATTCTAAATTTGCCTCTAAATTTTTTTTGACTTTTCTTTATAGCTCAAGTGCTTAGCATAAGTACAGTAAGCACTTAATATCTGTTTCTATCTATTTATTAAGAATAAGCATTCATTTAGTTCTATGTGACAGGCACTATGTTAAGCACTTTTACAAATTATCTCATTTGATCCTCATGATACCCTTGTGAGGTAGGTGCTATTATTATCTTTACAGCTGAGGAAATTGAAGCATAGAAAATTTAGGTGACTTATTCAGGATAATACAGTGTTTTAAGCTGTATTTGAACTCAACCCCAGAGCTCAATCCACTCTACTATCTAGCTACTTCCTGCCCTGTGAATTGATTTCTGTCTCCCTTTCTCCATTCCTTTTTTTCCTCCCTCTCTCTTATCTGCTCATTCTTTCTTAACCTTTCCTGTCCAGTGTTTGCAAACTATACATGGTGTCCCAAAAATCTTAGTACAGTCATCAAAGCTTAAACATGCACTAAGACTGGAACAGTCTGCATCTAAGCATATGTGAACCATATGCTTAAGTAGTTAAGTATAGCCAAGATTTTGACCCAAGGGTTTTGATTCCAAAACCATTGTTTTTACCACTATATCACAATGAGACTATGTTTTATCTAGACTTTGTATCTTGAGTCTATGCCAAATCCTACTTCTGCAATAGTGCTTTGCATATAGCAGAGACTTTAAAAAATATTGAATGTATAAATCAATGAATGTTGAATAATTTCATAAGTACAGGTATTTCCACTCTCATCCCCATGTATCTCCATAAGTACTATACTTTTTCTATGTCTTCTCTCATCTCTGTCTGTCTGTCTGTCTCTCCTCTCACCTGGCGTGCTCTGATGTTTAATAATGATCTCTGTGTAAATCACTCAAAGATTTGTATTTAGGCCCAACTTCTTTTTTAAGTCCTTTATCACTAGAGCAATTTATTGGACATTTCAAGTCAGATATCTCAGAATCATCTCAAATTCAATATGCCCCAAACAGAACTCATTATCTTTCTTCTCAAATCAGGCGTAGAAGATAGTAGATGTTTAACAAATATTTATTAATTGAAAATCTAGAGTCACTTCTACATTACAACGAGGTAGTGAAAGAAGATCTAACTGGAAGAATTATAGGGATAAAAGTTGACATTTACATATTGGTTTATTTTTCATAAAATAGTCTTAAACAAAGATTATGGTAATTTCAATGTATAGGACAGAATACTTGATTGTGAGTCAGAGATTAGAGTTTGGGAAGAGAGCAGAAGATATGAAGGTAATATTAAGGTTGTGGTGTAGAGCAAGGCTTTTTAAACTTTTTCTACTCATGAACCTTTTTTGCCTGAGAAAGTTTTACATCACTCTGGGTATATCAGTATATAAAATATATACATAAAATATTTACTGATAATAAATCATAGTTTTGCAACACTCATATTCAGTTTAAGAAACTGTTTAAGAAAACTTGGCCTAGAGTAGTAATTATTGTAATGGAGGGAAGAGGAAAGATTTTGGAGATAGAGTAGGTAGGCCTTAACAAATGATTAAATTCATTGGGTAAAGAATAGGAAGAAATAAAATCTGATTCTCAGTTTGGAACTTTAATGATGAAGAAGATGGAAGTATCTTTAAGATAAGTAGAACAAGTTTTAAAATTATTGACAAGTTTAGATAGATAATATGTCCAATTTCAGATATCAGTGGGACAGCTGAGTTCTGTTTGGTACCGTGGAATAAAAATGACCATGAAATCAGAAGACCTAGGTCCAAATCTCACCTTTGATGTTCACCACCTGTTTGATTTGAGGAAATCATTTCACTTCTCTGGGCAACACCTTTTTTAAAGGTGAAAATACTATGTTGTAATCCACACTCAGTCCCCATCGCACTCTCTGAGTGCAGATAGCTCTCTCCATCACAAGACCATTGGAGCTGGCCTGAAGCACCTTATTCTTGAAAAGAGCCACATCCATCAATTGATCCTCACATAATCTTATTGTTGCCATGTATAATGATCTCCTGGTTCTGTTCATTTCACTCAGTATTAGTTCATGTAAATTTTTCCAACCCTCTCTGAAATCATGCTGCTGATCATTTCTTATAGAACAATAATATTCCATAATATTCATATACTATAACTTATTCAGCTATTCTCCAACTGCTGGACATCCACTCAGTTTCCAGTTCCAGTTCCAGTTCCTGTTGTCTGGACAACTCTTTCCACATTAATGATGATGATGATGATAACTAGCAAAAGTGCTTTGCAGTATGCTATCTCATTCAACCCTGGAAAGTAGGTGTTGTTATTATTATCCCCATTTTACAGATGAAGAAATTAAGCCTGACAGAGATTAAGTGATTTGTTCAGTGTTATACTGTCAGTAAGTGGTTGAGGCTGGGTTTGAATTCTGGTCTTCAAGACTTCACTGGTATTATCTATCTCTGTAAATGGGGGTAGTTTAACTACAGGGCCAGAGAGATCATTTCCAAGTCAATATCTATGATCCTATCATTCTTCAAAATGGTTCCTAGGGCTTGGTAGTCAACATGCTCAGTAAGCTTGAATTCACATCAGTGCACTTTATGAGGCATCTGGTTTCATTCAGATATCCCAAGATTCTGGTAGAGTAATAATAAAATGAACAGACTCATTGAAAGGGAGAACACAGCCATATTGAGGTTATGAGAGAGCCACCATGGAAAAGGAGAAATACAATCTACTTGGACTCTGAGTTTAGAACTTTTCCTCTAATTCACCTATCAACATTTGGATTATTAGCTACCTTGACAATCTCTGGTCTGCTGCAAGGGAGGTCCTGGGAGTAGTGGAAAATGAAGGATAATTAAGCTCAGGGAAGTTAATGATGTCTTCAAGGTTTTATAGCTGCTAAGAGTGGGCTTAGTGTTCTTATCCCTGCACTGAAATTCCACTTTTTTGTTTAGTTTGTTTTAGTATTTCTAACATTGGTAATAATTCACATTTAGCATCTTAAATGCCTTATATATATTATTTCACTTTATTCAACTCAACATATATTTATTTAATATGTATTTATAGCATCCTATGAAAAACATTGTGCTGTCAGGAATTATTGCTTAATCATTTTAGTTTTGTCTGACTCTGTGACCCCATTTGAGATTTTCTTGACAAAAATACAAGAATGGTATGCCATTTTCCTCTCCAGCTCATTTTACAGATGATAAAACTGATGCAGAGTTACACAGGTGATAAGTGTCTGTAGCCAGATTTGAACTCAGAAAGAATCTTCTTATCTACAGGCACAATCCAATTAGGAAGATAAAGATGAAAATGCAATAGGCCCTATCTTCTAGGAGCTCATAATTTGTAACAATTAACACACACATCTTATGAGTTAACACAGAATCACAGAATTTTTTTAAATCAAAAGGGATTTTAGGGAGCACCCAGTTTAATATATGCCTGAAAAAAAATCTTGTGAATTTGCTGATGAAAAGCCCCATTGAGGAGGAATTCATTCCGTTAAGATTTCTGAATTGTTGTGAGCTAGGCTAGTTAAGAATTATTATTTCCATTTTGCAGATGAGGATACTAAGATTCAAGAAACTGAATGATATTTCTTTGGTGGCATAATAAGTAATTTGAACTTAAACTTGTCTTGTGGCTGCAAGGTCATTGCTAACTATTTCTTAACAAAGTATTATCAAGTAGAAGTGCCACCTGGCCTGATTTAATTAATGAACAGCTGCAACTCATTTGTATTTTGAATATAATGGTTTGTATACCAGACTCTGGGGAGAGTGTCTAAAGGTACCTGGAAAAGTAGATTGGCCCAATGTCCCCTACATAGTTAGGGGGGTCTATGACTGCTAACACAGCAGTGTTAAATAAAAAAAGGAAAAAAGTACTTGAAAACACATTTTTAAAAAGTTGTTCCATATGATTCAGTTCTTTTGTTTATGTCTGTTTACAATGGCGGATATTATAATTACTACTCTAAGCCAGGACCCCCACCATCATCTTTGCATTGTTGTTATCCTCTGAACTTTCTATCTAACCTCTAATCTTTGATCTGCCCCCAATTAATCTGTTTTATGTGTCCAAATTGTCATAATGTTTTTAAAAAAATTCTATGGCATGGGTATTTTCTGTCTTCCTTATTTTCTTAATTAATTTCCTTGGAAGTGTTTGGATTATGAGTTCATTAGCAGTCTTGACATCTAAATCTCTTAAAATCAAACGTTATTAGTAAGGTCATCTAATCCATTTCCTCTTATATTCTTTTACTGTTCCCTACCAAATCCTGCATAGATTTCACATTGTTAGGTTGTTAATAAAATGCATTTAAAAAACTCCGCCCCTCCCTCCCCTCAAGACCTTTTTATGGATGGTCTTCAGAAGGGCCTGGTAAGGCTGGGATTTCTGGTGGAGTTCATTAAGTCAATATGGTAGGATTAATTTGTAAATAGCATACAATCCTTGAGCCAATTGGGGGAGTATATACTAACAAAGAGCCACTCATTGTAAGTGGTACTTAACCTGAGTCTTGAAGGAATCTAAAAAAGTCAGTGAGCTTTTATTAAATACCTTATGTATGTACTCTTTGTTCTCTGGCAGAGCCCACAAGAGGACAAAATGTCTAAGGAAACTTTGGGTCTGGGGCTCAGGTTTCTTGATTAGTGAGTACCTCACCTGTAACAATTTCAGGAAAGCCCCAGATATTCTTTATTCACTTATTTCTTCCCAGGCATCTTCCTTGGACTTCTTCCTAAATGTCTGTCACATATGACAAATGTCATATACCTTTCCCTCCTTTGCCCTGGATAGTCTGGGCACATATAGTGAAAGGCTTAAAATGCCAGAGAAATTTGTCTTATATTTTATAAGCAATGGGGAGCTACTGAAATTTAAAAAAAATATCTATTTAATATTTTCTCCATAACATTCAAAAAAATTTTTACGTTTGTTTTTAAAATGTTTGAGTTCTAGATTCTCACCCTTATCTCACTCACAATTAAGAAACCACTTGTGAAATTTTGCAAAACATTTCCATAAAAGCCAAGTTGTGAAAGAAAACATAGATCTCCTACCCTAATGAAAATAAAAATTCTTAAGAAAATGAAGTTTAAAAAAGAGAAACAGATAGAGAAAGAGAGAATGTTTCAATCTGCATTTGGACACAATCAGCTCCTTCTCTGGATATGAATAAAAGTTTTCATCATTTTTCAGAGTTGTTGTGGGTGATTATACTAATAAGAATAGCAAAGTCATTCACAGTTGGTCATCCCAGAACATTGCTATTACTTTGTATACAGTACATTTCACTTTGCTTGAGTTCATGAGGACTTTCCAGGTTTTTTTTTTTTTTTTTCCTGAGAGCATCCTGCTTGTCATTTCCCATAGAACAACAATATTCCATCATAAACACAGGCCAGTTTATTGAGCCATTCCCCAATTAATGTGCATCCTCTCAATTTACACAATTTTTTTGCCCTGTTGTGCCTTCTATCTCTGTCTTTGTCTCTCTGTATAAAACTACCATAATAATGAGAAAATTCTGAGTTACAAGTATCATCCTCCCATGTAGGAATGTATATATATAAACCTCATTAAGTCTCTTATGATAGCACTTTTTTGATTATCTCCTTATGCTCCTCCAGAGTCTTGTATTTGAAAATCAAAGTTTTCATTCAGCTATGGTCTTTTCATTACAGATGTTTGAAAATGCTCTATTTCATTGAATGACCACTTTTTTTCTCCGAAGGATTATATTCAGTTTTGCTGGGTAGGTGATACTTATTTGTAATCCTAGATCCATTGCTCTTTGGAATAGCATATTCTAAGCCCTCTGGTCCTTCAATGTAGTAGCTGCTAAATCTTGGGTTATCCTGACTACTTGAATTATTTTTTCTGGATGCTTGCAGTATTTTTTATTTGACCTGGAAGCTGGAATTTGGGTATATTATTCTTGGAATTTTCATTATGGAATCTATTTCAGGAGCTGCCCAGTGGATTCTTTCCATTTTTATTTTACCTGGTGGTCCTAGAATATCAGAATAGTTTTTCTTGATAATTTCTTGAAAGAAGATGTCCAAGTTCTTCTTTTGAGCATGATTTTCAAGTAGACCTATAATTTTTAAATTATCTCTCCTGGATCTATTTTCCAAGTCACTTTTACTTCCAATGAGATATTTCAGTTCTTCCCTATTTTTTCATTATTTTAATTTTGTTTTATTGTATCTTGATTTCTTATAAAATCATTAGCTTCCATTTGTTCAATTCTATTTTTAAGGAATTTTAAGAAATTATTTTCCTCAGTGAGCTTTCCCAATTGGCCAACTTTGCTTTTTAAGGCATTCTTCTCATTAGCTTTTACATGTCCTTTTCTTTTTAATCACTCTCAATTCTTTTCCTAATTTTTCCTTTATCTCTCTTACTTTATTATCAAAATACCTCTTTCGAGGCCTGAGCCCAATTCTTATTTTTCTTGGAGATTTTGGATGTAGGAGTTTTGACTTCATTATCTTCTTCTGAGTGTGTATTTTGATCTTTCTTGTCACTATAATAACTCTCAATGGTCAGAAATACTTTTTGTTATCTGCTCATTTACCTAGCCTATTACTTGTCTTTTGACTCTTTGTTAAAATAGGGCTCTATTTCCAGGGTGGAGGGTGCACTGTCCCAAGCTTCAGGAGTTTTATGCAGTTGTTTTCAACAGGAACCTAACCACAAGCACTTTTTTTTCTCCTGCCCTGGAGCTGTTAGGTCTGTCTCCATCTTACTATAGCTGTAAGATCTAGTGTGTTGGCCAGGGGTGGGGTACTCAGTCCCCAATTTCAATTCCATTCCACTCTGTAAAGGACTGCTCTATGTCCATTACTCTGCTAGAGATAAGAGATATAGAGATACAAACGAAATAGTTCCTGCTTTCAAGAAGCTGGGGGATATGTAAGGCAATCAGCAAATATAATATGTATATGCATGTGTGTACATTCATATGTGCTCTATATACACAATAATTTTGGGGAATGAACACTAAAAAAATCTCTTCTGGTGCATAATATTTGAACTGTCTTGAAGAAAGCTCCAAGATGAAGGGGGAAAGCATTCCTTTTTTTTTTTTTTTTTTTTTTTTTTTAATTTATTTTATTTTACAGCGTTAACAATTGCCAAACCTCTTGTTCCAATTTTTCACTTCTTACCCCCCACCCCCTCCCCTAGATGGCAGGATGACCGGTAGATGTTAAATACATTAAAATATAAATTAGATACACAATAAGTATACATGACCAAAACGTTATTTTGCTGTACAAAAAGAATCAGACTCTGAAATATTGTACAATTAGCTTGTGAAGGAAATAAAAAATGCAGGTGGGCATAAATATAGGGATTGGGAATTCAATGTAATGGTTTTTACTCATCTCCCAGAGTTCTTTCTCTGGGCGTAGCTGGTTCAGTTCATTACTGCTCCATTGGAAATGATTTGGTTGATCTCCTTGCTGAGGATGGCCAGGTCCATCAGAACTCGTCATCACATAGTATTGTTGTTGAAGTATATAATGATCTCCTGGTCCTACTCATTTCACTTAGCATCAGTTCGTGTAAGTCTCTCCAGGCCTTTCTGAAATCATCCTGTTGGTCATTTCTTACAGAACAGTAATATTCCATAATATTCATATACCACAATTTATTCAGCCATTCTCCAACTGATGGACATCCATTCAGTTTCCAGTTTCTAGCCACTACAAAAAGGGCTGCCACAAACATTTGTGCACATACAGGTCCCTTTCCTTTCTTTATGATGTCTTTGGGATATAAGCCCAGTAGTAACACTGCTGGATCAAAGGGTATGCACAGTTTGATAACTTTTTGAGCATAATTCCAAACTACTCTCCAAAATGGTTGGATTCGTTCACAACTGGGGGAAAGCATTCCTGACAAACATACCAATCTATATAAAGTTATGGAAACATGAGGTATAATATTATGTATGAAAAATAGCAAATAAGCCACATGGGTGGAATATAAAGTATATGTAAATGAATTAAAATATGATTAATTAATAGTTACTATATACCAGATATTGTGGATATCAATACAAAAGTAAGGACAATTGCTTCATTCAAGGCATTTACATTCTAGTAGGCTGTACTTGGGCACCTCTATATGGGGCTGGCCAGGTCATTCCATCTATAAAGTTTATTTGTCATATGGTCTTGGCAAAAGAGAGCTAGCTTTCCCAGATATCAATAGTAAATGCCCTATTTTATTTTGCTTCTCTTTTTTTTTTCTTGTACAGAACATAATTGTATAAATTTGTATGCATATATGGATTTAACATATATTTCTACCATGTTTAACATATATTGGACTACTTGCCATTTAGGGGAGGAAATGGAGGAAGGGGGAAATTGGAACAAGGGTTTTAGAAGGGTTAATATTGAAGAATTGTCCACACATATGTTTTGAAAAATAAAAAAACTTTAATAAAAAATAAAGAAAAAAAAGTAAATGCACTATCAGAGAATGAGAGTTCTCAAAAGTAAAGAGGTCTTGTTTATAGAAACTTGGGATATATATTTTTATAACTAGAACGTTCACCTTATATCATTGGTAAGTTGCCTTTTGGTTTTAGACAGGATTGTTTTGTATCTCCTTTCTTGTTCTGTTTTATTAGCAGTTTCTTGAACAGTCAAAGGGAATGTTACAGGTGAGGGAATGGGAAAGATCTTAAGTATACTTTACTGAATGTTATTCTTTTGGAGGGGTTTCTAAGGATTCAGAAGAATATCTGGAGAAAGTGCTGACATTGACAAATTGTCCTAAGCATCTTGTTCTTTATCATTGCAGCAAAAGCTACTTAATTTACAGTGACATGGCAGCTGTGCTATTACTCTGGGAACAGTGACATTTAAGGGAAAATGATATAAAAGAATAATTATGTAAGTTATGAAATTAACATGCACCATAACAGTTCCTGAGTCACCTAAAGCCCAGCCCAGATAAAATAGATTTTGAGATTTCAAAGTTAAGAAATAATTTATAATCTACACTTTTATTTTGGAGTTGTTCATGTCCAAGACTTGTTATTGTGTGAAAAAAAGATCATTAGGATAAGAGCAGCTAGATAGTATAATGGATAGAGTGTTGGTCCTGGCATTAGGCAAATGTATCTTCATGAGTTCAAACCTGACCAGATATTGTGTGATTCTGGGCAAGTCACATGTTTGCCTCAGTTTCCTCATTTGTCAAAGGTGCTGGAGAAGGAAATGGCAAAGTACCTCAAACATCTTTACAAGAAAACCCCAAATGGGATCATGGAGAGCTGGAAATGATTTAAAACAACTGAACAGCAATTTATTTGAACAAAAGGGAAATTTAAGGATCCTCTAGTCTCTTCATTTTATAGATGAGAAAATTGAGATTTAAAGTAATGAAATGATTTATTACATGTCACATATATGGCCAGTTGTATTACCAGAATTTGAACCCACATCTTTAGGATCCAGATCCAGATTACTTCCAATGTGAATTAGAATTAATATTATTAATAATTTCTATTAATTCATGGGAAATATTTCACTAAACTCTAGGAAAGTCCACATTTTTCTTGCATAGTAATATTTGTGTATTATATAATAATATCCCTATGACTGAATTATAACAGAGAGATGATGTGGAATAGTGGAGAAAGAGGTGGTCTCAGAGCCAAGAAAATTTGCCTTCAAGTTCCACCCTTTGATAGGCACTTACTGAGTGATTACCAGGCAAGTTACTTAACTTCTCACTCCTCCTGGAGACTCTTTAAGACTATAAATTGCAAAGTGGATAGTGATCTCTATTGAAGAGGAAAAATCCTCACCAATTCCATACACAAGTGAATCCACAGACCAATTTAAAAAGAAAAAAGAACAACAACTGAAATAAGTGTACTATCAGCAGCAATGTGAGAATGTTTTTCATAGGAAAAAATTGGGGAGGTTGACATTTGTTACAATGCAATTTCACTCATGTTCATTATTTCTATCCACATCAGCCATGGGCTTTCTGCCCAAGATTCACTTGCTTTTGGCTTCCAGCTGACTGTTATATAACCTGATTCATTCATTCAGTACTTACTGAACACTGTCTGTGTATCCATGAAAGCTGGTGGGGGGTATGAACAAAGCAGAAGAGATGATCTGTGACTTCTCAAGCTGGGGAGAAAAAATGTGTACCCTGGAAACATCTGGAGAGGAATAATAAAGTAACATGAAAAAATTAAAAAGTCATCTTATATGCTGTCTTTACCACTCCTGAGAACAAGGTGTTAGTCTTCTGGACTGGGGATAGTCATAGAAGCTTTTAGGAAGGTTTAATCCTGACCTTGAAGGGAATAATGGATTGATGTCTTTGACAGAGGTAATGAGAAGGGTACTCCAAATAGGGAATTACACGGAGTTTGTAGTCATTGTATACTACGCATTCTCAATACAATCTTTCTCCCATAGCCATGGCAAACTCTCTCAGGCTATTATTTCTTTACCATTAATCCCTCATCTAAGGTGCATGCCTGACTCTTCCCTCAACTGGTTTCCCAAGATCTGGGATAATGTTTCTTCATCAACTCTGCTCTCCATCCTTTCCTCCCCTCTGCTTTGTGTCTGATTCTACCAGTCTTTTTCAGTTGTCACTAATATAGCAGAGAAGTTACCAGAGCTTGGAAATGTCAGTCTCCTTTAGGGCAGCTCAGAGCTCAACCAAGCCTCTTGTTTCTTGTTGCTTTAGGTGCATTTGACATTCTCCTCAACGACAAGTGGGTCCCTGCAGTGACCAGATTGTTTTCATATTTCATCTATTTTCTTTTGGAGAACGTTGAGCCCTCTATGTGGTTTAGTGATGTTTGAGGGTAATGTCTTTGGGTTGTTTTTGGCTGATGTGTTTGACACTGGATTCCTCAAAGTGTCTTTCTCCCAGGGCAACAGAATGTGTACTATGTATAAAACCCTCTGAAAAGTGAAAAGGATTTTCACTGGATCATTGATTGGTGAATATGTGATTATATAGTTAAACTGAAAGAAAAGAAGTATACAAGTGAAAAAGAGACAACAATAATGTCCAGCTTTACATAAAGATCTTGTAATCAAAAATCATTTCAGTGATCTCTATATTCCAGGCACTAGGGCAGGTGCTCAGGATACCGACACGGATGAAGCAGTCCCTTGCCTCAGGGAGTTTACATTCAGACAATGGAGACAACTTAAACACATGTTTAAAAAAACTCAATAAAACAATAAAAATAAAATTAACGCTAGACCATTTTTTTCCTTGGGGGGAGAATGTTGTGAAGGATTAAGAAAGGCCTCATGGAGGAGAAAGCATTTGAATTTAGTTCTAAGGAAAACTAGTGATTCTAAGAAGCAGAAGTAAGGAGAGAGCATTCCAGGCACAGGGAGAAATGAAAGGCATTAAGCCTTAGATTTTCCCCTATGCATTTAGGTGGTGTAGTTGATAAAGTGCTAGATTCTAGAATGAGGAAGAGCTGAATTCACACCAAGCCTCAGTCATTGATTTCACTTAACTTCACAACCTCTGGTTCCTCATCTGTAAAATGGAGCTTACTGAGGATAAAATGAGATAATATCTGTAAAATACTTGTCAAACCTCAAAGCAATATCTAAATGGTAGGTAATATTTTATAGAAAAGGATGCTTGAGGCCCCAAGACTTGACATGATTTTCTCAAAGTCACAGTTAATTATTAGCTGGTATTAGGACACAAGTATCCTGACTTCTAATGGACTCTCTTGCCTACCTTACCACTTTCCTTGACTTAGACTCATAGGATTAAAGATTCAAGGAGCCTATAGAGACTACCTACTCTTTTATTTTTCCTAAAGTTATTTCCTTCAAGTTTTAAGGTCCTCAATTACTTATAAACAAATTAGTTACTTCATTCTTTTATCATACACAGAACATCTTGCATTTCAGCAATCTAATTTTTTTAAAAAAAATATTTAACCGGAACCTTTGAAATTTTTAATATATATTTTCAATTATTTTATGAAACCTACAAAACTAGAGAAAACATTCTTTATTTTGTACAGTACATCATATTGGTTAACTTTGGGGAAAAGAGGAAATCAATGTAAACTCTGAAGGTTTGATTTCCAGCACATTATGTCACCTCACAGAACTAGGACTGGCTATTGAGCTGTGCTTGCTTACTTTTACAAAAGATCAATGAGTATAGGATCCTAGATTTAAAGCTGGAAAATACCTTAGGAGACTAGTGAGCCCAAACCTCTTATTTTACAGTTGATGAAACTGAGACAAATGGTTTGCCTAAGGTCATATAGCTAATAAAGGACTGAGGCAAAATTGGAATGCAGATCTTCCTGACTCCAAAGCCCTATCCACTATATATCTTTTCATGTGTACAACAAAATGCAATAAAACACATATCATTGCCTGAATGCCTTTTATATGGAAGGCATTTTTGTAGGTGCTAAGGCTAGAAAGACAAAATATAAATCTCTCCTTTCAAGTAACTTCCAGTCTATGGGTTAATATAAAATATATAAAGATAAGTAGATGCAAATGTACTCAAAATAATAAAGGAACCGAGAGAGAAAGACTTAACAACTGTGAAGATCAGTAAAGACCTTGTAGGTCTTTCAGGATCAGGAAATCAGGAATTTTACATGGTAGAGATGAGGAGAGAGTACTTTTCAGACTTGGGGAACCATCTTTGCAAAGACATAAAGGCATGAGATGTTATATTGAAAAATATATCAGGCCAGTCTGATGTGTGAAAGTAACTGGTATGAAATAATACAGGGAATGTAGGCAAGAACTGTAATGTTAGAGTATTTTAAATCTTGGACTGAGAATTGTTTATCTGAGCTACAACAATTGGAGAATTTTCCTATGTGACAAAGATTTTATAATAAGGTCAAGGAAAAGAGACTGCATACCTAATATTGCTTGAGTTGCATTTAACCTCAAGGTCAAAACATATAATTTACTCTCTGCTGTGCAATGTTTTACAAGATTTCTGGGCACATTACTTGTGTGCTGCCATAAAATGAAGGAAAAAAAAAAAGAAAAAGAGAAAAGGTCTGGACCTGTAATTTCATCAGCAGAAGGAAACCTTACAGTAGAAATTTCCTTTTTAGAAAGAGATTACTGACTTATATCTCCCTTAGGGTGGCAGAGACTAAGAGTTTAAATGACTTTTCCTTGTTTTCATAGAGAGCACCATCTCTGAAATCAGGAGGATCTGAGTTCAAATCTGGTCTCAGACACGTAACACTTCCGAGCTGTGTGATCCTGGGCAAGTCACTTAACGCCAATTGCTTCAGCAAAAAAAAAAAAAAAAAAAAAAAAAAAATTGAACTCAGGTCCCCCTCATTTCAAGATTGACCTTTCTACTAGAATGTATACCACATTACCTTTCCTTGGGAGGCATACTTGCTAAAGAGTAATCCTGGTCTGACTATACTAGAATACCAGATAGAATGGTTTTAAAGTTAAACTGTGCTTAAGATCCAGAGCTGGTGTTTTCATCTCTTCCATCCCCTTCCAACACCTAATTATATGATAATATATAATAATAATTATGTTATTATATAATAATAACATAAAATAGTTTTAAAATAGCTTCATTTATCAGTTTCTTTATCTTACTTTTTTGGGGGGGAAGGGGGCAAAACAAACTTTACTGACCTATTTGACTTGCTCAGTATTACAGATTACCTGTTGCCTTTTCCCCCCATTCTGATTACTAATCAGTGGAAACTCAAAATCAATGTAAGTGCCTTACAAACTGCTGCTTTGTGTGAAGATACTATGTTGCTCTATTCTAGAAAGAAGGGGGGGAAAGTAACCTTTAACATTCTTTATATTTCTCCAATGCTAACCTTAAAAAAAGATGTTTCCTGAAATCTCACAAGGTGCTAACATAGCCACATCAGTGGAACTGAAATAATACTTCTTTATGTCTGCTCAGTTTGGGGTGACTTTTTTTTTCAAATAGGAGGCTAAGTTATAGAAAATTGCAGAAGAGGGAAGTACTGGCACAATTAATGGGAAAGGGGTTTAAAAATTTGCAAAAGAAAGAATCTGTAGTTAGAGGATATGATTTGGATGAGGATCCAGCAAAGGAGAATGAGGAGGACTTGCTTAATAGGAAGGAAAAGAACTAGGAGACAGTAGAGACCCCCCCAAAAAAAACCACAGAGAAGACAGTATGAAGGAGAAGAGGGTGATCAACAGTATCAAAGGCTGCAGCCGAGAAGTCAAGAGGAAAGAGGATTGAGAAAAGACGACTGGATTTGACCTTGGTAACTTTGGAGAGAATAGTTTTGGTGGAATGATGTGCTCAGAAGCCAGATTAAAATAAGTTAAATAGACAGTGATCTGAAAGAGCAGGTACATATTGTAATAAAGGGTCTTCTCAAGTGATAGAAGTTATCTGTATGATATAAGATGAGGAAGAGGTAAGAAGTGGAGACTCAGAGCCAAAAGTTTCATTTTTCCCTGTAAAATATGGGGAAAAATTCTTAGCTAAGAGGATAGGAAAAGGAAAACACAGGGTGCTTAAAGAAGAATGAAAAAGTTTGAAGGGGCATCTGTGGAGTCTGGAATAATGACTTGATAATGGAAGTATAGAAGCATTACCTATCAATAATGAGAATGTAGTTGAGATTGTGTAACATAAATTTGTAGTAGACTAAGTCAGGATGATTGCATGATTAAGCAAAGGAGCACCTTTAAACTCAAAGAGCAAAAGAGGCAGATTTTGAGTCCAAGGTTGAGACTCAACAGTGTGCAATTCATGATAAGATAAAGGATAAAGATAAAAAAAAGTGAAGAGTTAAATTGGTTCACTAAATGATCAAGATGGTGAAAAAAGAAAACAGTAATTAAAGTAAGAATAATGGCCTGAAAGAGAAATGAAGGGCCAAATGATTAAAAGTGATGTTGTGGGAAAAGAATATGGTTTGGTAAGGGAAGGCAAAGGAAGAAATGGAAAGCCAATATATTATGGTCAGATAAAGGAATTTTTGGATTCTTAAACATCAGTGGTATATTTGTGAGTGATGACAAGATCAAGGGCATGACCATATTTATTTGAGGCTGAGGTGAGATAGAGAAAAGTAGGCCGATTGAAAAATCATGTGGTTAGTCATAAGTTGAGGAGGAGAGATAAAATATGAGTCATGTATCACATTTTTTTTTTGAGAAAGAAAAGACAGTAACATGAAGGTTTGTAGACCACAGCCACCAGAAATTTGATTGAGTGGTAGGTAGAGTTTTCATGAATTTCAAAGGAGAAGTCACTGAATGATGGAGATAGGGGAAAAAATCTGGAAGTTGCTTGGGAAGGGCAGATTGGCTCCAAAATTGGTGGGGAGATATGAATCCAAAAATGAGATGGTACAGACTTTGAGAAAGTGAAAATCAATAATCATGATGAAATAGCATACTAAAATCAGTCATCAGAGGAAAAATAACTATATTTAAAAAAACTATAGAGCGATACATTTATAAAAATTTAGAACTATACTTTTTTAAATTAGAAAAAGAGATTTAATGAGCAGAATATTCAATTTAAAAATTAGAAAATTCAAAAAAAGATCATCAAATCCAAAATTAGTATAAAAGGAAAAATCTTTAAAAATAGAGGAGGCAAATTAAAATAGAGAAGAATTAAAAGAATACTCAGAACCTACTCTATATAAAGTTGTATACCAGAGGGAGGATTCTGGGAAGATGGTGGAGTAGCTTGGTGTATTTCAAGTTCTCCAGATTTCCTCTATAAATAGAATAAATTTGCACCTAAGGGCAAACCTAGATGGGTGAAAAACCAAGAAGACTTGGGGCAGAACAGGGGTCCTTCAGGTACAACCTGAGAAGATCTGAAGAAAGATGCCAGGGTGGGATTACTGCTCCCCCCTCCCCCCTCCCACTAAATGCAAACACCTCCAGGATAGCTACACCCGAAACATCAAGTGGAAAACCCTGGGGTTAGTTGAGTGTGGCTGGATCCTAAGCAGGAACCACAGAAACTTTCACTTCCTGGACTGTTTGTGGAGCCATGGTCTGTGGAACATCAGACCCAAATGTGCTGCAGAGACACTGCCTTGGGTGAGAAAGCCAGCACACTGAGAATGCAGAGGCAGCGGGGCAGGGACACTGCTGGCTGTGTGCACTTGCTGGAGAGTGGAATTCTTGGTTTGGCATCCTAGATGAGAAGGGAGAGCTGAAGGAAGCTTGGGGAGCCATTCTCTCACCCCATGATTAGAGGAGCTTATATTAATAGCTCCTATTAAAAAAAATGAATTGGTAAAGAAGAAGGAACCCCACCATAGAAACTTACTATGGAACAGGGAAGACTGGAGTTCATCTTCAGATGAGGACACTGAAGTAAAAAAAAGCTTCTAATCCCAAAAAATAACATGAAATGGCTCCCTGGTAGAGAGAATTTGTAGAACTCAAAAAATAATTTAAAGATCAAATGAGAGGCATTGAAAAAAAAAAACAAAAATTAAATAAATAAAACCATCCAAGAAAAACAAGAAGATTATTGAAAAATGTTTAACTAGAAAAGGATACTAGAGTCTCAAAGATGAAAATAACTCTTTGAAAATTAGAATTGGGCAAGGGGAAACTAGTGAAGCTATGAGACCAAGAAGTAACAAAACAGATTATAAAGAATGAAAAAATAGAATAGAATGTGAAACATAAAAAAAAACAACAGATCTGGAGAACAAGTCAATAAGAGAAAATATAAGAATAATTGGACTGCTTGAAAGCTATGACAAAAAAAAAAGAATCTTGATGCGACAATGCAATAAAAAACCCAAGAAAATTTTTCCTGGAGTGATAGAACATGGGGGAAAGTAGAAATTGAACAAAAATCCACCAATCATCAACACAATTCTAAGATCCTTTGTGGAAAACACATAGGAATAGTATTACAAAATTTTGTAGCCCACAGATTGTAGTGTTCTCTTCTTTTCTAAAATATGATGGTTCTCTGGGTATAGGTTTCTTGGGGGAGCTTCTGGAGGCAGCCTTAGTTTCAGTTCAAAATAATAACCACTCCAAATGCAGCCAGCTGTTAAAAGTTCAGATCCTTTATTGTCTCTTTCAAAATAGCTCAGTAAGCTTTCTTTGGTTCTGAGAGCTCTCGTTGCTAGTCTTTTGCCTCTACCAGCTTCAGCCTCTCTTCTTTCAAATCCTTTGTTCTCAATCTCCTGACTGAATTCTGGCTCTGTCAATCTCCTGAATTCACTTACTTCTACTCTGACTCTACCATTGATTTACTTCTCTGAGGCTCTAAGAGCTTCTTATATATGATCTTTTAAAGGTGTGAATGCAAAGGTTGACTCCTCCTCTGAGAGAGTGGGATTGTGGGACATGTAACTTTGTGGGATCTCCTGGACTTGTGAATTCTAATGTGTGAGCTGATGTGTGAACTCTCAAAAGTGTAAACTTAAGCATTGTTTCTATCAATTCCAGTGAGTTAACACTTTTTAAGGATTCTAACAATAGGTAATAGAGAAAATTTTGCAAGAAACAATAAAAAAATTAAAATATGCTAGGGCTACAATTAGAATTGTACAGGACTTAACAACAGTCACAAAAGATCACAGGTCTTGATATCGTGTCTATCAACAATCAAAAGAACTAGGCCTGCCGCCAAAAATATCGTACCCAGCAAAATTGTCTATAACACTGAACAAGAAAAAAATGAACATTTAATAAACTTGCAGATTTTCAGGACTTTCTAGCAACCACCTGAACTTAATAAAAAATTTAACATATAAGAGCTGATATCAAATATTGATTTCAAGAAACTTGACATGGACAAATTGTTTGTTTGTTTGTTTTTTACATGAGAAATGTATACCATATGTTTAAGGTTGACTTCAACACACTGTACCTCAAAAGAAAGATTAGGGCAAAGTTAAGGTAAAAATAGTAATTATGTTATACAAATGAAGTGCAGAGTAAGAATGGACCCAGAGGCATTAGAGGGGAGAGGAAGGCTTATAGTTCTGAAAATCTACTCACATTGGGAAGGGGTTAAATTGACAACACTACATATATACCATGAAGGGTTTAGCATCCTCCAACATTTATAAAGAAATTAGGGGAGAGTGATGGATGGACAGGGAAGTGAAAGGTGAGGGAACAAGACAAGGGAGGCATTTATGGATGGGGGAAGATCAAGAAATAGCAAGGCAAGTGTGTAGGTGGGGCAGTGGGAGATTCATATGTATATGTATGTATGTATCTACTTATTTTATATATTTAAATATATTCTTTCTTAACTATAGTCTGTTGGAGAATGTTGGGAGGAATGAAAAGGGAAAAAGGAATAAAGTAAAAAAGGTCCACAGCAGAGAATAAAAGAACAATTTACAAGGAAATAAAGAAAAGATGGATACTCATGCATATAATTTTTTCTACTAATATATGCCATATATACACTTTCTTGAACTGGGAATTTGTTATATATTTTGAATCCTTCTTCATGGTCTGCTGTTCACATGACAATGTTCTCTTTTGTTTCATTTTATTTTGTTTTGTATTAAAATCTTTTCAGTTTTTCTTTTTTGCTTTATTTTCAAATAAAAAAAATTTAAAAAGTTATGTGCCAAAAAACTAAGACTTCAAAAGAAATAGGGCATTGTTTTTAAAAGATCCAAATTAAAGGAACATGAAATAGGGATCCATAATAAGGAACTATCATAGAGAAAAAAAATCTATAGTCCAGATGAATTGGCAAGAGAATTCTAACAGATTTTTGAAGAATAATTAATAACTATACAAAATTTTTTTCTCAGAAATTGAGAAAGCATTTGATGAATCATAGTCTTGATACTTGATACAAGAAAGTATGAAACAAAGAAAAAGAAGTATAAACCAATATAATTAAGGAATGTCAATTTAAAAATTTAATAAAAATCCTGCAAAAGGACAATTTATTGAAGAAATAATTAACTTTGATCAAGCATGAATTTAAAGTATAACAATGGTTCAGTTTTAGGAAAATAACTAGTTTAATTAATCACATTAAAAACAAAATTATCTACAACCCTATGATGATATCAATAAAGAAAAAGCTTTTGACAAAGGAAAACATTTTAGAGGTACAGTGCATGGATTTTGTATGTGAGTATAAATGTGAGTGTGTGTGTATGTGTGTGTGAAAGAGAGAGAGAGAAAGAGAGAGAGAGGTATGAACCTCTTTGATAATCTGATAAAACTTATGGATCTCTTCTTAAAATGTTTTAAAATTCACAAAATCAGATTCCTGGAATTACCAATGAAACCAATTATATTTAAATAAACCTGTCCACAAATTAAAGCAAAGTTATGGACCTCAGGTTAAATAACTTGACATAGAAGAACCTTTTGTTATATGAGAAGAACTATTACAAAACCAAGAATTGACATTACAGGGAATGGAGAAACACTAAAGACTTTCTCAACAATAAAAAAACATGAAGTAAAGAAGCCCTCTTTTCTGGTTGCTATTTGCCATATCTCCAAAAATGCTAATTATAGCACTAAGACAAGAGAAAAAAAATTAAAGCCACAAAATTAGGCAAACAAAAAAAAAAACAAAAAATCAATTTACTAATAACAATCAGCAAATAAATTAATTGAAACAATAATTTTGGTAAAATATCAGCATATAAAATAAAACCACAGGGGGAATATCAACCCAGTTTATAAATGACCATTATAAAATACAAAAAGGAATAATAATCAAAGGAAATTTTACTAAAATAAGTATAGAGTGAATAAAAATTTGGAAATCTCAAAAGTATACTTGATACCTATATCAGTATAATTACAGAACAACCTTTAAAAGAAATAGTGAATAACTTCAATAAAAGGTATACTTGATACTTATATCAGTACAATTACAGAATAAATTTTAAAGAAATAGTGAATAACTTCAATAAGAGGAGGAGTAGTCTGTTTGCATAGCTAGGCCATGTCCATGTAATAAAAATAATAATGCTGCATAAATTACTTCACACATTTAAGTCTATACCTAGTTACCAAAAGAAAATTTACAGAACTTGACAAAATAGTAAAATTTGGAGGAACAAAAAACCCCAACTCTATAATATTAAAGGAAACAGAGGGGATAAGTAGAAATAAGGAAGAATAGTACTTCCAGACCTCAAATAATTTTATAACATAGTAATAATCAAAACTATTTGGTACTGGTTTTTAAAATAACAGAAATTTAGATCAATGGTACAGATTAGACAAGCAAGTATAAAAAATAATTGAACCCGATAACTCAGTTTTTCAAAGCAAACATATTTCCTGGGAAATAATCTCCCATTTGACAAGAATTTCTTGTCAAGGGTTACAAGGCTACAAGGTTATGCCATTGTGCTAGTAGGTTGAATGATATGGGATTCATTGACTTAGGTCTCTTCCATGAGTATCCTGGGAGGGCAGAACTAACTCTAGCTAGATATTAATCTTCATTTCTTTAGGTCTTTACAGCCTTACTTTATTTTTGTGAGTTATCAGTGTGAGGAAGGTGTTTTAGGCAGAATTTCGGTAGACCTGGCAGATCCTAATTTTGGACCACTTTCAGTCTGAAATTCATATTTTCAGCCCTAATTTTACTCTTTATATGGATGGACAGAGTCAGTATTTGAGTTGGAGTGAGATGTGTTGACAAATTTTCTGAAGTGAGGATGGGATGGTTGAGGAAGATCCATCACTTGATGGACACTGGTCATGAGCTTATAAATCTGCTTGTGATCTTGTTATGGGGCATTGATGCTGGTGAAATATGGGTACTGAGTGAAATATTTAAAGATTAGATTTCTCCACTGTTAACTCATAAGGATTTTATCTGGTCAGAGTTCTCTTTTCTTTGATTATACATATATTCAGCCATGTTTCTATATCTGGTGCATAATTCATTCTTTTTGAGGATTAGAGAGTTTTGCCATCTTGTTGGTTATGTAACCCAGTAGTCAATAAAATGAAATTTAATACAGATAATTGTAAAATCTCATACTTTAGCTCCAGTATTTAAAAAAAATCAATTTGATTTCACAAGTACAAGATGGGGGAGTCATGGATAGATGATACTTCATCTGTTAAAAGATCTGGCAGTTTTACTGGCCTGCAATCTCCATATGACTGATTAGTATGATTTGGCAGTCAAAAAAAGTGAATACAATCTTAGGCAACATTTAGAGTGTCATCATGTCCAGGCCTTGGCAGTCCCTCTCAACTTTACCCTGGTCAGATCATATCTGGATTGGTATATTTTGTTCTAGATTCCATAGGTAGGAACAGACATTGATAAGCTGATACTCAAAAAGAGAGTAACGGGATTATAAAATGTCTTGAGAAAATGTCATATGAAGATCTGTTGAAGGAACTGGGGATCAAAAGAATAAAGAGGAAGAGAAGATAGGAAAAGGTGTGATAGATTTTGTTTTTGAGTAATTGAAGGACAGTTATATGGAAGAGGGATTTGACTTATATTTTCCTTCCTTTTCAGAGCACAACTAAGAGCAAGGAGTGGAGATTTTTGTTACTATGTTGTTGTTTCAGTCATGTCTGACTCTGTGTCACAGAGGTCCCCATTTGGAATTTTCTTGGCAAAAATATTGGAGTGGTTTGCCATCACCTTCCCCAGTTCATTTTTTTTTTTACCAAGAAGCCAATTTAAACTTTGTATCAGGATATCTTCCTAATAATTAAAATTCTGCAAAAATTAAATGGGTACTTTTTAGTTGTATTGCAGAGCAGATTTTTGTTTAGGTATGAACTGAACTGGAGAGGTTCTAGAGGATTGTGAACCTAGAAGAAGAAGAAGAAGAAGAAGAGGCCTTTAGTTCAACTCATTTTCCAAAAGAGGAGATGAAGACCAATGGAGAGTACATGTTTTTTCTGAGGCAGACTTTAAACTTAGGTCCTCTGGATCTAGAACTAGTTCCTTTTATACTATCCTACAATCCAGCTTTGATATGTAATTCTGCAGCTCTGACACTCTTGTTCCTTTGAATCAAGCCCTTTTGTGAAGTGAAGTTAAACTTTGTGAAATTCACTATGAAATGAAGACTAAGACACATTTTAAATACTTGAGCATCTTTCATCTTGACTAAACTGATTTCAGTGTGTTTTCTCACCTGTTCTTTTAGAAACAGTGTCGTCAAACGGAAAGTAGATTTAGAGACAGAGGACAGGTGTGGTCAAATGGAAAGTGGATTTATTTTTATTTTTTATTTTTTTTATTATAGTAACTTTTTATTGACAGAATCCATGCCAGGGTAATTTTTTTTTACAACATTATCCCTTGCACTCACTTCTGTTCCGATTTTTCCCTCCCACCCTCCACCCCCTCCCCTAGATGGCAAGCAGTCCTATATATGTTGAATATGTCCTAGTGTATCCTAGATACAATGTATGTGTGCAGATCTGAATAGTTTTCTTGTTGTACAGGAAGAATTGGATTCAGAAGGTAGAAATAATCCCAGGAAGAAAAATAAAAATGCAAACAGTTTACATTCATTTCCCAGTGTTTTTTCTTTGGGTGTAGCTGCTTCTGTCCATCATTGATCAACTGAAACTGAATTAGGTCTCTTTGTCAAAGAAATCCACTTCCATATGATTACATCTTCATACAGTATTGTTGTTGACATATATAATGATCTCTTGGTTCTGCTCATTTCACTTAGCATCAGTTCATGTAATTCTTCCAAGCTTCTGTATCATCTTGCTGGTCATTTCTTACAGAACAATAATATTCCATAACATTCATATACCACAATTTACCCAACCATTTTTTTCAATTGATGAGCATCCACTAGTTTCCAGCTTCTAGCCATACAAACAGGCTGCCACAAACATTTTGGCAATACTGGTCCCTTTCCTTCTTTAGTATCTCCTTGGGGTATAAGCCCAGTAGAAACATTGTGGATCAAAGGGTATGCACAGTTTGATAACTTTTGGCATAATTCCAGATTGCTCTCCAGAATGGTTGGATTCGTTCACAGTCCACCAACAATGTATCAGTGTCCCAGTTTTCCCGCATCCCTCCAACAATCATTATTATTTTTTCCTGTCATCTTAGCCAATCTGACAGGTGTGTAGTGGTATCTCAGAGTTGTCTTAATTTGCATTTCTCGATTAATAATGATTTGGAACACTCTTTCATAAGTGATAATGATTTCAATTCCATCATCTGAAAATTGTCTGTTCATATCCTTGACCATTTATCAATTGGAGAATGGCTGGTTTCTTATAAATTAGAGTCAATTTCTATATATTTTGGAAATGAGGCCTTATCAGAACCTTTAACTGTGAAGATGTTTTCCCAGTTTGTTGCTTCCTTCTAATCTTGTTTACATTTAGTTTTGTTTGTATTAGAAGCTTTTTTAATTTGATGTAATCAAAATTTTCTATTTTGTGATCAGTAATGGTCTCTAGTTCGTCTTTAGTCACAAATTTCTTCCTCTTCCACAAGTCTGAGAGATAAACTATCCTATCTTCCTCCAATTTGTTTATAATCTCGTTCTTTATGTCTAAATCATGGACCCATTTTGATCTTATCTTGGTATATGGTGTTAAGTGTGGGTCCATGCCTAATTTTTGCCATACTAATTTCCAGTTATCCCAACAGTTTTGTCAAATAAGAGTTTCTTATCCCATAAAGTGAGGATCTTTGGTTTGTCAAACACTAAATTGCTATAGTTGACTATTCTGTTCTTGTTACCTAACCTGTTCCACTGATCAACTAATCTATTTTTAGCCAATACCAAATGGTTTTGGTGACTGCTGCTTTATAATATAGTTTTAGATCAGGTACAGCTAACCTTCATTTGATTTTTTTTTTCATTAATTCTTTTTGAGATTCTTGACCTTTATTATTCCATATGAATTTTGTTGTTATTTTTCTAGATCATTAAAATATTTTTCTTGGAAGTCTGATTGGTATAGCACTAAATAAATAGATTAGTTTAGGGAGTATTGTCATCTTTATTATATTCGCTCAACCTATCCAGGAGCACTTGATATTTTTCAATTGTTTAAGTCTGACTTTATTTGTGTGGAAAGTTTTTGTAATTTAGCTCATATAATTCCTGACTTTCCTTTGGTAGATAGATTCCAAATATTTTATGCTGTCGACAGTTATTCTGAATGGAATTTTCTTTGTATCTTTTGCTGTTGGATTTGTTGGTGATGTGTAAAATGTGAGGATTTATGGGGTTTATTTTTTAACCTGCAACTTTGCTGGGTTATGGTTATTTCTAATAGCTTTTCGTAGAATCTCTAGGGTTCTCTAAGTAACCATCTATCATCTGCAAAGAGTGATAGTTTGGTTTTCTCACTGCCTATTCTGATCTTTAATCTTTTCCCTCGACTCTTATTGCCAAGGCTAGTGTTTCCTAATACAATATTGAATAATAATGGTGACAGTGGGCAACCTGCTTCACTCCAGATCTTAGGAAAGATTCCAGTTTTCCCCATTGCATATGATGCTTACTGATGGTTTTAAATATATCTCCTGACTATTTTTAAGAAAAGTCCATTTATTCCTATCCTCTCAAGTGTTTTTATTAGGAATGGATGTTGGATTTTATCAAATGCTTTTTCTGCATCTATTGAGATGATCATATGGTTTTTGTTAGTTTGCTTATTGATATAGTCAATTATGCTAATAGTTTTCCTAATACTGAACCAGCCCTGCATTCCTGGTATAAATCCTACTTGATCATAGTGTATTATTCTGGGGATGATTTTCTGTGATCTTTTTGCTAATATTTTATTTAAGATTTTAGCATCGATATTCATTAGAGAGATTGGTCTATAATTTTCTTTGTCTGTTTTCAGCCTACCTGGTTTAGGTATCAGTACCATGTCTGTGTCGTAAAAGGAGTTTGGTAATCTTCCAGTCCCTATTTTTTCAAATAGTTTATATAGCATTGGGGTTAATTGTTCTTTAAATTTTGGTAGAATTCACATGTAAATCCATCTGGTCCTGGGGATTTTTTCTTAGGGAGTTGGTTAATAGCTCATTCTATTTCTTTTTCTAAGATGGGACTATTTAGGATATTTACTTCTTCCTCTGTTAATCTGGGCAAGCTATATGTTTGAAGGGATTCTTCCATTTCATTTAAGTTGTCAAATTTATTGCCATAAAGTTGGGCAAAATAATTCCTAATTATTGCTCTAATTTCCTATTCATTAGTGGCAAGTTCTCCCTTTTCATTTTTAAGACTAACAATTTGATTTTCCTCTTTCCTTTTTTTAATCAGATTTACTAAGGTTTGTCTATTTTGTTGGTTTTTCATAGAACCAACTCTTAGTTTTATTAATTAATTCAATATTTTTTTTTCTTTCAATTTTATTGATCTCTCCTTTTATTTTTACAATTTCAAGTTTAGTGTTTGACTGGGGGTTTTTAATTTGTTCCTTTTCTAGCATTTTTGTTTGCAAGCCCAATTATTGACCTTTCTTTCTCTACTTTATGCAAGTAAGCTCTAGAGATATGAAATTTCCCCTTATTACCGCTTTGGCTATCCACATTTTGATATGATGTCTCATTATTGTCATTTTCTTGGGTAAAATTATTAATTATGTCTATGATTTGCTGTTTCACCCAATCATTCTTTAGTATGGATTTTTAGTTTCCAATTATTTTTTTGGTCTACTTTCCCTGGCTTTTTTGTTGAGTGTAATTTTTTATTGCATCTTGGTCTGAAAAAGGATGTTCCTTTTCTGTTACTGCATTTGAGTTTGGGGTTTTTTATGTCCTAATATTGGTCTATTTTGTATAGGTTCCAGACTGCTAAAAAAAATTACTCCTTTCTGTTTCCATTTTGTTTTCTCAGGGTCTATCATATCTCTTTTCAAAATTCTTTTCCTCTTTGACTTCTTTCTTTTTTTTGTGATTTGGTTTCTAATTCTGAGGTAAGTTGAGATCTCCACTATTATAGTTTTGCTATCTATTTCTCCTTGCAGCTCTCTTAATTTCCTTTTAAAATTTAGGTGCTACACCATTGGTGCAATTTTTTTATTGATATTGCTTATTATTTATTACCTTTTACAAGATATAGTCCCTTCCTTATCTTTTTAATTAGATCAATTTTTGTTTTGTTGATCTGAGATCAGGATGGCTCCCTATTTTGACCACCTGAAGCATAGTAGATTTTGCTCCATCCTTTTTCCTTTATTCTGCATGTATCTCTTGCTTCCAGGTGTGTTTTTAAACAACAACATTTGAGGTTCTGGTTTTAATCCATTCTGCTAATTGCTTCCCTTTTGGGGGTTACCCCGTTCACATTTATGGTTAAAATTCCCATTCTGTTTACCCTCTTCCCCTTTTTGCTTTTTCTTTCCCCCCTTACCCAATTCCCAGTTTAAACTTGAGGCCCCTTGCTTCTCACAGCCCTCCTTTTATATCCCTCCTCCCCACCTTGGTTCCTCCCCTTCTTACTCCTTTCCCTCAGAGTTTCTGTATTCCCTTCTGCTTGGCTTACTCCTTCCCTTTTCCTTTTCCCTTCTCACTTTTTGGGATGGGAGGTTTTTCACCTATCTGAATGTCTAAATTTTTTCTCTTAAAATCAATTCTTATGGATAAAAATCCCACTATATTCATCCCCCTCCATTCTTTCTCTCAGATTAATAGGTTTCCTTTGCCTCTTTGTGAGATATAGTACCCCCCCACTTTTACCCTTTTTCTGATTGTCCTTTCCATTAATTTCTAGAACAAAGGTAACATGTTTTTTTATACATCTTCACAGCAGAAATATAGTTCCCAAGATTTCTTTTTACCTTTTAGGTTTTCTTGGTTCTATATTTACAGATCAAACTTCTTTTAAGTTCTGGTTTTCACAAAAATGGTGAAATTCACTTATTTTGTTAATGACCATCTTCTTCCCCGGAAAAAAGATGCTCATTCTGGCTAGTAAGTTATTTTTTGGTTGCATACCAGGTTCCTTCCTTTCAAATTCATATTCAGGCCCTTGATCTTTTAATGTGCATGCTGCTAGATCGGTGATCTTATTGTGGCTCCTTTATATTTGAATGGGGTTTTTAAGCGGAGTATTTTTCCTTTGTTTGAGGTTCTGGCATTTGGACTATATTTCTTGGTTTTGTTTTGGATCCTTTCAGTGGGTGATGAATCCTTTCAATTCTTTTTTCCCTCTGTTTCTATGACTTCTGGGCAGTTCTCTTTGATAATTTCCTGGAAAATAGTGTAGCTCTTTTTTTTTCATTGTATTTTCTGGGTGTCCAATGTTCTCAGATTGTCTCTCCTAGACCTGTTTTTAGGTCTGTTTTTTCCCGAAGGAATTTCACATTTTCTCCATTGTTTGTTTTTTGGTCTTGTTGCTGATTCTTTTTTGTCTCCTCAGTCATTCAATTCAATTTGTTCTATTCTTATTTTTCAATGAAGTGTTTTCTTGCTCCTTTTTTTATATCTTTTTCCAATGTGTCCAATTTGTTCTATGGAATGTTTTTTCCATTTAAGCCAATTTATTCTTTGAGAGCCATTTTCTGTTTCCAGTTCACTAATCCTATTTTCAAAGGATTTGTTTTCTTTATCCACTCTGTCTTTAAATGGGTGGAATGCTTCTCAGACTCTCTTGCAAGCCTCCCTCTCCTTTTCCATTTTTCTTTAGCTCTCTTGCGAGAGCCTTTTAATTCTTCTGTAAGATTCATCTGTGCTGAGGAACAGATGATCTCCTCCTGTGGGGATTCACTTGAAGATAATCTGTTTTTAGTCTCCTCAGGGTTTGGAGTCTGTTCTCTTTCTGTATAAAAGCTGTCAATCGTTAAAGTCCTTTTTAACTTTTTGCTCATTGTCAGAGAAGAATCAGAGACAAACTAGCAAAGGAAAAAAAGGAAGAAAACCCCAAATGGAATCTGCTTTTTTGGGGGAGGGGCTGGGTTGAGTTACCGAGCTTCCTCTACAGACTGCAGGGGCAGCAGCGAGGCACTAGCAGGACTGTGCTGTGCCTGCGCTCTGAGACTCTGAGAGTGTGCTGAGATGCTGTGGGGGAGGGGTGGCCGGTCTCAAGGAATTCCAGATGTTTGGGGTTGTATTCTTCACTCCTGGTGTTTTTAGCTTCTCTGCTGGGCTACTGACTTGCTGCCAGGGCAAAGTATCCAATCCTGTAGTGAAGCTCTCCCCGCAGAGATGGCTGAGATCACACCGCAAACCCCTCAGGTCTGCTCGGCTGTGAGCTGCCTGCCGAGCTCTCGCTGCTGCTGCCCTCAGCCTGTGCCCGATCTAAAACCGTCCCGCCCTCGAGCAAAAACAGACCTTTCCTGGTGAATCTCAAGGATGTCTTCTCTTGGTAACTGTTTGTGGGTTTTTTTTTTTTTTTTCAGTCAGGCCTTAATTCAGAGGCTTGTAATGAGATGGATTCTGAGAGAAAATGTGGAGCTTACACAGCTGTATGCCCCTTTGCCTCCATCTTGGCCGGAAGTCGGAAAGTGGATTTAGAGACAGAAGACACAGGTGGCTACTTGCCACATAAGTGACTTTGGGAAGGACATTCAAACACTCTGGATTTCAGCTTTTACATCTCAAAAATGAGGAAGTTGGACTATATGGTTTTTAAGTTCTAAGTCTACAATTCTATGAAACTAATTGCTTCTTACATCGGTGGGAGGAATGCACTATGTATGGCATTGATGTGATATAAGAAAAATCCTCATAAATGACAGGGCCCAATTCCCAGAAGATTTCTCTGGATGAAGCAAAGTACTCTTGAATGAGGGGGGAAAAGAAAGAAATTTACCTGGTATTATGTGATGACAGTTGACATGTTAACAATTTGTGCTTTGCTTGATTGGTCATAAAGGATTTTCTTATCCTCTCAGTATTAAACCTTAATCTGACAGCTGTCTAACTGACTAGAACAAGAACAGGCATCAATGAAAATCAATGGTACTGGTTGCTGACACTCCCAAAATAAAGGGTCCCTCTTCCTAATTCATTGCTTTTGAGAGTTAGAACATTAGTGACTCTTTTGTCATCTTGCTGATCATGTAAACACTTTTCTTTTATTCATTGTGTTTGGTCTTCAAAATTATTAAAATTTTCCAATTTGTTGGAAAGGTGACTTTCTGGGATTTCTAACTTTTTTGTAGTCAAGAACACAGTAATATTTAGCCTGTTGAGGTGATGCAATTTTTTTTTGTCAGCAGGATATATGAAGGTTGGTACATAATAATAAGATAAAAAGGAGAATGGGTTAGTGGGTAAAGAGCTGTCCCTGGAGACAGGAAAACCTGTTCTTCTTCTTCAGAAGTTCTGCTTCTGATATATATTTGTCATGCTATCATTTTTGGTATTTTAAAAATTTTCTAAGGTTTTAAGGTTATCAAGATCCTGCTGACTTATAATTATTAGTAAAGAAAGTTTCCCACTGGGAGCTCCTTACACAAGAGAAATTTCTTTCCAATCTCTATCCCTATTCCCATGCATGGTAGTAGATCAAGAGGAGGCTTGGGAATTAGGAAGACCTAAATTCAAATACTGTCTTTCACACATATTAAGTTTGTGACTATGGAAACTCCATCTAATCTTGCATTGCTCCTAGTAATTTTCAAAGACTATAAACTATAAATGACCTGCTAATTTGCATTGAATTGAAGGAATTTCTGTATTGGAAATTTCCTAACAAATAAATCAAAAGTCCAACTAAAAATCAAGTTATAGAGCTAGAGGTAGAAGGCACATGAGTGGTCATTGTATCCAAATCTTTCATTTAATAAATAAGATAGCTGAAACACAGAAAAATCTAATGAGCTGCCCTATGTCATATAGATGATTGTAATACACCTGGAATTTAAACCCTGTTCCTCTGATTCCAAATACATCACTCTTTCACTTGATGATGATGATGATGATGACAGAAGTCAGATAAATAATGAACAAGTTGCCTAATATTGTGGAAGCAACACTGGATTACCAAGTCAAAAGACCGGGGATATATCCTTATATTGCTACTTAATAATTTTGTTTTCTTAGAAAAGTCACCTAATGTCTCTGGTTTTTTAGTTCCTTCATCTATAAAATCAAGCCATTGAGCTAGATTAGTTCTAAGGTATATTTCTGCTAGAAAATGTTATGATTTTTTTTTGAAATTTAGTGATTATAAGTTAATTTAAATCATAAGTAAGATTTAAGAGATAAGCAACATCCAATAGATCATTAATCAGTTTTAGAAAAGGACCTACAACAAAATGTTGAAATTAATGAGTTGAAATATTTTTTAAAAAGTCAATAATCAGAAGGAATTTTGGAAACTTTTCATTAGAAACTTGAGGAAAATGGTTTCTTTAAGCCATTTAGAGACCACTGCTGAGTTCTTAAATCATCCCCCTTTCCTTTAAATAATAATAACTGAGACATTTTAAAGACTGAACAAATAAGGAAAACAGTGAAATCTACAAAGTATGACACATCTTAATTATAGATGTAATCCATAAATTAGTTGAGTTCAAAAGAATTCAAGAACTACTTTGCAAAGAATTCCAGATCTAATAATGTGAGATTTCCTAAATAAAGGTAGGGGTATTACTAAATAAATAGTACGATATTGTTGGCCACTTATTAAGCACCTCTGAATGGAAAGTACTGAGTTAAAAGATTGGGAAAAAACAAAGTTTAAATAAGGTATGAACCCAACAAGGAGTATTCTAATAAATGTTTAACAACTGACCATTTGAGTTGAAGCTACATTATTGATTTTTTCCTCCAACACTTTTGAAAGTCTAGATTGTCAAAACAATATATCAAATCCTGATATTTAGTTGCTCATTTCTAAGGTACAAATGCTCGGACTTAAAATTTTATAATCAGTTCTCTCTAACCTATAGGAACAGGTTCCAGAACATGCCTGGTCTCAGCCTTTATTTATGTTGTAATAGAGAAGACACAGAGATCATTATAATTCATAATGTTGCTGTTCAGTCGTTTTAGTCATGCACGACTCTTCAAAACCCTATTTGGAGTTTTCTTGGCAGAAATAGTAATATGATTTATCATTTCCTTCTTCAACTCATTTTATAGATGAAGAAACTGAGGCAAACAAGGTTAAGTGATGCCCACGGTCACACAGCTAGTAAGTATCTGAGACTTGATTTGAACTCATGAAGATGAGTCTTATTGATTCCAAGCTCAGTATCAGTATATATTGAATAAGTAATAATTGTGTTTTAATAACTATTCAATAATTTCTCGAATGATAAATGATGTAATTTTAATGATAGTACAGCATAATCAAAGGCTTGAAGATGCCATGTTCTGAGTTTATAGGGAGGGAATTATTATTTTTTCACTTGAATGGACCATGTCAAGGAAAGTAACCTGAGATAACTAGAAAAGGCAAGAAGATACTAACCTGTCATGGTCTTGGAAACTCAAGCAGAATTTTGACCTTATTTGGAAGAGAGCCATTTAGGATTTTTAGAGCTAGGGGAATCACCTACCTATGCCTAAGAAAGATTATTCTGGCAATGGTGAATCAGAGAGGAGTAGAGGCAGAAAATGCTATTAGGATAATATTACCATGGTACACTAATGAGGGCCTATGCTAGGATAGAAATATTGGGAATAAAGTAAAAAAAAAGGATGGAATAGAGAGCAATTGTGAAGATGGAATCTACAAGACCTAATATATTGAATATGAGGGGCAGAGGAAAAGAGAGAATTGAGTAATAGCTCCAAGTTATGGGCTTGTTGACATAAATGAGTGATGATACCATAGGAAGAGACATCAAATGAGGGATAGGTTTAAGAAAGAAAGCTCAAACTTGGTCATAGACATATTGAGCTTGAATTGTTAAAAGCATTTCTTAGTGGGAAAGCAATAATAGCCCTTATAATTGTAGGAGTGAAGCTCAGAAAAGAGACTGAAATTAGAATTAGAGACGTAGCAGTCATTTATACAGAGATGGTTGTTGAAACCATGGAGGGAAATGAGATTTCTGAGGGATACAATAGAGAAGAGAAGAGGGCTAGGGACCCACCTTTGGAGAACACCTACATTAAGTTGTTATAAGAAGATCTAGAGAAGATGTAAGGAGAAAGAAGTGATTAGTATGGCCCCTGGGATAAAATAGAAATTCCACTCTTTAGCTTTTAAAACTCTTTCTAAGCTAGCCCCAATTTATCTTTCCATCCTTATTCAAATTATTTTTTCCATGCCAGGATTTAGTCAAATTACCCCTTTTTCCCCTGTTTCTCAGGGATAGCACTTCATCTCCTATCTCTGTTTTTCCCACACTAGCTATCTTTCCTGCTGAAATTCACTTTCTCCTTGATTCCATCTGATCAAATCCTTCTTTTCTTTTAAGATGAAGCAAAAATACCACTTTCTGTACGAAGCCTTTGATGGTCCTCATAACATCTAGGGTTGTTCTTTCCTAATTACCTTGTATTTAATGATATTGTATTTATTTTTGTGTTCTTTTTATTTATCCATAAACACACACACACACACACACACACACACACACACATATATATACAAACACCCACCCATTCTCACACTCACATCCATATACCCATACACATACTTGATTTCTCTCCAATAAAAATATATTCCTTAAAAGTAGGGATTATTTCATTCTATATATAGCCTAATTTATAAACTCTCAGGCTCCTTATGCAAATTCTCATAACCACTGACAAGTTGGTTTCCCACAATAAAGTTGTGTTTCTCTTCCTTTAGGGTCTTAGGGGAACCCTTATGGGATTGAGGGCATTTTTCCAATTCTATAGGCTCAAGTCACCATTCTGAATGAACTGTGTCCCCAAAATCAATGACCAATTGTCTCTTCAATATCATCTATCCAGCACTTGTTAATATTTATTTAACGTAACTGATTACACAGGAGCCATATGACAGTGGCTGCTGGAGATCCAACCCAAACCTGCAGAATGGATCTCCTTGTGAGAGGATAATACAAGGACACTGTGAGGCAATTGCATTGTCTGACCTCTCTCCTCTTCCCTCTTCATCCAATTTATCTCATTCCCAGTCAGCAACACCTGTGTCAGCAAAGGCTGCTCTGCAGCTCCTTCAGATGTTATGATCCACAGCTGTGGAGGCTCTCAGAGAATTAACCTGCCCCTTACCACCTATATGTCATTTATATGATTAAATCAATTAATCTTTATAAAGGGAGCATTTTTTTCCCTGAGAAAATGTAACAATAACTATAACAAATAATATATAACAAATATAACAAAATGTAACAAATAACTATAACAAATTCTCTCGAATAGGAACACATTCTCCTCTCAGTTCCTTTGGAGAGTGGTTTTGAAGTATAACAGGAGCAACAAAACATACAATCTACCAAATTCACTGCCAAATTCATTGTAGCCAGTGCACTAGGTCTCTTCTTTATTTAAGTTAGACACAACTTTTGGAAATAAACCTATACTGATCTGGGTCAAGCAGGTGATTTCTCTTTGCCTAAAAACTTCAGGATGCATTCTCTTATATCTTTGGTGATTCTCATATTTGATCCTTGAAAGATTAGAAGATCACAACTATCTCCAATATCACTTCATCCAAGAGCATGAAATAATAGACACAAGGGAAGCAAGAGCAGGGCCTTGTGCTACTGCTTCATGGAAGATCCTCCTCTACCCAAAGGCTCACAGCAAGTAAATTTTGCTCACTACAAGAGTCAAAAGCTATTGAGTTTCCCTCAATGGGAGTTTTTTTGGTATGAAACTCAGTTCCAGCATAGTAACCTGAAAGTCATAGTGCACCTGTGTTTGCTCTGAAGTGGCAAGGAATGCCTTTCTATTTAATGTCATTATAAACTTATAGAACCAAACTTATCAAGCCATGTGATTTGGGAGCAGGAAGAAAAGGCTGAATATGCTCTGAGGACAAGGTTCCCATTTGGCTTGCCTCTCTGCATTTGTATTTGCGTCCTTAGTGTCTACAACAATGCCTGCCATATTGTAAAAACTTATTAAATACTCATTGGTTGATTAATGAAGTGGGGAAATCAGGCAAATAAGCAGTCAAGAGGGGAGTGATATACAGGAGGACAGCCTGGTTAAGAATGCCAAATAGCTTTAAAGAGTTAAAAGAAAGAATGAAGACCAAAAAAGCCATTGGATTTGGCCATTGTCGACCTTACTGAGGGAAGAGGCTTATGTGGAAAGCAAAACTAAATCAGAAGGAAATTTCTTTTAAAAAAAGAAGGAAAGTAACCTGTTATCCTATAAGGTCATTCAGAGAAGGGATTGTGCTTATCTATACTTTATACTTTCCTTAGTGCCTTGCACAGTATTGTATAAATAGGGGGCCTTTTAAATGTTTGTTGTATTATATTTATTTTATCAACCAGCTCCTTATAGAGTGTCATCATTCTCTTTAAATAATAATCATTTTTTCTTCCTCTTGCAATTGCTCACAATTCTATCTTCAACTTCTGTTTATGAAATCCTCTCATTATTCTTGGATTATATTCCACTTTAGAATCTCTGGTGAGTAGGAACATAAATGTTTTCTCTAAACTTTTGAAAATCTTTCCTAAAATGTCAAGTACATAAATGGTGATTTTTGAGCTTGATTATCACAAATTTAAGCTATATTCATCTTCTCATAAGATTTTCTTCCCTATTCCTTCAAAAACACAATCAATAGTTTCTATGTTTTCTCAAGTGAAAGACATATTGTTCTTAGAGGAAAGAAGATACTGATTTTTGGAGTTAAACATATACCAAAATGGTGTGTGTTATGGAGATATATTAGGAGATAAAAGAAATGGGATATGTTCTTTAATTCTGGGAAAACTTTTGTGGAGACAATTTGGTGCTGCTGTTGCTGGTGACTATGTGCCAAGGAAGGCCTTTGGAGTAGAATACCACTGCTTAGCATTTCATTTGAACTGTGACTATTGTTGAGATAAACTTAGAAGCTTTCTTCTTCTGTATTGAGGTGCAAGCCTATGACAGAGACATGTTTTTCCTGGATAAAAAGGCACCTACTTATACTGTCTTCTGGAAATTTTAAAGAGATGAGGGAGAAGGGATGAAACAGAACAATGTTAATATCATTTTACTGAGAGTTATTTTTAATCTATAAACAAATACTTTATTTTTTGAATTTTGTAAATTGTATTTTTGAAAAGGAATTAATAACACATGGGGTGATGTCACATGATGTGATCCCCACATCAGAGAAGTGAAAAATCCTCCAAAACATAATTAAGCCCTCTTGTAACATGAAAAATCTTGTCTTAAAGATTATAGGTCAACAAATTTCAAAATTATCTTGAGTAGAATTGACTAGAGAGGACTGGAAAACTGTACAATTGAATCTTAAATTCTCCTTTCCCCCTCAAACTTCTCTGACACCCAGTAAATTAGGGTATCAAAATTTTAAAATCCCATTTGGAGACTCTCTCCAAAGTCTCCTTCTTTTTCCTTCCTGGCCACTTCCCCTTCTTCCCCTTCCCCATACTTTTCTGCTTCTTAGATGTCATTGTCTAGACCTAGAACTACAAAGTCTTGGGTTCAATTATTTATTAAAAGCTTTTTACTATTTGCTAGTCATTTAGGTAAGAACTGGGGATACAAAGCAAAAAAGCAAAATTATCTCTGCCTATATGAAGAATTTTTATTCAAATAGAATGTAAAAGATCAGAGAGAAGCCAGGTTATTCAGTGGCTGGAACACAGAGCCTAAGGTCAGAAGACTCATCTTCATGAGTTCAAATCAGACTTCAGGCACTTTCTAGCTATGTGACACTGGACAAATTACTTAACCCTGTTTGCCTCGGTTGTTTCATCTGTAAAATGAGCTAGAGAAAGAAAGGGCATAGCAATCTGGTATCTCTGCTAAGAAAACTCCAAAAGGGGTCATAAAGAATCAGACATGACTGAAAAACATAAATAAAATAGAACTCTAAAGATTTACATAGATTGTTGGAACTAATGGGCACTTATTTAAAGGATTCTGTTTTTTTTAGTCCATTTCACAAAAATTTTATTTTATATTTTATCTTATAGTATAGTATAGCTGCAAAGTAGATAGTCAATCTTTGCTTACTTAAAGTGCCCATGTTTCCTGGGTGGGGACATATAGAACAAGATATTTATTGAAATAATAAATTATTAATCTATAACTAATATAATAATAAATTATTCATTAGAATAATGAAAGCAGTCTCAAAAGTATATTTGGGCTATTCATGTTACTTGAGTCTTTTCCTCAACAGTTATATGGGGGTGATTTGAAGAAATCGACTTTAGTACTGCATATTTTCAGATGATGGGGATTTTATTTCAGATAATAAAATGGGAAAACAAATAGATTCAATTCTATGAAGATCTCATTAGCATGCATAAAGAGTGAATATGAGCTTTATTACAAGATTTCAGTAATTACATAAGATACCTGAAGAAGTTAGTGGCCACCTGGAATACATATTTGAAGTCTTTAGTAACCAAAGCTTGGTCTTAGGTGTTAGGGGTAACTAGTCTACACTTTGAATGCAGCAGTGCAAAAGAACTTTGAGCAAAAGAAAAAAAGATTGTTGCCAGAGATGAATTTTGATGCATAGGAAATTCATTAGGAAACATATTTCTAAAAGAAGCATGCATATAGGAAGTGGGAGCAAGAATAGGTAATGGAAGATTAATCAAAAAGTGTGATATGGTCCTAACGGGAACATATTGGTAGTACTAACACTTAGAATGAATAAGTGGTTAGGAAAGCCAAGGATAAAAGTAAAAGTTTTTTTAAAATAAATGTTGAAGAGAAGGGGAAGATGAAATAAAGAATAGGACCAACTCTCAAAATAGATGGGACTTTGGTAAGTTATGATACAAAGAAAAAAGAACTGTTTAGAACCAAGCTTATCACAGTCTCTGTCATGTAGTAGGTATTATATAAATGTTATCTATTATTCTAAAGGAAAAAGCTAAATTGAAGGAATTCCCATTAATTGGGGGAATAGCTGAATAAGTTGTGGTATATGAATGTAATGGAATATTATTATTCTATAAGAAATCTTCTATAAGAAATGAGCAAATATATTTCAAAAAAGCCTGGAAAGACTACAATGAACTGATGCTGAGTGAAGGGAGTAGAATCAGAACATTGTACACATTAACAGTGACATTGCATGATCAACTATGATAGACTTAGTTCTCAGGCATACAGTGATTCAAAACACTTCCAAGACTTACGATGGAAAATTCTGATCCTGAGAAAGAACTCTGGAGATAGAAAGCAGATTGAAGCACACAATATTCACTTTTTTTCTTTCTCATGATTTTTCCATTTTGTTCTGATTCTTCTTTCATAACATGCCTAACATAGAAATATAACATGATTGAATATGTGTAGACTAAATCATGCTTGCTGTCTTGGGGAGGTGGGGAGAGATGGGAGAGAAAAAGAAAAATGTGAAACTTAGAATCTTATAAAAATGAATGTTGAAAGCTATCATTACATATATTTGGAAAAAAATAAAATATTGTTACATGTTAAAACAAAACAAAACAAAAAAAAAACCAAACTTCCTTTAATTATTACAGTGATCCCAAAGGAAATGGATTGCTTAGAGGGATAATAGATTTCCCTTCCCTGGAGGTCTTCAAAATTGCAGAAGAATTTCTTGTATTGTAGAAGAGATTCTTGGCATAGTCTATATTGTCTCTGATCATTCTGAGATTTTATTATTATTTACATCAATAATCCAGCTGTTGGAGGAAGACACTGTTTTGCTTTCAGGCTTAGCCTTGGCAGCAATAGCAGAGTATCTACTGAAAGAATCTTGGCCATGTAAGGCAGAGGAGTCATGCTACCATAACCCTGTAAAGGTGCAAGGAGTGTCAATGTTGAGAAGTCAGTAAGGAGATATATAAGAACCCTGGACTGGGCCCAGTTTTCTTTAATCATTTCTTGATGACAATGACTGATACAGATCCATGTAAGACAGATTCAAAGTTTTCCGTAGGATCTTGGAGTTAGAAAGGGCCTTAGTTCCATTACCTCTTTTTATAGCTAAAGAAATTGAACTAAGATGTCAAATCACTTGGTCAAGGTCATAGAGATAGCAAATTATAAAGCCAGCATTTGAACTTCATTCTGTCTTAATACCTAGTATGTTTTCATACTTGCAATTCTTTTTGATTTTTTTCCTTTGAGGATAGGGAGCAAATCCAGCATCACTGTGCTGATTATTTAGACAGGATCATGGAACCAAGGGAAAACCTACCTTCATGATGTTCTTGGGTTTCCATTTTGGCACTTTGGAGTAAATAAGTAGTTTTTAAAGTTTTTTTTTTTTTTTTCATTTGATCCAGAGCCTGGGAGATTGATGTAATCCACAATTGCCTTGAGATAGCAGGGGTCTCTGCCAGGAAATCTGTATGTCTCTGGGTAATTCAAGTGATCCAGGACTATTGTCTAACCTGCTCAGGAATGTAATCAGTCTCTGAAGATAATTATTTCTGGGGTTGATTCGATGTGTGGTTAAGATGTCAGTATTTCTACTAATAGAATGTAATTTCACTGAGGGAAGGAACTATCTCACTTTATTTTCTATATCCCTAGCCTCAGTACAGTGCTTGACGCATAGTCTATGCTTGATAAATGCCTTTTGGCTTATTCCCTTATCATTACAGCAAACTCTTACAACCATTAGCATGTTTTAAGTCTAGGGAGAATATGGTGATGTCCAAGATATATGCTTGATTCCCTCTTGAGTTGTAGGGATTTTATTTTAGATGAAAAAATATGAATTCGAGTCATAATAGATATAACCCCCAATTAGGAAAATTCCTAACATCCAAATAGAGATGGGGCTTTCTGATTTATTTTATATTCTGAAGCAGTGAGGTGGTATGGTTGATAGAGCATTGAATCTGGAATCAGGAAGAGCAGAGTTAAAATGTGACCTTATACTATTTACTACCTGTGTGAGTTTGCACAAGTTACCTGATTTTTGTATCCTTATTTGTAAATTAAGAATAATTTGCTATTTGTTTCTCAGGATTGTTGAGGATAAATGAAATAATATTTATAAGGTGCTTTGAAAACCTTAAAGTGCCATATACATTTATTATTTCTTAACTTCTGGCCTCTGTGATTGAAGAAAAATTTTGTTTGTGGGAAATGAGTAACAAAACAGCAGATTATATTTTAATATCTATGACTGCTTCTGGGAGGGAAAATTGAAGAAAGAGCTGACCTTTTCTTGGGACTTCCTTCAGCCTGGGCTTTCTGCTATTAGATGCCTTTAGAGTCAATTACACCCTTCAAGATTTTTTTTCTGCCACAGTTCATTTTGACATTTCCTCCTGAGGGAGTATGCTGGGATGGTATACTTGCTCCAATTTCTGGATTGGAATCTTTGATTCATTCACTTGATAATTTATGGGAGAGTTCAGTCCATTCACATTCACAGTTAAAATCACTAATTCTGTATTTTCCAACATCTTATTTATCCCAGGCTATTTTTCTTTTCCCTTTTCCTTTTCTATTCCCTTTCCTCCTTTCCCTCCTCCTCAGTATTTTGCTTCTTACCACCACCTCCCTCAAATACCCCTTCCCCTTTATAGCCCCTCCCCTCTTCTTATACCTTTCTCCTATTACTTCTGTTTTTCCTTCTATTAACCTTCCTCTTTCCTTTCCCCTTTCCTCTTTCCCCTCCGACTTCCCTACAGGGTGAGATAAGTCTCTGTGAAGCCAAATATGTCTTATATTCTTTATTTGAGCCAAATCTGATGAGAATAAGATTCACACAATTTTCATCCCCTTCCCTTCTTTCCCTCAATTATAATAGGTTTTCTTTGCCTCTTCATGAGATATAATTTCCTCACTTCCCTTTTCTTCTTTTTCCAGTACAATCTCCTTTGCACCTCTAGTTTATTTTTTATATTATGAAAATAAAATCAAATCATACCTGCACTAAGTATACCCATAATAGAGATATAGTTCTCAAGAGTTCTTTCCTTTTTATCTTTTTATGATTCTCTTGAGTTCTCTATTTGAAGATCAAATTTTTTATTCAGCTCTGGTCTTTTCATCAGAAATAAATGAAATTAACCTATATCATTGAATGTTTATCTCCTTCCCTGACAGATAATGCTCAGGTTAGCTGGATAATTGATTCTTGGCTGCAATCCAAGTTCCTTTGTCCTTCAGAATATCAGGTTCCAGGTCCTTCTATCCTTTGAGATGAAAGCTGCTAGGTCCTGGGTAATCTTGATTGTGGCTCATCAATATTTAAATTCTTTCTCTCTGGCTGCTTGCAATATTTTTTTCCTTGAAATTTAACTAAGATATTCCTTTGAGTTTTCATTTTGAGGTCTATTTCAGGAGGTGATCAGGGAATTCTTTCAAGGGCTATTTAACCTTTTGATTCTAGGACATCAGGACAGTTTTCCTTCATGATTTTCTGAAAGATGATATCTAGGCTCTTTTTTTTTTCATTGTGGTTTTCAGCATTTAATAATTTATAGATATTCCCTGAGGCATAACTCATACTACTTGTTCTATCTGAGGAGGAGTCTTTTGTTGAGTTCATTTCAGTTTGAACACCTTTTTTTGTACTTGATTTGAAGCCTGGGAATGAATTGACTGAGAGGACATCTTATTACTTACTATAAGTGGGATTGGGTATATCCATTGTCCCACTCTTAAAGTTAAAAGAAAAAAATACTATCAAGGAACAAAGTTCCAACACTGGAAAATCTGAGATAATAAAAAATAATGCGAATTATATTACAAATTGGAGGCTTCTATCCTTTCATCCAGGAATGGAGTTTAGGAATCACTTCAGCACTTCTTTGAGAACAAGGAATAAAAAAAGCCTACACATTGTTGTGTAGACTACTAATGGGACAAAAAGGCGAAAACATCTTGCTCTTTTTCATAACTACTGAATGTGTACATGTGGAATATTGTGCATAATTCAAGTTACAATCTTTCTAAGAAAAAAATCAAAAAGTCCCTTTCGGATAAGGATAGACTAAAAAAAAAGATTCTTCATTCCTGAAATTCAAAATTAATGAATGAGGTGTTACATATCCAAAGTTAATAAAGTCATGACATGTTTAGAGAAGATAAAAATTAAATGATGAATCAAAAGTCAGAATACTGAAAAAAGAGGTTCCTCAGGTTTTTAGTGTTTAGAATTAATCAAACAAATGTTTATTTTGTAAACTAATAGTTCCAGGTGCCTGAAGGGGTAGTATTTGGTAGACAGACATAGAATTTAGAACAATGGCATCTCAGATAATCCAAAATGGATTATTGAAATTAGGTTTTTGTTTGTTTATTTTTTGAGGGGTTAGTGATAAAATACAGGAGATTTCCAGTTTTGGGGATTGATAGATATTTATGACACTATGTGGGCACTTGATAAATGCTTAAAAAATTATGCAGGTTTTCTAAGGAAACAAATCATAACTACCACAGTCAAAAATAGGATGGATGAACCATTGTTATGTTTTAGACACTTCATGGCATGAACTTGGAGATGTACTTATGGGGATATAGTGAGATGATCTGTGCAAAATCTTTATAGATCTAAGCTGGTCACATCAAAAAACAGACTGTACTTGCCCTAGAAAATAATATTAAAATTTGCCCATGGGTCTGTGGAGAAATCTGGATTCCCCTCTCCCCTGGGCAATAAAGTTAGGGAGTGGGGTGGTTAGGAATGTCATTAGGATTGTAGTGGCTTGCAATCCTGGAAACTCTTGTGGCCTGGCACCATGTGTATTTGCCCACTTGGCTTTGTAAGAGTAGTTGGATTATACTGAGAGGCATCAAGAGAGCTTACGGGAAGAATGAATCGAAGCAAATTCCTTTTACCATTATAGAACAAGTTCTTGCAGACACCAAAATAAATCACAAAAGAATAGGAAAAAACAGATGTCACGATTCAAACATTAGGCTGGAGAAACTAACGTAGAGCTATTTCATAAAGGATGACAAACATATGGAACAAGTTATGAAACAAGGACATTATAGTAAAAAGAAAAAAAAATAAAGCACCATTGGCTCCAGGGGTTGGCTAGTCAAGTTAGCATAGAAGAGAGGTTAGCAAGAGGAAGAAGAAAGAAATAGCAGTGAGGAAAAGCAGAAACCAAAGAAAGATGATTCAGATGGTATTCTAATTCTACTGGCCTTTTACTTATTCTTAGTCTTTTCCTCAGAATAATCTTTGAAAAATATCTAATAAACTCTAAAGGAATTGAAAGATAATAAGTCTCCTTCACTGGAAGATCTTTAAGTAGGAGCCCAGTGACCCCTTGTTGATTATGTTGTAGAGGGATTTTTGTTCAATTATTTGTTGGTCTAGACAATATCTGAAATCTCTTCCTTTTAACTCATAGATTCTGTGACTTTTCTTAAAGAATGATCTCACAGATGAGGATTTCTTCCTCTTGAGTCATAATCTAGCAATAGCAAAGTTTTATTAATTGGAACTTCACTCACTGGGATTTTGCTTTATTTATGAAACAGGGGTCACTAAACAAAGATAAGGAAACTCAAGGCTAGAAGATGGGTAGGACATTTTTGTCTGCAAGGACAGATAAATGGCAGGGATAAAATTTGACTCCACATCCAAAGATCTTTCCACTACCCCATTTCTAGGGGATAAAGCATTAGATTTAGTGTCATAAAGTTGTCAATTCAGGCTTTCTGACTTTTTTCTTGGCAAAGATATAGGAATGTTTTTTTCTTCTTCAGCTCATTTTACAAGCAACTGAGGCAAACTGGATCCAGGGTCACACAGTTAAGATTTGATCTTGTCTTTCTGACTCCAGGCTCAGTGTTCTATCTACTGCACCACCTATCTTCTCCTAGGTCTAAATCCTGCTTCAGATACTTTCTCACCATGTTACCATGTAACTTTGTAGCCTTACAAGGTTACCAACTACTGTTAGTTGATCTCAGTTTGCTCATATGTAAAATAAAGAAGCTGGATCCAATCTTCCTTTTATCCATCAATTTATGATTCAATGATTATACTCTTCCAAAACAAAAACATCATGGTCTTGTTTTATTAATGAAGATGTGGTTCACTGTTGAGGTAAGATGGTGAGATGATCACTGAAGCCCCTTCCATCTTTGAGGTCCTGTGATTCTTTGATTCAGCTAGTGATATTTATAAAGATTTTACTCTATTTTGTCAGTGTTGGAGAAAATGTATGTGAAGATTCTGAAAAACAAAATATTTCCATACAGCCATGATATGGTATTATGGTGCAGAATCTAGGCTAAAAAATCAGAAATGATTAGGAAGAACATTAATTTAAATTTCAGAGTCTGAGATAAAATATTGCATTTCCCCCCCGTGTACCCTTATAGGTTCTAACCTCTCTTCCATCCCTACCTCTTCCTTTTCTTGTCTTCAAGTATTATAAGGCCTGCTTGGCCAGTTGCAAGACTTATACACTTTAACTCTTAAACCCCACTCTCCTCAACAACAATAACTCCTTTCCTTGTCTTCAAGTATTATAAGGCCTGCTTGGACAGTTGCAAGACTTATACACTTTAACTCTTAAACCCCACTCTCCTCAACAACAACAACTCCTTTCCTTGTCTTCAAGTATTATAAGGTCTGCTTGGACAGTTGCAAGACTTATACACTTTTAACTCTTAAACCCCACTCTCCTCAACAACAACAACTATAAATAAATGTACAATTCCTGTGCTCTGGGTGGAAATTTACACTGTTTTTACTTCCCTTGAGATGTATTAAAATGAGGCCAGAATTTCCCCTACCCTGCTTTGGCTTTTACATGGTTTTCATAGGCCTTTGAAGCCCTAGAGAGAGATGACAGACCCATTTAGCTAGTTTTATAAGTCCCTGTGAGTGCTTTTCCACTGGCACCATCTTGTTCCATGTTCTTTTAGGAAATGGAAACTCAGCTCTTGTTAGGTTTAGGGTGTGCATTGGCATAATGTGTGCCCTTGGTCACTAATGGCTTCAGCTCACACCACTGGAGCTTTTTACAATGGCCATTGAAAAAAAGGAAACATAGGCACATGAGGCTACTTTCCAATAGGGGAAAAAATGGCAAACCCTAGTGTTACACCTCTCAAATGGAAAATAAAAGTGGAAGAAAGCAGTGGTGTGACTCTTAGTCATTACTGTCATAAACATGAGGCTTAAAACCTATTGTATTTTTAGGTAGTTTGGCTCTTTTTTGGACTTAGTCTATGCCTTTGCAGAAAGGCAACTAGACTCAAGCTTGTGGTTTGTTTGTTTTGTGGTGACATTCAGATTCTCTTGCAGCATAAAGTTATAGGATTTGTATGGATTTTCATGACAAATTTTAGAAGTCACATTCACTAATTTTTGCCCAGTTCAAAAACATCGATCTGACTTCCTTATATTGCAGAAACAGATTTTATGGGTGGAAAAACTTACCAAAGAGAACTAGCCAAGAGAAGAATGCATCACTTTAGAAGATAGTAGATTACCTATTCTATAGGTCAGATAGATGACTATTTATGATTAGTTGCAGAGGATATTCTTAGTCAGATGGGGTTTGGATTAGGTGGCCTCCACTTTGAAACACCTTACTTTGATAAACACAAATTGACCTTAGCATATAAGATTTGGGGTTGAAAGAGATTATGGAGACTTATGACTTCAACCCTCTCTTTTTAAATATGAGGATACTGAAATTGAAACAGATTCATTTACCTCATATCTCACACAAGCACAGTGCTTGATACAAAGTAAATGTTTAATAAATTTAGTATAAATTTATCAATAATATCATTATAATAAATTATAATAGATACAATTATTAATAAAAATTTGAAATTAGATAACAATAGCTAATGTTTATATAGCACTTGATGCTGGGAATTGTGCTAAATACTTTGAAATTATTATTTCATTTGATCCATACAAGAACTCTGGAAGGCACGTGCTATTATCACTCCCATTTTACAGATAAAGAAACTAAAAGAATAGAAGTTAAATAACTTCCCAGGGTCACAACTAGCAAGTGTTTGAGGTTGGATATGAACTCAAGTTTTCCTGATGCCAGCTAGCTGTCTCACCTGGCTGCTTGTACAACAAGGCAGATTAGTATTATGTGATTGAATGGATCTATAGTACTAGTCAGTGGGCTTCTAACAATGGTGCTTTCAGCCTTGCCCTATATCGCCCTCCTCTTTTAACTATTTAAAAAAAATAATCTTGTGATTTCATCAGTAAAGGCATTTTATGACAAGTAATATTTGCTACAAAAATGTAAATTGTCTTCTTAAAAACCTGTAAAATTAGACAGTGTCCATTAAAAGGTCACATGACTTGACCATATAGACTATATGTGTAAAAGGCTGGAAATCAACCCACATTTAGTCTTCCTGATTCTGAACTTGGTTCTTAGTTTTATGTCAAGGTTTCTGACACATGCTTGTAGATTGATTTATTGATATTGCATTATTTATCAGAAATAGCTAGATAGACTATATGCATCATGGAGAAATATTTATGATGGTCTTAAATCAGTAGGGCTATTAGTTCTGACTTGATTTAAATAAAATCAAAAGATTCCCTATGCAAATGAAAATTAATTTAACTGGATTTTTTTATTTTAAAAATTATCAGTCAGAAAAGAGTTCTTAAATTCTGAATGTTTTATAAATACTTTTGGATGAGTTCAATATTTATTCTCCTGAAGTCAATTCAGAAGTAACTTTAGAGTATATTTCTAGCAACCATGTTTTAAAACAAGCTACCTAAATGAATTTTGAATAATTATCTACCTATTGTGATACACACCAAAGCACATATGAATAGATAATAGACACCCACATTCAAAATACTGTTATTCCATTATTTGCTATGCACTGAAGTAAGTCAATTCAGCTAAAAATAATTCATTCTATTTTTCTGACAAGGTATAATAAAGATGGCACCAAATATATCCTATATCATACACTGGGTGGTGAAGTTGTTAAATGTTGTTTTTTAAAGATAAATTTCATCACTAAATTATACTTTAATCTGAAACCGCATAGAATTCAAAAGGAAGGAAAAATCTTTCATAGTTAGGCTGAAAGGTACTTCTTCAAAGCAGTTCAATTCATTGACATTTATTTTGATTGCCTAGATAATCAAAACATTCTTTTCTAAAGAATTTTTACTTCTCCTACAGTAATCAATTCCCAAGTTTTATGGCTTATATTTTCCAAAGTACATGCTAATCAGCTTAAATAAAGCCTGCCAACCCTATGGAAAAAACCCTTGAGAACTATGTTTTATAAACTATGAATTTGTTGAGCAGAAGAACTAAAAGGAACTTAAGAGAACATGTATTATTTATTTCACATGTCATCCCACAAATAGTTAAGCACGCTCTGTTATGAAAAGTTAGAAGTAATAGAAGTAAAGAGAGAGAAAAACAAATCTGGTGAACTTCCTAGAGGCAGTGACATCTGTGACAACATCACCATCATTATAATAATATCTAAGATTTAGATTGCACTTTAAGACGAACAAAAACAATTCATACATATTGGCTCACTTGATTCTCATGAGAGCCCTCTGAGGTAGTTGCTAATATCATTGTTTTACAGATCAGAAGACAGAGGCTAAGAGAGATTTGTGCTAAAGGCAGGATTTGATCTCAGATTTAAGCTGACTCTCAGCCCAGGACTCTACTACTACAGCCACATATCTCCTTCACCATTGCATCTATCATTACCAAACACTGATAATTAACTCTCAAGTTATCTGCATTAAAAGAGTTGGTGGAAATAAAGAGAGTCCTCAAATAGGGTAAAATAAGGGATTGTTCTTTATTTTGCAATGTGGCTCCATATTTAAATTGGGAATTTTATTATGTAATCCATATATATATAGTTGTACCTCAAAAGCCTATTTTAGTAAGTGCTGCAAAAGTGTAGTTTCCTTGACTTTGTCTATAATTCAAAGTCTCCTGGAAAACTGCTTTGTAGAGAAACAAAATGACCTCGCTCACAGATGCAAAAACATAAGAATAGCAAATTATTGTGGATATTTCAAAAACCTTCCCTATTAGTTAAATTCAAAGAGAGAGGGAGCTGAGATGTAAATAAAGCAAGTGGGACTCTCACTAGTCATTTAGATCTTTGTCACACCACAAGATTTCCATGACTAGAGGAGGAACTGAACAGAGATTTTTGTTCAACTCTGCCTTGCTTAAATCCAATTCATATGTAAGTCAAGACATCACCCTCATGATGTGATTGATCCTTTTAGAAGGAAGACCAAACAAAACAAAAAAAAATACCAAATAAGTGAGGGTCTCATAGATTTAGAGCTGGAGGAAACCTAGCACTTATCCAGAACAAATCTTTTATTTTATATATGCAAGAATGGTGGGAAGAAAAAATTAAAGAGCCTTGAGCCCAGGTTATCTATTTTCTGAACTTAGATCTCTTTTCTATAGAAACATGCATAGGAATTTGAGTAATTACTGTTAATAGTACTGTTAATAATGCATTTGCAGATAATCAAGAATTGTCTATAGCAAACACCTAATTGTTATTAGCAGTAGTCTGTTAGGTACTATGTATAGAACATGTAGACATGGTACTCCTCTAGTAAAAGAATAAAGCAAATTTACTCAACAGCAATGAATCACATTACATCTGCATTTTAAAAAGTGTTTGTCATGGAGTAGAAGATGAATAAATACTTGTAGGGGAAATATAGGTATGATGAGAAGAGTATAGTTGATATAAAGATTGGGGAGGAAAAATGAAAATTTTGTATATTAGAAGTGGTGGTGGAGAACAAATGAGGGGAAGAAATAAGTTCTTTGATTAGTCAAGGAGTTAAATATGGAGTGAGTCCATCTCTGATAGACTTCTCACTTGGTGACGAGTTCTTTGTTCCTTAAAATTAATTAAACAAAATGACCTAGGGATAGATAGAAAGTGGATAAGTTGTAATCCGTTAAAGGAAATGCCTCTGTTAGTGATATAAAAGACCTTAAAAATATGCTTCAGATATAAATTTGCATTAAATAATTTATTTAATGAGAAAAATAATTTTTGTTTATTAATTCAAGTCCTGGGTAAACTATTCCTCCAAGATTTATTAGCCTAGTTTGAGTTACTATACACGTTGTTTAGTTGTTTTTTAGTCATGTCCAATTCTTTGTGACCCCATTTGAGGTTTTCTTGGCAGAGATAAGGCCTGGTTTGCCATTTCCTTCTCCAACTCATTTTACAGATGATGAAAATGAGGCAAACAGGATTTAAGAAACTTGCCTAGTGTCACATAGATAATAAATGTCTAAAATCAGATTTGAATTCAGGAAGATGAGTCTTCCTGTCTCCAGGCTTAGCATTCTATACATTGCTTCACTATATATACTTTGCTAAAAGTGCTTTTCTTTTAGAAAAGAATTCTCTTAGACTTCTGAATAATTCAGACTGACTCTTCCCCCTCCATTCAGCTGAATTCTATTTAATTCAAAAAGCATCTATTAATCCTTTGCTTTATGACAGGCATTGTGCTGGAAAAAATATATATACATATCTATCTATATATATAAAATGAAATAGTTGCTGCCATAGAGGAGTTTATATTCTACTGAGGAGAAACAATTTATACTCATGTAAATAAATGTGAAATAAATTCAATCTAAGTACAGGGTAATTTTGAGTGATTCACTAGGACCTGGGAGAAACCCAAAAACCGCTAATAGGGAGCACTTGTTCTGAGTCTGATAGGAAGTTGGGGGGGTTTCAGGAGCCAGAAGGGAGAAAAATCTTGGATGTTTGAGAGAAAGGCTAGGAAAAAGCTTGGAGACCTAAGACTAAATGTAATGTGGATGGGATCCCAAGTAAACCAGTTTCACAGTAACCCAGAGTAAATGAGGAGTAACGTGTAATTGGAATAAAATATAAGTTGGAAATGATTTGCAAAAGGCTTTAAATGACAACAAGAAGAGTTTGTATTTAATTCAAAAAACATCAGAGAATTACTAAAATTTCTTGAACAGGGGAATGACATGGACTGAACTGTGCTTTAGAAATATTAACTTAATTTTACACCTGTACAAAGAGTGGATTAGGCTAGATGCATGGAAAAAAAATTAAGAATTAAAACAAACAACCCACTTGTTGAGGTATATAGTCCATGTTTTTACCCAAAAGCAAAGAGGACATTCAATTTCATAGGAGGTCTTGAAGCAGTTACACAGGGATACAACATGTCAACAGGATACCACTTTCATGCTGGATATTTGCTGAAAAGCAACAGAGCAACAAAAATATTTTTGAAAAGGAAAGTTTTGTGGCCAGGTTGTTTTGATTCGGAGGCTATAAACATGTCCTTGCTGACAAAAATGAACATGTTGTCGAGGACTCAAACCTGATGTTTGTGTCTCAAATCAAATCCCAAACCTCTCTTTAAATAGATGGTAGGCTCTGGGACAGGCACGGAGAAAACAAAATTTCCATGAGATGCTGAATTCTCTTTTCCTTTAAAGTCTTTCTATACTGAATTGAATGAAAAGAAGTGCATTGGGGATCTGGGAAGGTTTGGCAATGACTTTTGGATGCTTATCTGAGCCACACTGGTTAAGAATCTGGGATGGAAATCTCCTAAGAATAACCATTCTCACGAAATTTCCGATCCCTCCTGTTTTTGGCAGGATCTGAAATTCCGTGGAAATGGCTCATGTCGCAAGACTTCTGTGTGGGGCTGGCCAGAACCAGGAAGGAGAGAGGCCCTGAAAAAAAAAGGGAAGGGAAAAAAAAAACACCAAATTGAAGCGGTCTGAATGTTTTCACGCCTTTGAAAAGGTTTGGGGTTTGGCTCCTACTGAGACAGAGTGCTTCCCCCACCTTCACTCCCCCTTCTTAGATTTCCCCCCCAGGCCAGCTCCCTCAAATACCTTTTACCTGACTCATGAAGCTTTGCATGTCAGGAGAAAACAGGGGTGTGGGTCATTTTTCAAGATTCCTGATATTTTGGACCTATTTTGGATACATTCTTCTTTTTGACAAAGGGCTGAGGTTCTGAGTAACATTGGTGCAAGATGTTCGTTTGCTGAGATGTTGGGCAAAGTGAGGACAATAATGGAAGCTGGAAATGGAAGACAAAGTACATCTCTCCATAATTTGTCTTATTTGACAAAGACTATCAGAATTTTTCTTGTAATACAGGCCATAGGGGAAAAATGTTTTTAAAAAGTATGAGGGGTATCTCAGAACTAATAATAGGATAAATTCAAAAATAATAATTTGGTTTCTAGGGAATTTCTAGCCAGATCCCAGGCACTTCCATAGGGAATGATAATGCCTCCAGTTCTTTGTCCAGTTTCTACCTGTCCCATCTGACATCCTTATTTTTACCCTTTAAAATATCCCCTTACTTTTGATCATTCTGTTCAATGTTCTCCTTCTCTCTTTAAGCATATCTTTAAAGGGATGTGTGGAATCTGGGCACATTGTTCTGGATCGGGTAGCACTTTGCAAGAGCCAAACCTATCTCCAAGTGACTAATCATAAAGAGTTTTCATTCTTAACTTCAATATTCTAGGACCACTTCCATGTCTGAATCACTTGTGTTTTAAAGTCATGGTCATTTGAGGACACTGTGCCTCCACTTACCTATATTGGGATAGAATTATCAATGTTCCTTTTAAGACATGCACAGCATTTTTGAGAAGCCATAGAAGTTATGTGATGTATCTTAACCTGTTCTTTTGCCTTCAGCTAATTAGCTCAGTTGAATGGAATATGGCATGGTATCAATAAGACCAGGGTCAGGGGTTCAGTCTTCTCTCTGGTCCAGTTAGCTTTGGTCTTTTTCATAAACACAGACCTACTTCCCTAATCTTACCCAGCTGCCTCATAAACTCATGCAGCTGGTCACAGGGGGACCAGACAAGAGGGTGTAAATGGTTCATTGAAAACTTATTCCCACTTCTGGGGGAGAAAAACAAAACAAAACAGCTAAATACTCATGTCCTATTTGAGGTGGGTCAGTAGTAATTTTTGTATGTATCATTTATGTGATTTGAAGCACAAGTGTTGCTTTAGTTAGGTGGAAGGGTCACATTTCTTGGACGCTGGCATTTTAATGTGCATTATCACATTTATTGTCCTATCAAAACCAGATGTTTAAAATTAGGGCTAGAAATTCCACAACACATATTGTATTACCTCTGGGTCACCCTACCACCTAACACATACAGCTCAGCTGTATTTTGTTATGGCTTTAATAAGAGCAATAATGTGTTTCCACAAGTTTTAGACTGGTATTAGATGACATGTGGGCTAATTTTGGTGGGTTGAGCATACCAGTAGGGGGTTATGCAAACCAGAGCAATTTGCTTTCCAAACAATGGGAGAACATGTGAAGAGGCAAAGCTAATAATCACAGCATGGTGTTTTCTCTTTCTCCTTCTCTCTTTCTCCTACTTGTTCTCTCAAAGGTCCCCAAAACTTTTTCAGTAATGGAATCTACGCCCGATGAATAACTTTCTCAGTCCAGCCAAGCCCATTGGATCTTGCATCTCGTTTTTCTTTTCCACAGTACATCAACATTGGCAGAATTAAAATAAGAAGGCTAACCAAATTGATAGTCTTTCTGAATTGAAAAAAAATGCTGTAATCAATGCAAAGTTAGATAAGGTAAGGAAAAAGAAATAAAAGCCTATGTGGATTCAGGCCAAGAATTCATCTGTTTGCATTAATAGGTTCCAGCAATGGTACTACAGGCACGGAAAGCCTGTTCGCCACTGCACTTAGCAAGCACACTAGCTTAAAAATAAACTTTGACAACGTAGATCTCTTTGTCCTTTCAAGAATGGAAAACATTATGTACTTCAAAGCATACTAATGCTGACTCTAAAATATACTTGATATATTAATCCTCTAGCAATTGGTAGGGTCATTATATGGCATACAGTACAGGGATGCTTTGTGTGTAAATAGTACATAAGCCCAGAGAACTAGTGAGAATAAATGGCACTAATGATTTTGATCTGCTCATTCATAGTAAGGAAGAAGCATCTGTCTTTTAAAGTCCTCTGGAACAGTTGGGTTGCAGTTCTTCATCATCCTTAATCAGGGAAAATGCTCCTGAGCCAAATTGCTAAGACAGTGAGTATTTTGGTAGCATAGTTCACTAGCATTCAGCAACGCACGTTCACTTTTGAGTCTTTTGGACAGGAAATCCATCTATGGGAGCAGCGTTCATGAAAGCAAGAAAACAGTATGGGACGATGTCTTGGGAGTGGATGTGACCTTGTTCAGAGATTTACAGAGAAGAAACCTTCAAAGAAGAATAATATTAAGGATCAAAAGCATGATGACTCCTGATGAAAACATCACCAAATGATGAACCCACGAGCAAAAAAGACCTTCTTCTGTGAGTATCTTTTACCATCTTCTAAGCATTAATGGGAGAAGAAGCTGTTTTGGAAATTTACTTTCTAAATTTCTAGATCATGTTGAGTCTACTTGAAAACTAGCATTTTGTGGAAGTTCTTATTATAAATTTATATATGATTAAATTCCTTGAGTCACTCCAAAATGCAGGGGTTTGTTTCCTTCTTACTATAAATTTTGAACAAGTTGTACATTCATACAGGCGTGTTTGATGCTATAATAAGTATTTTCTATAATATTTGCACTGTATATTAATATAATAAAATTATTTTGGGCATATCTGTAACTTTCTGTGTGTGTGTGTGTGTGTGTGTGTGTGTGTGTGTGTATGTGTGTGTGATAATGATTTATGCTTTATTTACCTTGTATCCCTGTTGTGGCCAGGACCTCTTGCATAAAGGGGGAATGAATTTCTTTGTTCAGATAAGGACTCATGTACCATTTAGAATTTTTAGAAAAAGAATTTTATCAGCAAGTTTCAGACTCCTTTTGTATGATTGGGGTGAGATGGCTTAAAGCACTGGGGAATGGGATGAAGAAGATGCTAGAAATCTCACTTGGGGTGAATAAGACGCGTTTTTTCTCTAAGACTACAATAGATTTGCTAAATTATTTTATGAAAGGCATTTAGATGTTCTGTACCTTGATTTCTCTATAAATAAACTGGAAAAAGCAACACTCTTTGTCTCCCTTGCCAAGATTTCAGGAATATTGAGGGATAAATGAAGTGATTTTGGAAATGTGATTTTAACTCCTCAGAAGCATAACATCATGCATATATAAAATATAATATAATCTCTTTATGATATTAGGTCTTTGGGACTGAATGGATACCTTCTTTTCCCTAATATTTCCCTGTATTAAGGACTAATACTGTAATATTAACATAATCTTTTAAAGAAGGAGGTTCAGAATTACAGTTGGGGTAAAAATGAACTGAATAACTGAGATTTTATTAGGTTCACTCTGAATTTTTATTTAACAATAGCAATATGATTGTTTTTCATTTGAAAGAAATAAAATTTTGCACTCATTCAATGGTAGTGCTCTTCCAAGTGCCTCACTGACATTAAAAAAGTAATGGTCAGCACCATGTCTTGGGGAATATGTATTCTCTGATGATTGGCAGGGACAGATAACATTGGGACAAGTAATTGAGCAAACATAAATGATTAAGTTCAGATGATTACTGTGATTTGGAAGGTTTAGTTATCTTTGGATACAGATGGAAGACTTTGATTTCAGGTAGAAGAGGGTAGAAGAATCAGCAACAAGAGGGTTGTTGGGTACGGAAAGGGTTCATAGTGTTAGACCGAATATGTATCCACATGGAGGAACATCAGGGAAATAGGAGAAAAAGAAAAAAATGATCTAGAGGAAAAAGTAAAGCAGTGGAGAACTATGTAGGTAAGGGAAGTTTTATGTTAATAGGCTGAGTCCAAACAAACTTGTTTGAGGATTCTTGCAGGGTTGTCTTCCTTCTGAATAGGAGTAATAAAATTAAGAGGATCAGTTTTGTATCAGTGGCATTAAAACTAAATTGTTATGTTTGGTGGACACTTTGAAACATTAAAGTGAATCATCTTAAATAATTCCACAAATTAGCTTTTTCCTCCTGGGAATGCCACTGATGTACCTTAGTTTCTCCATGTGGACTTAGATCTTTACTAGCGTCATGTTGAACTTCCTGTATAGATCCTTGTGCTAATGATTAGAGATGAAAGGAATCTCCTCCATGTTATAGAACAGAGATTTTTGTTTCAAGCAAATATAAATGAAATTATTTAAAATCCATAGCACTTGTTGAAATAAGAGAAGGATGTTTGAATGAGTATAGACCTATTATACAGCATGAGAAATTAGATTTCTAGAGGATTTAATAGAAAAGCAACATATAAGCTTAAGTCTAGTGCTCAGTAGTTTCAGTATTGAGCATAGTGCTTTGTACTTAATAAATTCATATTGAATTAAATTATTGATGAAATCCTACAATTGATCCTCATAACTAGTTTTTTAAATGTTGCCATTATATCAAACAAAGAAGTAGAAACAGGCAACCATATTCTCTATGTAAGCTTAAATATATAAAAGCTTAAAATAAAAAAGAATTAGATAGAAAAGATCTCACCTGTATGGGGAAAGATTGAATGAGATAATAAAGGGATATAATCTTAGAAATATAAAGATTATTGATTATAATGTAATCTGGATTTATGTCTTCTTATAGCTACTTTTTGAGTTGCTTTAGAGTTGATTTTCACTTTTTTACATATCTTATGGGTTGGTCAACTGGATTCATCATTGTGTAATGTAACTTAGGCACCAAAATAGTCAGAAAAGTGAACTGGCCATTGTGAAAGCAATCCTTTGGCAGAACTTCTCCAGCTGCATTAGGTAACTTTATGATCTAGGATCTCTTGGAAGAAACATAGGGAAAGAAAAGTATTTTGAGCTTAAAATAGTTTCCTTGCATGTTTCTCATGGCCTTTGTTGTACCTGCTGGTTGATTTTGCAGGAGCCAAGGTCTTGTGAGGAATGTGGACTTGATGGATTGATTCACTTCTATAAGCTCCCTTGTACAAAATAAAACATACTGGATTGTTTCATAAGGTGTCAACCTTGGTCTTAAACATTGTTACTTAAAATTGCTTAGCTATGTAGTATACATCACAGGGACAGAACTTAAAGTACAACATCTTATTGGATTGAATATTTCAACCATGGGACTTCCTATGCTGGTAGATAGAATGTCTATAGGAGGTTGACTGGGTTAACAGAAACAATCACATTAGAGGGAAAAGCACTTCCTTAGAAAACGAAATAAATGACAGATAAAAAGTGCTTCTGGGGACTGTGTGCTTTGCTATATGATGAAGAGTTGCCAAGGGAAAATACATTTGGAGAGGAGGAGGGAAATGTTTCCTTATTAATTATAATGGCAATGTGAATCTCCTTAGCATTGACCAGCATGTGAGGCCAAATTCTCCCCAGCCTTTGATGATTTAAGAATTTTGAGAATCCAGGTATCATAATAATGCATAGGTGAAAGCATAATAATTATTCAGCCAACTTCTAAGAAAAGATGCTTCTAAATATTTCCCAACATCAATTTTTGGGATCAAAGTTATACACTATAATGCCAGAATACTGCATGATTAATGGTGGTGATTTGGATGCATATTCAATTAGTCTAGTGAATCTAGAGTGAACATGCTGCTTCATAATAACAACAATAATAATTAATATTTTAATAGTGTTTCAGAGTTGCAGAAGAAGTTTTATGAGATAATTTAGGTTATCTCATTTTATCCTCACAATAACTCAGCAAGATCGGTAATATTAATATCCCTGTTTTACAGATGAGGAAACTGAGACTAAGAGAATTTAAATGATTGTCTCAAGGTCACACAACTTGAGGTCACACATCTGAGGCAGGATTTGAACAGAGAGCTTTCTGACTCCAAACCCTTCATTCTATCATGTAATATTTAGACAATATTAATTGAATTTGTACTTTTTTCCAGGTAAAAACACCTGAGCTTTGCACCCATTTAGCATAAAGAATAATGCTAATTATGCAATATTTTATAATATTCATGTGAAATCCTCTATGTACCTATTCTGCCTTATTACCTTCTTAATAAGGAGAAAGTTTCCTAGAAGTGGTCTTCCAATATCCTCGAGTCTTTCGTAATATATGCCTAATGTTTCTTGTGTCTATTTTCCCAGCAAAAAGGATTAAAAAGACTGGTTGTTTTGTGTTTTGATGTCTGGGGTCTCTCTCCAATCTCTTTCCTTTATGGATTTGTCTTAAAAAGTTGGTTTGTGAGTTCTTCAAATGATGCTACTTGAAACAGATGACTTTTGTGCTGCTTGGTCCTTGTTCCAGAATTAGTAGTTATGACTCTGAGATTGTTCCTCATGCATCCTCATGTGTCAGTTAATATAATTCCCTGGGATCTCTTCTTATAAGGTAAGAAACTCCATCAGTCTGTGTTTCAGGAGAAGAAAGATCTAAGATCAAGAACTTCTTTATCTTAACCTATCTGACAATAGGAGCATAATAAGGGCGTGACTTGATCTTCGGACATCTCAGAAGGAACCATTCTGTGGTGCTGTCGGCACATAGGCTCTACTAAATCCAGGCCATGGTTCATACATGTCTGAAGCTTTTCCTGTAATTGCCATTGAGGAAAGGATTGAACTGGGAAGAATTTTTGTCCCAAAGCAAAGAAATAATAAGTGAGGATATAGATGGCTTTGTGGCACCCTCAATAAAAATCATTGGTATGAAGGAAATAAATTTGCATAGTATTCCTTCTTTTTATATTTTTTTGTGTTTTATGCATTTTATTTTTATATCACCTCATTTGCATATAAGGGCAGCTAGGCTGGTAGAGCATTGGGCCTGAAGTCAGGAGACCTGAGTTCAAACTGGCTTTAAATACTAGTTGTGTGACCCTGGGTTTCAGTTTTCTTATCTGTAAATTGAGTTAGAGAAAGAAATGAAAAACCTCTCAAGAGTCTTTGACCAGAAAAACCCAAATGAAATCATGAACTTCTGAAATGACTGAAAAAAAATATATCCATATAAATCCATATTATCCCATTCTTGCTCAACAGCTAGGCAGCATCATAGTGTGTAAAGAACTAGGCCTGGAGTCAGGAAAGACCTTAATTCCAATGTGGTCATAGATATTTGCTAATTTGTTGTCCCTGGGCAGGCCATTAAACTTTTGCCTGCCTCAGTTTCCTTTGCAGTAAAATGAGGATAATAATAGCCCCATCTCCCAGGTTATTGTGAGGATAAAATGCTAATCCTTATAAAATGCTTGGACTTAGCCCAATGATGGCTATCTGTGGCACTTAGTATATGTTTCCTTGTTTTTTTTTTTTTTAAGAGTGATAGTCCATACCCATAATCTACCACTTCGCCAAGGAATGGAGGGAGGTACATTCTTTTTTCAATTCTTCTTTGGGTCCAAACTTGGTTCTTACAGTTATACTGGGGAGAATTTTGTTTTATTGTTCTTGTTAATCATTGTGTATAGTTATCCTGATTCTATTTATTTTTCTCTGCACTAATTTATATAAATCATTTTGTGATTCTTTACAGTTGTATATCATTGCTTTGATGCATCATAACTTGCTTAGCCATTCCCCAGTTGATAAGCATTTGTTTTCTTTCTAGTTCCTCACTACCACAAAAGGGCTACTACTAAGAATTTAATCTACATGGGATCCTTCTGTCTGACTGACCTCTTTTTAATATATGTCTTGTAGTAGGAACTGAGGCAAAGGGTATGACATGATGTTTTAGTCACTTTTTAAAAACATTAATTCCAAACTGTTTTCAAGAATTGTTGGGACAATTTCTTAACCAACAATGTATTAATCACTCTATCTTCCTATATCCCCTTAAACTCTGGCTATTCAAATATTTCAAATTGTTTTCAAGAATTGTTGGACAATTACAGGACCAATAACGTATTAATATCCTTATCTTTCTATATCCCCTCAAACTTTGGCTATTCACATCTTTTGTCATCTTTATCAACTTTCTGGGTAAAGTAAAACCTCTGAGTAGTTTTAGTTTGCATTTCCCTTATTAATAATTGGGGCAGTGCTGGATTTGAAACTCAGGAAGATGAGTCTTCCTGAGTTCAAATCTAGCCTCAGACACCTACTAGTTGTATGACATCTCTAAAATGAACTGGAGAAAGGAAATTGAAAACAACCCTAGTATCTGTGCCAAGAAAAACTCTAAATGCAATCATGAAGAGTTGGACATGGCTGAAACAACTGAACAACATAGTAGTAGTTATTTAGAACAATTTTTATGACTTATCAGTTTTCCTTTTATCTTTTGAAAATTATTTTTGACTACTTAATCAAGGAGAATGACTCTTTTTAATTCATTTCTTTTAATAATTCCATCTTCTAAAGAGAGAGAGAAAAAAGAGAGTGAGAGTGAAAGAGAGAGAGAGAGAGAGAGAGAGAGAGAGAGAGAGAAAGAGAGAGAGAGACTGACACTATAAAGTGAGATAATAACTGTTAAGCATTTATCATAGTTCTGGCAGATAACATGTACTTAATAAATGCTTGTTTCCTTCCCCTTCTCTACCAGACTCTTCTTAGAACTATATGATGCAACTATTTTTTGCCAGTTGATAGTTTCTTTTATTATTCTACTATACTGAATATGTTTATACAATATTTTTCAATTTCATGTAACATACATATTTTTAAATTGTCTTTTATTATTTTACCTATCACTTATTTAATACAAAATTCTTTCCTAATAGAGTTATGAAAAGTACCTGATTTTGGTCTCTTCTGATTTTTTATGTTTACATCCTATACTCAGCTTGAGCTAATAATTGTAGTATATGGTATAAGATGTAATTAGGCCACTTCTCTTTTATAGGTAATGGAGCAAGAATAGAAAGGCTAAATTGAGAAATAGTATCTTCTGAGAAATAGTAACACATAATAGAAGGTTGAACTTGGAGTTTGGAAAATCTGGATTTAAATCCTTCTTCAGTAGTTTAATAGCTATGAGATACTGGGCAATTTCTATCATCTTCTGTTTCTATCTGTAAGATCCAGATAATATTAACACTTCCAGTTTAGGGCTTTGGGAGGACAAAATGAGACTGTATTATAATTTTTGTTGTTTGGTTATTTTCTAGTCATGACTGACATTTTGTAACCTCATTTTGGGTTTTCTTGGCAAAAATACTCAAGTGGTTTGCCATTTCCTTCTCCAGATCATTATACAGATGAGGCAACTGAGGCGCATAGGGTTAAGTGATTTGGTCAGGCTCATACAACTAGTAAGTGTCGGATGCTGGATTAGAACTTGGGTTTTCCTGCTTCCAGATCTCCTGCTCTATCCACTGCATCACCAAGCTACTCTCTGCAAAGTACTAGAAAAATCCATGACTCTAGTTATGAGAAGTTTTCGTGTTAATTTTCTTGAATGGCTCTTATTAATTTATAATCAGTACTATGAATTAGCCTCATTCCAAGGATTCTGTCCCTAAATATCTGCATGATCTATCTTCCTCATATTTAATTTGCTACCTATTAAAATGAATAACTGTACATACTATTCCAGAACAAAGGCATAATTAACTCTATCTAAATTTGCACCCTCATTTGAGTAGTTGTTGTCTTTGAGTTTCTGATTTTCTACTTCTGATAGGATAAATATCTATCAGGATTCTTTTACTCATCTTGCCCTTCCTCCACCAGATCTATATTAAACCCTATTCAAATATTAAATGGCATGAGGATTAGGTATGCACACTCAAAACTATACAAAATTATTCTGCAGATTAAAAATGGCAGTGTGTAAAATTCATCTTTTTACTCAAAAGAGGTACATTAAGTACAGAGTGAGATTCAGGGTTAAATCAGTTCATCCTTTAACCTCATTCCAAAGACAGGTTATCTTTATGGATGTCAATTTGTGAGATGCAAGGATGGCTAACACAAATGTTAGATCTCTGTCTTTAAGGGACTAACTGATTTCATTTCTCATCCAATTGCACCCTTTTGTATTTCTCTATAGTGCCTCTAAGGAACTTCAATCACTAGGAACCTCATTATCCTGCAAAACTGAATCATCCTTGGTATTCACACCTCATAAGCTTCTCTGTTTATAGGAAGGAACAAAAAGATCCTTCTAAAACTCCCATTTAAGGAGGAGACTCAAGCCAATCATTGATTTCTTTTCTAGGCAGCTGAACTCCTTTTGACTTCTCTATCATGCTCCCAGGGTTAGGTACTCCCCACCTCTGCCAGCTTCCACCTTTTTCAGTATTCTTTTGTTTGATGTTTCCTTCCAATAGATTGTAAACACTTTGAGGACAGGAGCTATTTTTCTTTTTCTACATTTGTGTCCCCAGGATCTAGCACAGTGTCTTGTCCAAGGAAGATGCTTAATAAATGCTTATTGGAGGACTGATTCATTTCTGAGTGAAATATCTAGACATTTCTTAAATCAGAATGTTGTGTGGGTGGCACAATTGATAACTTCTCTTCATGAACTTAATGTAGCTCCAATTTTTTTTAAAAGGACTTTTTTTTGTTTTGGTTTCATCATGTAAATGTGGGTTTAAAAGTGACTTAACTCAGAAGAAGCTTTAGAGAACAGCACTGAGACATTAGAACCGAGCATATTTTTTCCTTAAAATAGAAAAAAAAATCTTACAGAAGACCTTGTGATGCTTTGACATTACTCACTCTGCATTCTCACTATTATACCTTTGCTATAGGGAAATAAACAAACTGTACGGTCAGAATAAAAGCACCAGGGTTAATAGGATGATATTACAGGATATTAAATATGATGGTGACAAGCCACAATTTTTATCATTTAGACTTTTTGTGCTTTTAAAGCTATACAAAAGAGGGCAAGTTACATAAAAGAATAATAGATAAAACCTCCACACTTGCTTTTCTTACTTATATATTTTTGTATATTTTTCAACACGGGGAATACCATTATTAATACCACCACACCGCCCTCACCAACAAAACAAAACAAAACAAAAACAAAAACAAAAAACCTTGATCCTTTTTGATTTATCTGTTAAGGTTTTCTTTATTGCTGTTGGTGGTGGTGGTAATGGTGGTGGGGTGGGTGGGTGATGCAAAGTAAATCAGGAATTCTTAATTCCACAGGATGAAATTTCTTAAACAGAAGATCTTAGTTTTCCTTGCTTTAGTATTCGATAGATACCTTTTCTTCTCTAAACTCTCTCCAGGAACAAATGGAGGGGACAGTATTAACAAAGAGTCAGGCATCATCTCAATTTTTCTCTTGAAGTTATCCATTAGGTATTTCCTAAGTACTGATCAACTGATGTTACCAAAATTTGGTTATAACTAAATGAGATTGCTCCTAAATTTGAAGGCATCTTTATTTCTTTGCCTGACTTCTTCTCTTAGAAAGAAACTGGTTTAAAAAGAGAGGAACATTTTCTTTTGGACCAAGATAGATTTAATTTTGCCAGGGCCACTACCAGACCTAAATCCTTTTTAGATATAACACTTTTTGATTTAGAATAAGAGAGCTATTCTGGCCATAACATGGTGACAGGGTAAATACATATGGACTTCTTTATTATTTAAAATCTAAGATGTGGTAAGCCACAGATTAATAGGAAGACAGATTTCCTCTCTGGCATTTCTCCACTGGAAGATTTATCTTTTCCTTCTTGATGTCTTGGCGAAAGTTGAAGGAAGGACACTGAAACAAATATGTTTGAAGTGGCTCTTAGCAGACTGGTGATTCCCATAATACTTGGCAATTAAAAGGAAAATAGAATAAACAAGTAAAAGAGTATTCTGTGAATCATTTTCATATGACATGAAAAAAATTAACAGTATTTTAAAATATATACCATTTTATTACAATAATCCATTTTGCTTTTGTTGTGATAAAGTGAATATACATTGAAAAACATGAAGGAATTGTTGGTGTTTCTTTTTCAAAACACAGCCAGGTGACAAAAAAGTTTAGATCTTTTATTGTGTCCTTCAATATAGCCCCGTTAGCTCAGAGACCTATCTCTCTGCTTGAGCTCTTGCAGCTTTGTCCTTGGCTTCTGCCTCTGCTTTCTTCAGCCTCCAGGCAGCACCAAGGTAGAAGATACGATGAATCTCTCTTGCCTGGAAGATAGGGCTTGTGGGCTTTCTTGCAGAATGCTCTGTCTCTGACCCCAGTCGATGTTCCCCAGAAAACTCTCTCAAGTAAACTCTCTCAAGTAACTAACTCCAAGCTCCAAGAGCTCCCTGTATATATGTGATCTCCCAAAGGTTAACTCCACCTTCTGGAGGGAGAGGGATTCTGGGTTATCTCCCAGAGTGCTCTCTGGCCCTAAGGGAGGTGTGAATTCGGTGTTTCTTTCTAAACCCTGAACTCTCCCAAACGTGTGAACTCCATTGAGTACTTAGATACTTATGAGCTCTCTAAAGGTGTGAACACAAGCATTGTTTCCATCAGTATTAGCAACTTATCACCTTGTAAGGATTCACTTTAAGGTGTGAACTGATAAACACTGTATCAATTCTATTGAGTTAACACCAGGATTCTGACATCACCCTTGAGTTTTTACCTTGTTTCAAGTTGAGTTGATACTAGGATTCCAACAAGGAATAAGTGGAAATTGTATTCTTTATGTTTTTTTTCCCCCAAAATCTATGTGTTGAGGATAGGGAAAATATATTTTTAATTGACATGGAGAGAAGTAATAGCTAACCTTGCCATGCCATTCCTCACAGAGAGGGGTCATTTTATATACTTTAAATTAGCAATTACCTTGATTTGAATAATAAATACAAATCAAGGGGTGAAATATATATATATATATATATATATTAGAGGTGGATATTAAACTTTTTGAGAAACTAGACTCTTATCAATTTATTCAAAAGAGAAAATCATCTCTACCCACAAAGTTCTTTCCTCTCATAATGCCATGGTTACAAAGTAGATGATCTACTATCTTTCTATCAATTGATAAACCTGTGTGTGGCCTTTGTTGTTTTTTTTTTTCCCATTTTGAAACACCAGAAGAACCATTTTTGGTTCACATAGATGTGAATTTTCCAGAAGTGGGGAAAACCTGGATTATCTTCTATAATTTTTGTTAGGGACAGCTAAGAGGTATGGTAGATGAAGAACCAGACCTGGTTCTAGGTTCTAGGCCAGGAGGACTAGACTTCAAATCTCATTTCAGATACTTGGCACTTACCAGCTGTGTGATGATGGGCAAGTCAATTAACTCCAATTGCCTTGCCAAAAACAAACAACAACCAAAAAAACTGTCAGTCTTGACTCTTCATTTTCCTACCCTTCTGGAAACATTGACTTTATGGTAAGCTGTAATTAACACCCCCTTTTGATTCTGGATTTTTTTAAAATGAATTTTACATTGTATGTATGTTTAAAGCACATATGTTATGAGTAGATCAGGGTTCAGAATCTGGTTCTGGTAATTCTGCCTGTATGACTTTGGGCAAGTCACATAATCTTCCTAAATCCTTGCAAAGTGAAAGACTAAATGATTGAATCTCTGAAATTCCAATTTTAAATCCATAATCATATTATTTATAACCTGCAATTAATCTAAATGCCTTAGACCAATGGAGTATACTCAGTATAAATCAATTTTACTGTCTTATAATGACAATACTTACCATTCTGATAAATAATTTAGGTTTAAAAATGGATTGGGATATAGTTTAATCCCATTGTTATTTTTTCCTTATCATTTGCTCTAGCCCCCCTCCCATATGATAATGATATTTGTGTTATAAAATTCTTTATGTTAAAAAAAAAACTTCTAATTTTTGTCATAATTATCCATGGTTTGTTTTGGCAGTGCTTATAGGCAGTTAAAATGTATTCTTATACACTATATTCCAACTAAGCTGGATTACTCTCTATTCTCTTTACACAATATTTCATTTCTAGTCTCCATTCCTTTGCAATAGGAGCTATTTCTCCCACATCATCAATGATCTCTTTCTTTACCTCCACTTTTTAAAATTCCTAGGTCTAATCAAACATAACTCATGTACCTCTCCCAAAGCATTTCTTGATCCAACAAATTGCTAGCACTATCTCTCCATCCATATTCTACTTTGTATGTATTTTGTAGTTGCTTACTAATGTGTAGCAACATTGGGAATGTGGATATACCAAGCAGTCTCATTCCTGATTTCATGTAGACCACTTCAGTCCTGGGACACTATGACTTTTAAAAAGAGGGCTCTCTCTCTTTCTTTCCCTCCCTCTTCCCTTCATTCTCTCCCTCTCTCCCTCCCTCCTTTCTTCTCTCACTCTCTCCCTCCCTCCTTACGTTCCTCCTTCACTCTCTCCCTCCTCTCCCTCTCTCCCTCCCTCCTTCCCTTCCTCCCCCCGCCCCGTCTATCTGTCTGTCTTTCTCTCATAATGTCCTTACCTCAAAACCCTTGATTAAAGGTTAGGTTTAGCTCATATCTGGATGTTTTTTCCCAAAAGGGAGTAGACAGATACTCAATATACAATGTATATCAGATTTATATATCAAATCATGACACCTTTAACAGGACTTTTGAACAGCCATTTCACCTTCATTTTGGTTTTATACTGTTAATGGAATGGATTGATTCATCTTCCTTGCTCTGGTCATCTGCTCTTAGAAATTATAGTTCTAGAAAACTCCTTCTGTTACTAATCAGCTCTGACTAAGACATATCATCATTGTGGGTTGTTTCAATTATGTCCAAAAGATTGTAAGTCATAAAGACTGTAAGAATGGATTTGAGAAATATTAAGAACTACCAAATTTTTAAGATGGCCACTGGGCTTTAAAAAAAAAATCCATCTCTCAATTCACTATTCAGCTCCTATACTAAGAGAAAAAAAAAAGCAGAAGAAACTCCTAGGGCTTTAAGATCCAATACCAGTTTATGTCAAATGGTGGCTTTCTCTAGTTCACAGTGGGGAGGGAGAGAGGGAAAGTAACAATTTGGAATGTAAAATGACACAAAATAAGATAAAATAAAATAAAAGACTTAGCACACACACACATGCATCCAGCATCAGGCATTTTTATTCTGGTAGCACATGTGCTTGTTGTCATAGCTGCCAAAATTGGCAGGTAAGAGAGGAATCCCCTCCTCTAAATGGGAAGTCCCTCCCAACTCAATAGATGGGAAGAGAGAATGTGCCAGAGCGCAGTCACTCTTCTCAGGGTTTACTGAGTGAATTGCTTTTCCTGGCTCAGTGCTGTAGCCTCTTTGACACTGAACAAGAGTAGAAAGGATACAAACAAAACTAATGCAGACAAGATTAGAAAGGAAGCAATAAACTGGGAAAACATTTTTACATTCAAAGGTTCTGATAAAGACCTAATTTTCAAAATATATAGAGAACTGACTCAAATTTATATGAAATCAAGCCATTCTCCAATTGATAAATGGTCAAAGGATATGAGCAGACAATTCTCAGATGAAGAAATTGAAACTATTTCTAATCATATGAAAAGGTGCTCCAAATCACTATTGAACAGAGAAATGCAAATTAAGACAACTCTGAGATACCACTACACACCTCTCAGATTAGCTAAGATGACCCAAAGATAATGATGAATGTTGGAGGGGATGTGGGAAAACTGGGACATTGATACATTGTTGGTGTAATTGTGAACGAATCCAACCATTCTGGAGAGCAATTTGGAATTATGCTCAAAAGTTATCAAACTGTGCATACCTTTATTTTTTTTTTCTTTTCTTTTCTTTTTTTTATTTAATAGCCTTTTATTTACAGGATATATACATGGGTAACTTTACAGCATTAACAATTGCCAAACCTCTTGTTCCAATTTTTCACCTCTTACCCCCCCACCCCCTCCCCTAGATGGCAGGATGACCAGTAGATGTTAAATATATTAAAATATAAATTAGATACACAATAAGTATACATGACCAAAACGTTATTTTGCTGTACAAAAAGAATCAGACTCTGAAATATTGTACAATTAGCTTGTGAAGGAAATCAAAAATGCAGGTGTGCATAAATATAGGGATTGGGAATTCAATGTAATGGTTTTTAGTCATCTCCCAGAGTTCTTTTTCTGGGTATAGCTAGTTCAGTTCATTACTGCTCCATTAGAAATGATTTGGTTGATCTCGTTGCTGAGGATGGCCAGGTCCATCAGAACTGGTCATCATATAGTATTGTTGTTGAAGTATATAATGATCTCCTGGTCCTGCTCATTTCACTCAGCATCAGTTCGTGTAAGTCTCTCCAGGCCTTTCTGAAATCATCCTGTTGGTCATTTCTTACAGAACAGTTAATATTCCATAATTTTCATATACCACAATTTATTCAGCCATTCTCCAACTGATGGACATCCATTCAGTTTCCAGTTTCTAGCCACTACAAAAAGGGCTGCCACAAACATTCGTGCACATACAGGTCCCTTTCCCTTCTTTATAATCTCTTTGGGATATAAGCCCAGTAGTAACACTGCTGGATCAAAGGGCTGTGCATACCTTTAGAGCTAGAAGTGCTACTACTGTGCTTATATTCCAAAGAGACCTTAAAGGAGGGAAAGGGACTCCATGTGCAAAAATGTTTGTGACAGCCCTTTTTGTAGTGGTGAAGAACTGGAAACTGAGTGGATGCCTATCTATTGGAGAATGACTGAATAAATTACAGTATATGAATGTTATAGAATATTATTGTTCTGTAAGAAATGACCAGTAGGACAATTTCAGAGAGACCTGGAGAGACTTACATGAACTGATGCTGATTGAAATGAGCAGAACCAGGAGATCATTATACACAGTAACAACAAGAGTATATGATGATCAATTCTGATGGATGTGACTCTCTTCAACAATGAGATGATTCAAACCAGTTTCAATTGTCCTGTAATGAGCAAAGCCATCTATACTCAGAGAGAGGACTATGGGAACTGAGTATGGACCAAACATAGCATTTTCACTCTTTCTGTAATTGTTTGCTTACATTTTTGTTTTCCTTCTCAGGATTTTTTTTCTTTCTAGATCCGATTTTTCTTGGGCAGCAAGATAATTGTATAAATATACACATATTTGGATTTATCATATAATTTAACATATTTAACATGTATTGTACCACCTCCAGCTAGGGGAGGGGGTGGAGGAAAGAAGGGGAAAATTTGGAACAGAAGTTTTTGCAAAGGTCAATGTTGAAAAAATTACCCAAGCATATGTTTTGTAAATAAAAAGATATAATAATAAAAATAAAATAAAAAATTAAAAAATTTAAAAAAGAGTAGAAAGGAGTATTGGCAAATAGTGGGAAGAGCCCAAATCATCTCTTTTGGTGATTTGTTCTATTCTTGAATTTTTAAGCCAAAATGATACTTAGGGGTTTAGATTAGAGGAAAAGTCTGAGGCACATTAGAAGGTACACTTTAATAAAAGTTGAAGGGGTTTTTCATTTCTTTTAAAGATAGATTTGTTAAATATTTCCTAATTTCACTAAAAAAAAGTTAACACATTTTTTAAAACCTCAAATTCCAGATGCTTCTTCTTCTCAACTCCTTGAAATTAAACATGTGAAGTCATGCAAAATAGTTCCACACTAGCCATATTGCAAAAGAAAACACACATATACAAAATAAAAAATATTGAAAATAAAAAAATGATTCTATTTGCACTCAGAGTTCATCCATTTTCTTGCTTCCTGAAAGTAGACAGAATTTTTCATTATGACTCCTTTCGAATTTTCTTGAATCCTTGTCTTGATAATAGCTAAATCCTTTGCAGGTGATCATCCTTATAATATTACTGTTAGTGTATATAATGTTCTCCTGGTTCCACTATCTTCTCTTTGCAGCATTTCATATGTCTTCTCAGTTTTTTTTTCTGCAACCATTCTGCTCATCATTTCTCATAGCCCAATAATATTACATCACAATCGCATACGTCAATCATTCCCCAATTGATGGGCATACCTAATGAAATGGATTTTTCTGGATTGTTAAACTGTAAAGAAACAATGGAAAATGGCATCTTATCTTATAATTTCTTCTAATTTGATATTATTTTTGACATTTAGAGTGTTAAGTTGGTAATCTAACTAATACACCAAAACATGATTTTGCTCTAGCTTCTAAATTTGCAAAGAGTTGTGTCCTATCTAGTTAAAATATAGTTAAATTCTTGATATTTATCATGTCCAGTATGCTCTGACTCTCCTTTAGAGAAAAGTATTACTAGTATTTAGACATAAATCTTCTGAGTATAGGCCTTTAACTATGTTTAGTTATTACATTTATTTCTTATATCTGGACTTTTAAAAAAGGCTTTTGGTCAAACCTTCTCTCTCCCCACCATCATTTACCTTCAGTTTACAGTTGCTGAGTTTATGGACTTGGTTGGAAGAATATTGTCAATATTTTGTAGACTTTTTCTAGACCCTCTGCAGCAATTGTTGGTTTATAAATTGTGATTATCTTCAAGGTAACCTTTGTACATCATGAGTGTTGAAAATTAAATAAATGTTTTGATCTAGATAGATGATTTCATCAGCATAGGGCATTATGCTTTCAAATCTCTCTACCAATGTAGATTAGTTCCAGGGGCTCCAAGATGAAAAGGATCTTAGATTTAGAGCTGGATAGGACCTTTGATGTTCTCATGAATAGACTCCTACAATCTTATTTACAAATGAGAATTTATGCTAAGAATAAATATTTAAGGGACTTGGTCAAGGTCACACAGATAGTAAGCAACAGAGCCAGGAACCTAAATTGTTTGAGTTTGTGCCAAAATATCTTTCATAGTCAAGAACTTCAATTGCCCCATGATGAGAGACTAGAGTAAGAATTCTGTGGACATTGCCCCTACTTCAATTCTTTTTTTAAACCCATGCTTCTCTACTCCGATTCATACATTTCTTTATAGATGTATACATGTATGACTTATGACATAGTGTTACTATCTTGTTCTTTTTATCAACTTTATTTCTTGAGGTCATACAATTTTATCTCTAAAATGAGATAAGATTTTAAAGTTCTTAGCACAATCTTAGCACATCACAAGCACTTAAAAAATCTCCCTTCCTTCTTTCTTCCTTCTTTCCTCCCTCCCTCCCTCTTTGCCCTCTCTCCCTTCCTTCCTTCCTTTCTTCTTTTGAACAAGGCATATTTTTCCATTGCCATGTTCCAGCTGTGGAATCTTTTTTTACTCTTAGTAATACTTATGATGCCAAATTTGCCTTCTTAAATGAAAATCTCACATTACTTTATTCTTCATACTCTGAGAAATGCTATATTGACATCTGAGAACTTAAGTATTTTTCATAACTCTCTTTCCATGTATTTTCTCTAATTAATTACAAGGTATCTCCTGCACCGATTGATGAATGTTCTGGCAGCTCATAAAAATTCAGTGCCATTTTCACTCTCACACAACTACTCACAAAATTTGGACCCCTTCCTTCAGAATAACTTTTGTCTTAAGGAAATTAATTTTGCTTCTTAGATCATCTAGCCAGATGAAATTATCTTTTGTAACCTTTATTTTATGTTATTTGATGTTATGGGCCAGAACTCTGAACTTGAAACAAGGATTCTTACAAGGTACTAAGTGGAATTGATGAGACAATGGTTACCTAGTTTAACATGGTGCTTAATAGTTCTCTAAGTTCAGTATGATTGATTTAATCTTACAACAAATAATGGTTTCCTAATGATATAATGATTGGTTTATATTCAGTGTAGAGCATGTAAGCTAGGAGTCTTAGCTAGGTTCATTCAGACAGAGAGAGCTAGAGAAGACAAGTGGACTGGAAGCTGAAGCACAAGTCCTTGAACTCAGATTCATCCCATCTCACACCACCTTAGTGGCAAGCTCTCCTTAGTTTCTCCACTGAAGACTCCAAGACTCCAGAAGACCTTTAAGAAAGCTAATCCAGCCCCAGGAAAGGAGACAAGACTTTGAAAGACATAATAACGGATTTGGACTTTAACACCTGGCTGCTCTCATGGTGATTACTGAACTGAAACGAAGGCTGCTCCCAGAGACCCCAAAAAAACCTAACCAGAGAACATTACATATACTAAAGCAGATAATGTCACTTGAAAAATAACTTGAGTTCCATTTGGAGAAGTCTTTGTTCAATTCAATTTTTCTTGTTCACCAAAGAAAGTACAAATGAGTGAGCATAAAAGAGCTAAATCTTTTGGGAAGCAATTTATTTTTTGTGATGTTTTCATAAACATTGGAGTTATATTTCTAATCTTCCCTTCAAAGTTAGGACAAACTTCAATTAGTCACTTATACCATGTATTGGAACAAAATTGGGTTAGGAATCAATTAGGTTCCCAAACACTTATCCATTTTTTCCTATGTATGAGGGGCTGATTGTGAGACCATGTCTGGGTATATTAGAGGAGGCTGCTTCTAGAATCCTAATTAAAACAGCACTTTGAGTCATTCACACTAGCTGCCTCACATTGTTACACTTTTCTTCCTTTCTTCTCCACATCATTTCTTTTCTTTTAAACTGAGAGAGAATGATCTTCTCATAGGAAATTGACTTAGGGAAAATAGAAATGATGAAGGTGTAGAAGTTTAGTTTTTCCTAGATTAATTGGCCAGAAAAATGAATGTAAATAACACAAAGAAATATAAAGTCAACTTAGTTTTAAGTTCTTAGAAAGACTTTTGGGACATCTTTTATAAGTAAATGTGAGAGGTGACATGATAAATTGGTTAGAAAACTTCCTTGAGAATCAGGGAGACAAGTTCAACTTTAACTTCCACACACTTACTATGGGGAAAAGCCACTTAATCTCTTAGTGACTTGGGCAATTTGTTGACTCCAAGTTTCTGAGTTGCTTATCTGTATCTGTGGATAGAGTTTCTTTACAGGGAGTTCCTTGTATCAAAAAGCATGAGGCCATTTTTGTCTGTCTTTTGACATTCTTCAAGAGCTCTCAATTCTTCCCTCCTCATCTCACATTACTCAGATACCTTCTGCCATTATTTCCTCTGAAACCTTGGAATCACAGGAAGTGGTTACCAAGGCAAACCTCTCTTTATGTATGTGACTCTATGTGATTCCATCTTTTCCACCTCTTACTATTCCTACTCTTTCATTTATCTTCAATATTTTTTATTTACACACAGCTCCCAGTTCCCTACAATTGTGTCTACATTTTTCCCATCCTTAACATAAATTTCTAAAATGAATTAGAATAAGAGAATGTATCTTATCAAAAGCCACTTGAATACACATGCTGTTAGCTTGTATGTTATGTTTTTGTACTTTCATACTTGTCCCCTACATATATATATATATATTATATAATATATATGATGTGTTATATATGTCAAACATATTGTATATATATAAACATCATAAACATATGCTGGAATTAGGGAATTGATGTGTTATATATGTCAAACATATTGTATATATATAAACATCATAAACATATGCTGGAATTAGGGAATTGTATTTTGATATATTGTATGGGGGTCTCATTTCCATTCAATTGAGCAAATTTTTTTTTTCTTTTGAACACCTGCTATGTATTAGGCACTATATTAGGAGCTGATGATACAAAGGCAAAAATAAAATCATCACTAGTACTATGACTACTATAACTATACTACTATAACTATTCCTGCGACTGCTACAACAACAACAATAACAATAATAATAAAAGTTCTCAAAGATTTGCAATGCTTTATAATATTACTAGAGATAAGTTGCATTATTACCTCAATTTTATCGATAAAGAAATTGAAACAAATAGAGATTGTGTTTTGCTCAGGGTCACAAAACTAATAAGTGTCTAAGACCAGATAGAAAATTCCTAGTTCTGAGTTTTTCTATCCATTGGACTAACTGGTTGCTTCTAGGCAGCTGACTTTCTGTTTGTGATAAGAGTGGTGGAGGCAGACAATATGTACACATATAATAAATTTATATAAATCTTCACAAAATAAATACAAAATAATTTTGGGGGAGAGGTTCTTTAGTACCAATGACTAGCAGAATAATTCTCAAAGTTCCATTCTAGCCAGATCTATTGTTATAAACTGACATGTTGCTACAGTGCCAGTAATTGACTTCATCCTGACATTTCTCTTAAGTGATATTCCATCATGTTGTTTGCTTTTGGTGAACCCCTTTAACCACAGACTGTGCATTTTTAATGAAGGACTGCTGTTGAGTAGACTGAGAGAAAGCATTTTTGTTACCTTTGGGAAAAAATAGCTCCTCTTTGGCAGCAAGAATGAGAATGCTTGGGAGAAAATATGGATTTCTACAGTCTAAAGCTGAGAAACCTAAAGGAGTTAGCTCAGCCATCCTGACTAGAGAACAAACACCCCAAAATATGAATCCAGGACTTGAATAGAATTATTTTTACTACAAAACAGTTGTATAAATTTTAAATCTCTCTTTTTGGAAACTTCTCAGGTTTAGTACTAGGTGAGAGAAGGAACTCATTCTTGGCCACGTACCAATTTTTTTTGAGCCCTCATGATCTCCATTCTGTTATGCACTAATCTTCCTTAGAAAACCTAGAAGAATATAAAAAACCCATCTCTTCTTATTTAGCTGTGTATTAAAATAAGCCAGGCTAGTAAATTTATTATTTAAAAATCACATTAAAATTTTCCCATAGTCCATTTTAATGTCATTTACAATATCTCTTTATCTTATGATAACTTACTCTGGTGGTTTATGGGGAAACATTTAGAGAATCAACTGAGATCATGGCATTGTACTTTAAATAATATGACCACAACCATTATACAATAACAATTATATACCCTCATGAGCAGCATGGTGATTTGATACACATAGTTTTTCAGTTGATGAATGTTATGACTCATATCTTATAATCAAAACAGTTCATTTCACATAGTTATTTTCATATTAAGTGTTTTACAAACATTATTTCATTTGATTCTTGCAACTAGCTTATAAGATGGCAGAGCAGTTAGTAATATTATTCCAATTCTATTCAGAGAAAGCTGTAATGGAAATTAAGGTGAAAAAAATCATAGAATATCAAAGTTGGGTGGCAAGTTAAAAGTCATATATTTGACTCTACAACTGAAGAAAATTCCCTCCTCTATATATTTAAAAAGTTAAAGGACACATTTATCCTTGCAATTTTCCAGAGTTTCTGGAATTTATGGGTCCTTTGGAATCCCATAAATTTCACTTGTGGTGGGCTGCCTCTGCTCTGAATATTGAGAATACCCCTTTCTTCTAGCTGAACATTCTTACTCTCACTTAGTACCTGAATGACCTTGGACAAGCCATTTAATATTCCTGAGTCTCAGTTTTCTGATCTGTAAAATTAGGGGATTAAACTAAATAAAATAACGTCCAGTTCCCATGATGATCCCTTTGTCATTTTTTGGAAGATTCCATGTTTCATATTGCACTCAATCATATGCTCCTGAGAAGAACCTGCTTCCTTACTATACAAATCCATGACTTTGACTATTTCATGTCTTTCTTCAAGTTTCAACTAGTCTTTTGAAAGAAGCCTTTTGCAAGTCTCCTTAATCTTGTTTGTATGTTGTCTTCTCCATCTGACCATAAATTGCTTGAGATTAAGGATTGTGTTTGGCCTTTCTTTCTACATCTATCGGTTAGCAGAATACCTAGCACAAAGTAAATGCTAGTTGACTAACTGCCCTGACTTGAATGCCATTGCAAGCCAGACATCTCATGTAAATTAGGGCCTGTGATAGATAATATGGCAGAACTATATCTAGAATGGATTGACTGGGGCTTTCATTCAGTGAGCTCAAACTTAGAAGACACAGTTAGTATTGATAAATAGAATCAACCAATCAACACCAAGCATTTAAGAAATTCCAGGCAATTGTTTTAGGGGATAAATTTATAAGAACAAAAATGAACTAATCCTGGTTCTTAAAGAGTTTAAAATTTTGCTTGGGAAAAATGCACACAATAGATATAAAGTGGGTGTAAGATAGTTTTGGAAGTAAGGCATTAGTAATTGAAGTTGGGAAAGGCTTAATGTTCGATTTGAGCTTGAGTTCTGAAGGAAACTAGGCATTTGTTAAACATTACTTCATGCCAGATAAAGTTAAGTGCTGAGATGCAAGTAAAAGTGAAAAGGGACTGTTATTGTACTTAGGCACTTACATTCAAATGACAGAAGATACATCAAGAGACTTAAAGGAAGAAGAAAGTGACCACTTGGGGTATAGGAGCAAAGTCTTTAGATTCTAGGGGATTCTTAGAGGTGGAGATGAGGAAAGGCATAGACTAGGAATGCTGATAGTAAAGAAGCGTTAAAAAGGCTTGTTGATAAAAAGTAGTGTCTATGAAAAAAATAATGTGCAATTAAACTAGAAAAGTAGGCTGGCAAGGGCTTTCAGTGACCAATGGAGAAGTCTTGGAGGTAATAGGAAGCCACAGCAGTTTAAGAAGTAGGGCAATGACATAGTAAAACCTATGTCTTAGGAAAATCACTTTTGCTGCTATGTGAAAAAAAGAATCTGTCATTCACATGGAATGAGAAAAAAATAGGAGCTATTGTAATAAACCAACAAAGAGATGATGAAGGTCTGAACTAAGGTAGTGGCTGTGTGAGTGTAGAGGAGAATATGTATCTGTAAAATGTGATGGAGTGAGAAATAATAAAATATGACAACTGATTAATTGTAGCAGAGTGAAGGAGAGTTAGAGGTGAGTTTGACATTAGATTGCAAAACTATTTGATTGGAAGAGTGGTGGTATTTCTGACAGAAATAAAGAAGTCTAGAAGAGGAGTTAATTTTGAGTTCTGTTTTTAACTAATTTCTTTATTAAATGATGAACTTTGAATTTACTGGAAATTGAATTGCCCTTGGAATAGCCAGTTTGAAATATACAATGGGAAATTAATGATGTGGAACTGGAACTCAGAAGAAAGACTAGGGCTGCATATATACACATTCATAGAGACATGCATATATATGTATACATATGAACATATACATATGAATAAAACTACATTATCCATTATATTGTTACACACACACACACAAACACACACACACACACATAGTATATAATCATCATCTCTATGACAATGTCTTTGAGGTATCTATCTACCTACATCTCTCTCTCTCTCTCTCTCTCTCTCTCAAGCACTGATATAGGGATGATGATTAAACTCACAAGATCTAATGAGGTCATCAGAAGGAAGAAGGTATGGAGAGAAAAGGAAGAGAAAATATATAGATGATAATCAATCAAAGAAGATTGAGAGGAAAAAGCTGTAGAGGTAACAGAAAGAATGCAATACCACGAAGACTTAGAGAATAAAGACTCAGAGAGGGCAGTTTATGATAACAAATACCGCAGAGATATCAGGAAAGATAAAGACAGAGGAAAAGCCAACATATTTGATGTTTGTCACTAATAATTTTGGAGAATGATGAGGTTAGAATTCATCACTGCCAAAGTGAGTGAGAGGAAAAAAGTTAAGGTCTTGAGTATAGATCTTTTCCCCTAAGACTTTGGATGATAAAAGGAGGATACACACATATATTGACTTGAGGATCAGTGAGAGTCTTATGGAGATGAGTATGGCTTTAATATATTTGTATAGCAGGGAATGAGCCAGTCAACAAGGAGATATTTAAGATTAAAGAATGAGAAGGGATGATTGTAGTGGCAGTCTACTGGGGAAGAAGGTAGGAGGTGGTAGTTCTGGAAAGTTTGACCTTGGAAGGGAAGAAGTATCTTCCCTTCTTTTGAGACTGTAGTAGAAAAGGGAAGATGGTGTCAAGGAGTTATGAGATAAAGAGAACAGAGAAGATATATGCTGTAACAAATTGCCTAGACTCATTATTTTAAGGGAAAGTTTGTAGAAAGATCCTCTGAGCATGGAGAAAGAGATAGTGTGAGAAGTCAGTTGATAAATCAGATAATAAACAATTATTAGGCACCAAAATTAGGCAACACCATGTGTGCCACACATGGTGTTAAATATTGGGAATATAAGAAGAGACTAAAGACAGTCTCTTTTCTCAGGGTATTCACAATTTTATTGGGGATACAACAAGCAAACACATTGGTTCAATCAATGATATTTAGGTTAAATAAGAGATAATTAACAGAGAGAAGGCACTGAAATTAAGAGGGGCTAAGAAGAATACAGTTGAGATTTAAAGGAAGTAGGAAACAAAACTGTTTGTTTAGGCTAAGATGGTTCTCCTTTAATGGGAGAGAAGGAGGAAGGATTTTCTGGATTATCATTGTTTAGGTTTCCTAGGAAGACTTCCAGAAGCATAAAAGATTTAGACAAAGGCAAGGTTTTAGTGGAACTGCAGTCCATAGGGACATCTTTCTAATATAGTGGTGATATGAAAAAGCAGAGAGGAGCAGCATTTTATTTGAATTATATACTTTTAAATTTTATCATAAATGAAATTGTTTTCTTCTTGCCTTTTGTACTTCATGAGTATCTCATTGCATTATAATCTTGAATCTGAATTAGTGGCTTGGTTAAATCAAGACTTGATCTATACAAGGCCAGAAAGGGGGGAGATAAGGTTCAAAATAATGTCAGTGGGAAGTAAGCTAGAGAATTGTGTAGGGAAGAATAAAAGGTTTTTTCCCCCTAGTACAGAAATGGCCCATTTGAAATTATACAATATACATTTATGGCAATCCCAGCCACCATGGTGCTGTGACTTCCTCTGGCTTAGTTTAGTAACACATAAGTGGAGAAAGTATCATTGGGGATGGGAATAATCCATGTTTTGGCAAAGCATGAGCAAAAATAGGACAGTAGAAACTAGTGTAGAAATGATAAATAAAAGACCAATTTAAGGATTAGTTAACAAAACAATTGAGTTTTATTAACTGCTAAGCAAGAATTAGTTAAAATAGGACATTGTTGAATGGAACCATTTTCTGTGGCCCCAATCTACTTTCTTCTCTTCTTAAAACCCACTTCTTTACTGACATAGAGTTTTCATTCAGGTAGACCAACATTCCTTTTATAGGCTTCTCTGTCTCCATGGAGGACCAATTTCCTAATCCTGTGTTAGGGTATTTTGTTTTAGACCTTGGGCTTTCCCTTGCATGAGTTAAACAGGGTGTGATAAAATACCTAAAGCTTTCTGTGCTAATTGTGTGTGTGTGTGTGTGTGTGTGTGTGTGTGTGTGTGTGTGAGAGAGAGAGAGAGAGAGAGAGAGAGAGAGAGAGAGAGAGAGAGAGAGAGAAATACCTTTTATGTGTCAGAACTGCTGTTAAGAACTCTCAACTATTGGGGCAGCTAGATGGCACAATGGATAGAGCACCAGCCCTGAAATCAGGAGCTCCTGTGTTCAATTCCACCCTCACACACTTAAGCTTTAATAACTATGTGATCCTGGACAAGTCACTTAACCCCAATTGCCAACCCCCTCCCCAAAAAAATCATCAAAGAACTATGACTATTGTAAAACAGCCTTTTCTTCTTTTGGGTGATTCTGTGATTAGGAAGTTTTTTCTTATATAGAACCTCACTCTGACTCTTATTATTATATATCCAATGCTCTTAGGTCTGCTTTCTGACACTAAGTGAAACAAGTCTAATCATCTTTTCACAGAACAGTCTTTTATTACTTTCCTTCCACTACTGTAACCATATGTAATTCAACTGGATTAATGTAAATTTTTGTCGTTCAATATAAAATAAGTTCATTTCACAAGGATAAAGTGCGGAAGATAGGCTAAGATAGCAATTGTTCTTGAAAAAGATATGAGGGTTGTAGTGTCCTGTAAGCTAGATATGATTACGTAGTGATATGTAAGCCAAAAAAGCTAAGGCAATCTTGGGTTGCCGTAAAAGTTGCATAGATTCCAGGAATAGGGAGGCAATAATCTCACCATACTTTGCCACAAACAAACTTCATTTGGATCATTGTGCTCAGTTTTTGTTTCCCTGTTTTTAGAAGAACACTGATAAGTTGCAGAGTGTTCAAAGGAATGCAATAAGCATGGTAAAGGGTCTTGAGTCTATATCATATGATGCTTATTTGAAGGATCTAGGCTTGTTTTGCCTGGAGGACAGAAAACTCATGGGGGGAGGGGGGCGGGGAGAGGCGGAGACAACAATATTGCTATCTTCAGTTGTTTGAAAGGCAGTCATGTGGAGGAATGATCAGCTTGTTCTCTTCTGCTCTTCACAAAAGGAAAGTAAAGAGATAAATATTGACTTGATTTTGGCAAAAACTTTTGGACAATTAGAGCTTCCTCAAAGTGGAATGGGTTCCTTCTCAAGAGGTGATAGATTTTTCCTTCCTTGGAGGTCTTCAGGTGGAGGCTGAATGAGTACTTCTCAAGAATATTATTATGGGAACTCCTTTTGCAAATAAGTTGAACCAGATGGCTGCTGAAGTTGCTTTCAATTCTCCAATCTGGGTATTCTCTGCTTAGAATCCCACCTACTTGCTCACCTACCCTCCTCTCCAAATCTTAACAGTTCTTCAAGACCCAACCTAAATACAAGTGATTTATTTCTCCTCTAAATTCTTTGTAACACTTTGTTTATAGTATCTAGTACCATATAGTAATTATATGGTACTCACCCTATATTGCCCTGTATTATAATTGTACGTGGATATGTCTTTTTCCATTCCAGCTTGGGGAATAAAGAAATGGAAAGTAACAGAGGATAAATGCAATTGTCAATATTATTAATTTATTAACTGCTGTTTTAGAACAGTTTGGTAAGAGAGGGACTTGAATATATTAATTAAATCTGGACTTGGAAATTGTATGCACATTTACTTATACAAAGTTTTCTCTTTTCTTTCACTGAACTGTCTACAATTAAGAATTAGAGTTGTTACCCAAAGCCATAGAGAATTCTAAGTTTTCAAAATGTACTTGGAAAAAAGAGGCACTGAGTTGTTGGTTACTAAATTCTCTAATTCTTGCAGGGTATGTTGATAACCCTTTTTTGAAGGTGGTGAGTAAAATGTGCCAGATAGTTAATTAAACTCCCAGTTTCCTGAGATGGTTCAACAAACTAGAATTATTTTGTGACAGATGTTCCAAGAATGACTAAAAATACAAATGTATAAGAAATAAGAATGGGGGCTGAACCTGTGATTTTGTTAGTATTTGGAGCTCCTGGTGATGATCGTTTACTATCTTATGTTAATACTTTCTGTATTATCTAGGTCTTAGAAATTTGCCCAGGTCTCTGAGGGGTAAAAATGTAACTTGCTGAGCATCATACAGCCAGTATGTGCCAGCATAAAATAGGTTTAAATTCAATATAGAACAGGTTTCATTAAACCTAATTTAGGAAAAAACTGCAACAACATTGAATGGACTTATGGAAATATAAAAACCATGTGGGTTATATAATGTTTCACAAATGAAAAGAAGAGAAATGAACCCATGCAAATACACAGAAGTCAAACACCATGTAGAAGGTACTGGTAAACTCACTGAGGGCAGAGACCACTTTTTATTTCTGTCTTTGTACCTAATAGTGTCTTCCATATGTACTTCAGTAGATCTGGGATTCATCTCTGTGAGAGTAGTTTCTCTTTTTGAAACAGATCTCAACCCTGCTATGCTTGAGTAGATGGTACCCATTATTGTTTGGGACAAAATATAAATGAATTTTTAGGTTTGGTGATCAATCAGCAATTATTATTGAATATTGTGTGCCCCTGGTACTGTGCTAAGCACTGTGATACAAAGACAACATTGGAACAAGATTCTGCCCTTAATTTATATTCTGTTAGGAGAAATAATGTTGTCATTTTCCAGTCATGTCTGACTCTCCATGACCCCTTTGGAGCTTTTTTGGCAAAGATACTGGAGTGGATTTGCCATCTTTTTTTTTCACAGCTCATTTTGCAGATGAGGAACTGAGGCAGCCCCTGTATTACACAGCTAATAAGTGTCTGAGGATGGATTTGAATTCAGGAACACTTCCCTGCCCACAGGAATATAGGACTAGAAACTGGAATTGTGATTTCAATGGTATTAGAGAACTCCCAGTTGAGGAAATTCCTTCTATCAATGCAGGTCGACACCCCCCTTCACAACTTTTATTTTTGGACAGTAGAACACTGAGAGGTTAAATAACTTACCCAGAGTCAGACAGCTTTTTTGTGTCATGGGGAGATTTGAACCCAGTTTTTCCTGGATTAAAAGCCACCTCTCTACCAACTAAACTACATTGCTTCTCAGAATAAATATGAGATGACTTGGGGGGAAGGATAAAACGCTAATAGCTGGGGGCAATAAGGAAAGACCCATAATAGAGATTCACAAGGGTTTATTGAGCAAGACTTATATGATCAGAGTCATGTATTAGGACCATTACTTAGACAACTGCGGAGAGGATGTATCAGAGAAGAGAAAGACTTGGGAAGAGAGCACCAATGATAAAGGCCATTGCATTAGTACAGACAGGAGGTTTTGAGTTTCTGAACTAGGATAGCAACTTGTGAGTAGAGAGAAATATATGATTGAAAGAGATGTAATGCTAGTAGAAATGATAAGAACTAATAACTTGTTATTATATAGATTGAAGAAGGGTAAAGAGTCAAGTTGTTTTAGTCAAAGTAGAATGGCACCCTCAATAGAAATAGGAAAATAATGGATATTTTAGGAACTGTATTTTGAAAATATGGAGGTTAAGATAACTTGTTAGGATCATGTAGTGATGAACCTAATAAATTATTGTTGGATAAAGAGGGAAATATACTTGAAACAAGGTTTTAACTGAGTAGAATTAATGAGATAATGGTTCTCTAGTTCACATATATACTTAGTATTTAGTATGATGATGTAATAATTCTCTAGTTCACATATATTCAGTATGCTGAAATGCTATAATTGTACTAAGGTATATAAGGGCTGAGAAGGACTGGAAATGAGACATTATATTTTTGACCATCCTCCTGGTAGCTCTCTTGCCCTCCACAGATAAATGGATAAAAGTCAAAACTGAGGCCGCCATCTTGTAAAATGTCATGATAGAAATGATGAATCCCAGTGCTTAGAATGGTTTCAAAATGTGACAGTATGTACATGACAAGGGGAGGGTTTGTAAGTGTTATAAATTTGAAAAAGTAGGGATGCTTGTTTTAAGGCAAAGGCATTCTAAGAATGAACAAATGGTCACATGGAAATTCACATGCATAGTTTAAGCACTTCTCTTTTCTTATCTAAGCCATTGCAATAACTTGCTAACTAGTCTTCCTGCCTCAGTTTTTGCTCCCATCTATCTTCCACTTTATTGTCAAGGTGAGTAATATAAAGCTTCAACCTGACCCTCTTTTACCTGTTAGCCATCTTATCTCTTCCATCTATGAACTCCAGTGACTTGCCATCACTTCGTGGTTTAAATATAAAGTCTTCAGCTTGGCATTTCAAACTCCTAAAAGCTTCCCCTCTCCTGCCTTTCCAATCTTCTACCATTTTACTCCCAACTACATGCTCTACAATCCAGCTACACTGCTCTACTTGCAGTTTCTTGAACATAAACTTTATTTTCCATTTCTGTGTCATAGCATTGGCTTTCCTTCATGATTGGATTGCTAGAATCTTCTCAGATAATCTGCTATCTATGCTTTCTCTATTTTGTAAATTTCTAATTATTTAAATGTTTTTTCACCTTTTGGAATGATGCTCTCTTTGTATTTTGCTTTTCTTTGTATAGTGCCAGCTTTGAATTTATACTCCCAATCCTGACTGTTATGATAGGTTCCTCCCCAATCTACAGATAATGGTTGCTATTTGTCTCCTCTATGTTCTAGGGGATTTTAAGGAGCTAGAGGGAGATTCTCCTGAATTCTATAGTTCATGAGCCCCCAGCATTGTGCTTCTCCTTTGATGATAAATTTTTATTAGTTGGATAACCAGACCTAAATAGCTTCCAGCTAGGGGTCTTTATTAAGGGTAGTAAGAATAGTTAGTGCAAGATATTCCCTCCAAAATCTGTGACACATTTTCCCACAAATACATTGAATCTAGTGGACAATGGGTTTAAGCTTGGATCACATGTGGGAAATGTGGGTAATACAATTTTTATAATTCCTTTCACTGAAATCTTCAAAAAAAACCCCTTTAGGTATGATGTAGTTTTCTAGTGGCTTCTTGAAACTGTTCTCCTTTAGTGGGTTTACTTTGTATTCATCTCTCAGTAAAGATATCATGCCAATTTTTGCTGTTCTAGGAACATTTTTAGAGCAACAAAGAGAAGTTCAAATCTCCCTCCACTCTGAAGTTCAAAATGTTATGCTTTAGGAGGAAGTGGGAGAAGAGAGAAGTTCTCTCTCTCTCTCTTTTTTTTTTTTTGGTCCTCCCCCTAGGTTTCAATTTCAAGAAAATAGTTGGATGGCTCTCTTTCCTTTATGATGTGTAGACTGGCATCTTGAGCTAGGTTTGAGCTGGCATCTTGGTGATACAAGACTAACAAAACACGATACCATGAATATTAGTTTGATGCATTTTTTGATTTATTTCTCCAATAGAAATATTCATCCTCACAAATGTATCGAAGATAGAATCTCTTATTAGTTAATTTAAATGGGGTGGAGTGATTGATGAGCTAAAATCAATTTTATACTCCCTTATTTTATAATATATATTGTATTTGTATCCCTTGTATTATATTAAATTGTATTTACATTCCTAGGGCTTAGCATATTGTTTGGAACATAAGATTTTTGATTGATTCTCTTATTGATTGAACATTTTGCCTGAAGTTCTGGATTCACATCTTGGCTTTAATACCCCCAAACTGTGGACCTTACGGAAAAGCTCTTTAACTTTCCTGAACCTCAATTATCTTAATATATATATATATATATATATATATATATATATTAATTTTCAAATAATAGGTTTTAAATGAATATTTTTGGAATGATTTGTTAAATTAAATCTAGAAAATGGGGATAATAGATTTATTTGTACTATGTTGTCACACGAATTGTAAAGAAAGAACTTTGTAAACTTTAAAATATTTTATAAATATTTTATACATATATTGCATAAAATTTATAGATATATGTGCAGAATATTTGTAGGTTTGTATCAACCCCCCCCCCAAATCTTCATCTTTAGACTTTTAACTCTACTTGTGAAACATTATCAAGGACATCCTAGATAAAGAGCCATATTGCAATTTTCATAGTGAGATCATCTCCAGAATTATCTTTTTCTCTTTTGGTTATCCTGTGTACCTTTTAAAGAAATTTGAAAAGGGTCGCAGAAATTGCACATAAGATGGAATTGTTTTATTTTTGCACATTCACAATAGAAGAATTTTTCTCTTCTTTGACTCTTCAATATACTTTAGAGAAATTTTCTTCATTGAAATAACAATCAAGAGACATATTTCTCATTAAACTTTCTCTTTCCATCTGACCCCCTTTATACTGTGAATCAATGTCAAAGATTTTTCTTTGATGTTTCATAGAAACATCTAAAACACCCTTCCTCCCCCCCAGAAACAACAGTTTTACTTTCTGCATACTACTTCATTTTCCTCTATTAAAAAAATTTCCCTCCATTTTCTATGTTAAAGAATCATTTACATGAAAATAGCATCTTGGGATGGTTTATCAATATGTTATAATGATTTTTATTTGCAACAGAGATGATCTGTGCCCTCTTAGTGGTTGCTATGGAAACAGTTATGGTGTCCAAAGTAAACTCCTAAAATTTTTGCTGTGAAGCTATGGGTAGGAGAGAGGTAGACAATGTAAACTAGCCACCAAAAAAATTTACCCAAAGGAAAAAAAAATGTAGATTCAATTATCTAAATATCCATTTTCAATATTGCACTGAAGATGAGAAATGAAATCCTAGAGATCAGGTCTTGACATTACTCATGGGAGTTTTGCCTATAAGATGCTAAAGGAAATAAAATTATTATATGGCCTAGCTAGTCTGCCATGTCTGTCAGCTGAATCAGACCAGTTAACACCACTATTTTATGTGTCAAACAAGCTCTTTACACTCCATAAAAACAATTGCCCTAAAAGGAATAAACTGCTTATTTTTGAACAAGCCTAGCCCATAATTTTGATCTTAAGTCTTCCAGCACAGAAAGAACAGGACCATCTGTTAATAAAACTGCTCATTCAACAAAGGAGATGATTATAAAACATGGTGGGAGAGTGCCTGATGAGTTGTTCATCACAGAAGTCATTGTGCTGCATTGTAATTGCCTTGGTATATGTGGAGTCTTTAGGTGGACTCTTCTTCTCTCTTTCTCCCTTCCTTCCCTTCTTCCCTCCTTCCTTCCTTCCCTCCCTCCTCCTTCCTTCCCTCTTTCCCTCCTTCCTTCCTTCCCTCTCTCTCTTCCTCCCTTCCTCCCTCCCTCCTTCTCTCCCTCCCTTCCTTCTTCCCATTCTTCCTTCCTTCCTTCCTTCCTTCCTTCCTTCCTTCCTTCCTTCCTCCTTCCCTCCCTCCCTCCTTCCCTCCCTTCCTCTCTCCATTCCTTCCTTCCTCCCTCCCTTCCTTCCTTCCTCCTTCCTTCCTTCCTTCCTCCTTCCTTCCTTCCTTCCTTCCTTCCTTCCTTCCTTCCTTCCTTCCTTCCTTCCTTCCTTCCTTTCTTCCTTCCTTCCTTCTTTCCTTCCTTCTTCCCTTCCTTTCTTTCTCCCTTCCTTTCTTCCTTCCTTCCCTCCTTCCCTCTTTATTTTGATAACATCTTAATTTTATATTATGTACCAGACACTGTGTGAAGAGCTGGAGAACCTAAAGAAAGTAAAGAAACAAACAAACATTTTTCTGCCTTCAGGAAAAGAGTTCACATGATAATAAGGAAAACAACAAATGCTTAAGGTATCACAATGTAAATGGGAGATATTCTTAGAGGAAAGGCACTAATAGTAAGAGAAGGAGAATGGATCTCTATGGAAGGCTGTATCTGACCTGATCCCTGAAAGAATCCAAGGAAGGGAGGAGGTAGAAGTGAGAATGGAGAGTATCTCAGATATGACAGTGAGGGACAAGTGCATACATACATGCATTCAAATACATTTGTGAATATATACATATATATGTGTGTGTGTGTGTGTGTATACACATATATAAACTATTGTGAAAATAGAAATGATACAACTTGGAAATGTATTAGACATAACAGGGAAGGAGTTGAAGATGATATCTGGGGAACTCAGTGGATGATTGTATCCTTACCAATATAGGATAGTTCATAAAAGAGAAGTGAGACAACACATTTTTTTTGTGTCTCTCTGTTAACAAGAAGATTTTCTTCCTTTTTCTGAATTTAACTTAGCTTAAGCATTTTCTATGAGCATGACACTGCTCATATTTCAGAGAAAATTATGAGGAATAATATATAGTTGATAGTCTCAAGAAATGTACAGTCTAATAGGGGAGATAGCATGGGTGTAAAAATAATGCGAAATAGAATGTTCTATGTGGTCCAGAGTGGTACAAGGAACCTTGACAGATCTGAACATGAATTCAAAGGAAATTTACTATTGGTGTTCATCATAGGATGACTTTTGGAATAGTACTTTAGAATAAGGGATTGTAAAGATTGTCCTCATCTTGTCATTTCCCCAAAATTCATATAAAGCAATTCACAATGAGTCTATAACCTTTACTTCATTTGATGGGCAATTAAAAAAAACCTGTCCTTGAATAATTATCTGAAAATCCTGTCCTTTGATAATTATCTACAGTTTGTCCTTGAATAATTGTCTGTAAAATATATCCTTGGATAATTATGTAAGGTAGTCAGTGGAAAAAGTGCCCATGCCTTTCCATTATATATGTGCATAGGTATGTATAAATAATAATTTACATTTTTACTGTACCTTATTTTGCCAGAATTACAAACATGAAATATATAAAAGTTTCAGTATATTTGCTACGAGTATATCCCTTGGTGCTAACACTGGTACAGACAATTTATAAAAATTGTGCTGTTGTTGAAGGACTTGCCATTTTAAAAGCACAGCCATCTATTATGTCATAGAAACAGCTCCAGAATGTGAGAAATAGAGTTTTATGAGTATTCTCTATAGTATAGATTATACACATGAGTGGAGCAAATGGGCCCAGAAATAATCTAATACATCAATGAAGACTGATTGATCTATCTTTAGTTTACTAAACTGTATTCAGACACATAAATTTGGGATCATTTCAGGATAAAGAAGACTTTGGTTTAATGGAATTGTCTTTTGGGCTTAAGCAGAAATATATGTTGGAACATAGGTATTAAACATGATATTGATTTTAGAAATATAATTAGAGAAAAAGTACAACATCTGGCTTTATGGATATAATAAATTGAATGGAGAAGAGTAGACCGAATCCCAAACAATCCAATCTACTTTGCAAGCATTAGGGATCCAATGACAAAACAAAACAAAACAAAATGAAACAAAATAGACCTTTGCTTCCTTCCTTCCTTCCTTCCTTCCTTCCTTCCTTCCTTCCTTCCTTCCTTCCTTCCTTCCTTCCTTCCTTCCCTCCCTCCCTCCTTCCTTCCTATTCATAGGACTTGGCATCTTAATGCAGTGGCTGATACATTGAATACTCTTTATAAATGCATATTGACTTATTACTGACTATATCTTTAGAAGACTTTAAACTCAGGATAGCAATTGTTGTCAAGCATGGTGTGTGTGTGTGTGTGTGTGTGTGTGTGTGTGCATGTATTTTGACAGTGAGCTAATGTAATCTCAGTCTATAGTGGCAAAGGATACAAAAGAGTTTGCAATGTATGCTGCTCCCTAATTTAAGATCATGATTTATTCATTTGGATGGACAACATTTTAGGAAGAAAGCGGAGGAACTCTCATATATCTAAATAACAGTGATTTGGACATGAAATTGGAGAATTAATAGCTCAGACTTTTCTATCCCTCTGTGGATAGGGGACATAGCCAGAACAGTTAGCTGTGACTGTTAGATATTCAGGACTACCTGAATGTTCCTTCTTTTAGACTTGAATGTAATTGGATATGCCCATGCAAGCCTGGGAATTTTTTTTTGCCTCTGATTGGTACCCCTGGCTATTTGCCAACTTCTCTTAATATATCTCAAAGGAAAGTCATACTTCATTCTACTGGGTTGGATAAAACTGAATTTCTGGAAGTTATTACATGTGGGAGAAAATTTTCAAAGATATTTGTATACACACACCCACACACATGTATGTGTATATATGTATATGTGTATATTTACACACATATATGTATGTATATATGTATGTGTGTATCAATGTATCTATCTGGAAAGAGTATATTCATTTTGCTCAGTAAATTCTGTATTTTAAAATCGTATCCTGCATTAACCTGAGTTTATTATTGAGAAAAATGTATCATCCTGCAAAATTCCATCAGTTAGTACTCTACCTCAGAACTACCCAGTTTTCCTCTGATAGCAGGGTAGAGCCATGGAATTCTAAAACTTCCACTTGAAGGAGGATTTCAGCTCAAAACATCTCATTTCTTACCATTATGGAACTTCTTTGTCTTTCCATCATATCCCTAGTTGGACACCTTCTCCCCCAACTTTCTTTACTTTTTCAGCTTTCTTTTGTGTGTTGTGTTTTCCATTAGATTGTGAGCTCCTTGAAGACAGAGATTGCTTTTCTTTTTTCGTATTTAAATTCCCAACAACTGGCATAGTGTCTGGCACATGGAAAGCTTTTAATGTTTACTGACTATTAAGGTCCATAATAATTTGAGTACAACCTGCTTTCCAAATTTTAGCTCATGCTCCCTTCCTTCTCGTACTCTATGTTTCACCCAAAACTAATATTTTAATTATCTTCCAATACAATCTTGCTCTTCTCTTGCCTTTATGCATTTGCTCATTCTACTGTATAGAGGTGCAGAATCATTTCACATTTCCAATTGTTGAAGTCCTTCTCTTTAATTCAAAATTTAGATTGGTATCAATCTTTAGAAGACTTCTTTGAGAAGGGAAAGGGGCCTGTATGTGCAAAAATATTTATGGCAGCCCTTTTCATAATTGCTGGAAACTGGAAAATGAAGGGATGCTCCCCAATAGGAGAATGGTTGAATAAATTGTAGTATATGCATGTTATGGAATATTATTGTTTTATAAGAAATGACCAACAGGATGAACACAGAAAGGCTTGGAGAGACATACATGAACTAAGGCTAAGTGAAATAAGCAGAATCAAGAGATCATTATACACTTCAACAACAATAGTACATAATGATCAATTCTGAGGAACATGGCTCTCTTCAACAATGAGAGGATCCAATCAGTTCTAATTGATCTATAATGAGCAGAACCAGTTACACCCAGAGAAAGAACACTGGGAAATGAGTGTAGACCACAATATCACATTTCCACTCTTTCTGTTATTGTATGCTTGGATTTTTGTTTTTTTCTTCTCAGGTTATTTCTATCTTCTTTCTAAATCTGATCTTTTTTGTGCAACAAGATAACTGTATAAATATGTATACATATATTGTATTTAACATATACTTTAACATATTTAACATGTATGGGACTACTTGCCATCTAGGGGAAGGAATGGAGGGAAAGAGGGGAAAAGTTGAAAAAGAAGTTTTTGCAAAGGTCAATGTTGAAAAATTACCCATACATTACATATTATACTTGTATATAAAAAGCTATAATAAAAAAAGACTTCTTTGATCCAAAGCTAGAAGTGATCTGTCAATACTTTTGTCATCAATCTTTGTTGAAACTCTTCTACATACTTAATTCATTCTAAGTTGTGTAATAGTTATTTTTCTATATGTCTCTTATCCCTACTACTTTGCAACATCTCTGAAGGCTGGATTTATATTACTTTGTATATTTATGTAATAAGATTCAAATATAGCATATAACATAAAGTAGATATTGTATGTCAATGAATTTAATTGAACAAGCAGAGATGGGGAGGAGATGGAATGGATTTTAGGAACAGTGAACAGCATGAGTAAATACATAATGTAGAAGAGGATGGAATTTGTTTAGAAAATTGACTAATCTCGTGTGGCAGTAGCACTGATGATAACAAGGATGATAGACATTTATATAACATTTGTTACCTCATTTTGTTCTCTCAATGACCTTGGTAAGTAGGTGCTATTATTATCCTCACTAAAGCAGGATACTAAAGCACACAGAGGTTAAGTGACTTGACTAGGGTCATACCACTGGTAATTATCTTTAAAAGTATTTGAACTCAGATCTTCTTGATTGTAGGCACACTTATCCACTTAGGTTCTTTGCATAGAACAAATTAAAGCCTTGGTAGTAATGTGAAACAAGTCAAAAAGTCAGGATTGTGGGTAAATTATGGAGAGATTTGGAATATTCAAGATATTTGAATTTTTTTTAATGGTAAAGAACAACTGAAGCTGTTGTACAAGAAATTGTTATTATCAGAGAAAAGTTTTAGGGCAATTAGTCCAGGGATAGTTTTAGATAGATTGGCAGCTAGACTTAGATAAGGGGACAAGGATTTTATAGACATTCTCTGAACTTTCTGAAGTCACAATTGAAACAGAAAAGTGAGTATTTTAACTTAAAAGAACAAGGTAGGTGCAGCAATATTTGACATAATATTTTCCTCCTAATATTTAATTTTGGGCATAAATAAACATTATTTATGTTGTAATGTAATTCATTAATTACATGCATGAATTGATATAACAGGTTTTATCAAAAAGATGTTCAACCAGAAAATGAGGTGAGATTTACATGTAGTAAAAACAAAGGATGAGTGGGAGATGGTTCTTGTGTTGAATTCAGAGAAAGTCAAGAAACCTAGGGAAAAGCCCTGAGGGAGGTTTGGTGCAGTATACATCTGGTATAGGAGAACACAGGAAACAATTGAGCAGGATGAGAAGGCAAGGGTGGATTGGAGGAAGGGATTATGTAGATGGTATCATTGGACCCATTTTAGTTCTGATTATTATAAAAATGTTAGTGTAGATGCAGGCTTTTAAAAGACAGAATTGTAAATGTATTAATCAATCAATTGACAAACATTTAATCAAGCAAATACTATGTACTAAGCACTATGGTAGGTACTGGAATCTGCAGGCTGTTCCTTCAGGATTGACAGAGATAATATGATGTTAACGAAGTGTCTCTCTCTGGTTCTAGTCTGGTCAATACTTTTATCAATGATTTGCATGAAAGCATAGATAGTACACTTATTACAAAGAAATAAAATGTGACATAAATGTGGGAGATATAGGTTGTTTGACAGAGTTGAGAATCAAAAACATCTTCACAAGCTAAAACAATGAACAGAATGTAAGTAAATAAATTTTGACCAGATAAATTTAGCTTTTATGAGGCAAATATAGTCCTAACACTTAAATGAAATAGAAATAAAACACAAAAAGAAAACTATAGATCATTATCATTTTATTAATTTTTTTTATTTTCAAAACATATATATAGATAATTTTCAGTATTCACCCTTGCAAAACCTTGTGTTCCAATTTTTTCCCCTCCTTTCCCCCCACCCCCTCATCTAAATGGCAAGTAATCCAATACAAGTTAAACATATGCAATTCTCCTTTACATATTTCCACAATTACCATGCTGCACAAGAAAAATCAGATCAAAAAGGAAAAAATGAGAAAAAAAACCAAAATTACAAAAAGCAACATATAAGTAAAAACACTATATTGTGACGCATCCTCAGTCTTCATAGTCCTCTCTTGGGGTGCAGATGACTCTCTTCATCACAAGACTATTGAAACTTATCTGAATCACCTCATTGTTGAAAAAAGCTAAGTCCATCAGAATTGATCATCGTATAGTCTTGTTATTGTCGTGTACACTATTCTCTTAGTTCTACTCACTTCACTTAGCATCAGTTCATGCAAGCCTCTCCAGACCTCTCTGAAATCATCTTGCTGTTTGTTTCTTACAGAACAACAATATTCTATAACATTAATATGCCATAACTTATTTAGCCATTACCCAACTTATGGGCATCCACTGTTTCCAGTTTCTTGCCTCTACAAAAATGGCTGCTACAAACATTTTTACACATGTGTGTCCTTTTCCCTTTTTTATGGTCCCTTTTAGACACTACAGACTGTGGATTCAAAGGGTATGTACAGTTTGATAACCTTTTGGGCATGGTTTCAAATTGCTCTCTAGAATGGTTGGATCGATTCACAACTCTACCTAACAATGTATTAGTGTCTCAGTTTTCTCACACCTTCTCCAATATTCATCATTATCTTTTCCTGTCATTTTAGTCAATCTGAGAGATGTGTAGTGGTACCTAGAATTGTCTTAATTTGCATTTCTCTGATCAATTGTTATTTAGAACATTTTTCACATGGTTTTAATTTCTTCATCTTGTCCATTTATCAATTGAAGAATGGCTTGACTTCTTATGAATTTAGTCAATTATCTATATATTTTAGAAATGAGGCCTTTGTTAGAACCCTTGGATGTAAATTTTTCACCTATTTTATTGTTTCCCTTCTAATCTTGTCTGCATTGGTTTTGTTTGTACAAAAACTTCTATAAAATCAAAATTATTCATTTTGCATTCCATAATGTACTCTAGTCCTTCTTTGGCCATAAATATGGTCTTCCTTTTCCACAGATCTAAGAAGTAGACTTTGTTCTTTTAATTTGCTTATAGTATCACTTTTTATGTCAAAACCATGAACTCATTTCAACCTTTTCTTGGTTATGGAGTGTTAGGTGTGAGTCAACGCCTAGTTTCTGACATAATAATTTCCAATTTTTCCAGCAATTTTTGTCAAATAGTGAGTTCTTATCCAGAAGTTGGGGTCTTTCACTTTATCAAGCACTAGATTATTATAGTCATTAATTATTTTTATAGACCAGTATCATTAATCAACATTGACTCAAAAATATTACCAAAATACTGTTAAACTATAACTATTTGTCTAAGAAATCATTCCTTATTTCCAAGTTTTATTTATATCAAGGATGCTCAGGAGTGGTTCAACATTAGGAAATCAACATAGTTATTTTAAAGACTTAGACATTCAAAACCACATGGTAATATCAATGGATGCAGAAGTCTTTGACATAAATGTATAACATGTTTTATGCTAATAACCTTATAATATAAACATAGAATGAACTTCTTTAGAAAATATCTAACTAAAACCAAAAGCCGTTATCTTGTAAAATGAGGATTCACTAAAACAATATGGGAGTGAAACAAGAATGTCCCCTCTCTTCACTTTTTATTATTTGATATGATTTTGAATATGCTAGCAATAGTGCTAAGATAGGAGAAAACAATTAAAAGCATAAAGATAAAGAGAAGATAAAACTATTTCTTTTTTCAGATGATATGATAGGGAATTAGCAAAAATATTTTGAAGTAATTAATGTTATTAATTAATTAGTTACAAAGTAATTGTTGTCTTCAGCAGAGTTGCAATAATAGAACTAAACAACTCTATGTTTGACATAGTAGAAAACAAAACCTAGGAAAACCCCCTTTGTAGAGATGGCAGACTGACAGGTGATATACATTGCATATGTATTTGGTCTTATTCAATGTATTGATCAGTTTTATTGATTTATTTTTCCTTCTTTTAAAAAATACTCTTTGTTATAGGACTTTTCTGGGAGAGGAAGAGGAAGAGGAAGGCATACTGGGAATAATTATGTAACTATGATCACCTAAAAAACAGAAGATAACAATAAAATTTATTTACAAAAACACTGCAAAGAATCAGATTTAATCTTCATGTTAAAAAATTCTAACAATCACAGCCATTAGAAAGTGTAAACAGAAGGTGGTGTTTTCCCTTTGATTAGAGATCTTCAAGTAAAGTGATAACTGAATAACTACCTAAAATTTAGAATTTTTGTTAATTTGGGGGGGCATTTCCTGATATTGGTTCCTTTTTTGAAATGTACATTACTTTGTAAAAGGGAAAAACCAATTAAAGCAAACTGACTGACAAAAATGATGATGAATAGATAGAGCCTATAATATTCTGCTCTCATAGTTTCCAACATGTTGACTGTATAATGACTAATTGGAGAAACTGGACATATTTATTCTGAGGAAGTGAAAAACATGAGGAAAACATGATTATTGTTTTCAAGTATTTAAGAATGTCATGTGGAGGAGGAATAAAATTTGTTCAAATGAGATATTTGTAAAATGCTCAACATAGTGCCTAGCACATAATAGGTGTCTTATACTTATTTCCTTCCATTATACTTGTATATCCTCAGATGACTAAATCAGGAGGTAGATATCAGTTGTTGAAAGACAACCTTCATAATGGTTAGAATATCCCAAACTGAAGTAGATTGTCTCAGGAGCTAGTGAAGCTTCCACATCATATTTTGGAAGCTCAGGGTTGAATGAAGGCTAAATGGCTCTTTCCAACTTTGAGATACTATGAGTTTCTCAATTAGCTAATTACTTAAGAACTGAGATTCTGGTTTATAGTGCTTTTACAATGGTCATGGACTCATACTTTTCTAAAGCTCTCCATCCTCTGTTAATTAACCTGGGTGATTGCTCCATCCCAGGTGACTGCAAGGGATCTTTGAAGTGACAATCCATATGATTACTGGACTGTTGAGATGCCTGCTCTCTAACTCATATCTATGAGTCTTTGCATTTCAGCAGCACCACAGACTAGCCTGCTGTTTTCTAGCACTCACTTCTCTTTCTAGTTTATAAAATGTCCTTGTACTCAGTGGAGAGGAATGACCTCAGGAGATTATTAATGGGAATATTGAGTCTTTCACCTCTAAATCAAAAGCTTAAATACACTCTTTTTAAAGAGGTCCAAGGGACTGCTAAATCCCTGAGCCACTGGAAGTGGCTGACTTTTTGGAGACAGGACAAAGCCCTGCTCTGTTTGTTGGGACTATCGCTGCACCAGTGATTTTTAACTTATTCCAGGAGCCTGAAAGATGCTGCAGCCTCTCTCTAGGTGGCTTGAGTTTCATGGACTAAATATTAGTTGGAAGCAATTGATTTTCCTAGAAATTGCATAGCTTTCTGAATAGTGTGCTTAAGCTTGCTGTGGAGGGGAATTCATTAGCAGAGGTTTATTTCTGTTCTTTCAATCTGTGGACAAAGCCTGTAAGTTCTGCATCAAAGTAGCTTGTATGTCATGCTATAAATAGCAAGCAATAATGCAAACCATAAAAATATTATGTGCAGAAAAGGAAAGTATTACCTGGCAGGGGAGTTTATTTCATGTTTAGAAGAAAAAGCTTTCTTTGGCCTTTTTCCATACAAACAAATCAGGACTCATTAAGAAGAAAAATTCACAGACCATGAAGATCTATGATAGTTTTCTATGTCTTCTTTCTCATACCTCCCATCCATCAACTTTTCTTTCTCTTCTAACCTCCCTGATATGCATTGCTATCCCTGAACCTAAACTCTTGGATGCTTAATTTAAGTAGAGAGCCCACAACTCCAATGGAAGGGACATTAATTGAATTGCTTTTGGTGACTGATTTAATGAGGTCCCTTTGGCAGAGTGGAAGGGCTGCTTTATCTGGAGCAAGTCACACCTCACTTGAAAGCTTGGCTCAGTATTTTATTAGCCAAGTGACTTTGGTCAAGTCTCTTAATCTCTCCATGTCTTAGTATCATCTCTAATTGGCAACAATAATACTTCTAATATCTCCCTTGTAGGATTGTTGTAAGGGTGACTTGAAATAGTCACTGCACAGGCAATATAGTACAGTGGAAAGAAGGGTGGACTTGGAAGCTGGAAAATGTGGGTTCATAACTCAACTGACATTGGACAATTCAATCTCTTTAGGCTTCAGTTTCCTCATTTGTAAAATGAGCACCTATCCTACATTAATAAAATAAAATATATGTATAATAATAGATGTATTATGTATTACACATAATAGATATATTTTGAAATAGATGTAAAATAAAATAGATGCTTAATAAACATGAACTGTTATTATTACAAAGCATTATATAGACCAGTTATTAAAGAATATTACAAATAAATTATGACACATTACTTTATCAGATTATATATTAGTAGGGAAGAAACTTTGTTCTGCTACATGATGTCATGGATGGAGCATGAGGCCTGGATTCAGGAAAACAAGTTCAAATATAGTTTTAGATTTTTTAATAGCTGTATCAGTTAAGGAACTGTAAAATGGATATAAAACTATAACATTTCCCAGGTTTGTTGTAAGAGTAACAATGAGATGAAATATCTAGCATATAGTAAGCATTTAATAAATATTTTGGTTCTTTCCTTTCTCATTTTTATCATTTTGCAATGTGCCTGTGAATCATTATCTCTGCATTTTATAATCACCATTGATGACATAGCAGTATAAGGGTTAAGATTTATTTATGTATAGAAGTCCTTCTATGGCCAAAAGACAAATTGGCCAATAACTCATTTTGTGATTAAAACTCATAAATGCTCTTTTACTGGTTATTGTTTCAATTCCATTGTAAATCAGCTCCTTGCTGAGATGACATAAAGTCTGAGCGAGTTTAAAATAATTCAGTGGTAAGCTTCTTGAATTTAAAAACAACTAATTTATTAAAGAATTCCCAATTATACCTTATTTATAGATTTGTTCTCAGTTTCTGACAGGGCAGAGAGGTAGAATGTCATTTGTTCTCCTATTTAGAGTGTTTTCATCTCATTATATTTCTTCTAGGTTATAAAAGTTTCTACCTCCCTTCTCCATTTCAGCCTTGGAACAACAATCATGGGTTTGAACCAGTTACTTGCAACAAATTGATAATGGTCCATAACAAGGCTGATTTAATATTGTAAGGGCCTTGAGCGCTGATTCTTAGCCTTGTCATACATTCTAAGCAGCTTTTGGTTCAATGCTGTACAATGGATGATAAAAGATTCTTTGAGAAGGGATCATGTAATATATTCTTTTTTAAAGTTATAGATTTTTTTTATTTTCAAAATATATGCAAGGATAGTTTTCAACATTTATCCTTGAAAAACCTTGTGTTCCAAATTTTTCTCCCTCCTTTCTTCTCATTCTATCCTCTAGAGGGCAAGTAATACAATATATGTTAAACATGTGCAATTCTCCTATATATATATTTTCACAATTATCATGCTTTGCAAGAAAAATCAGATCAAAAAGGGAAAAAATAATGAAAAAGAAAACAAAATGCAAGCAAACAACAACAAAAAGAGTGAGAATTCTTTATTCTGATGCACATCAATCTCTATAGTCTTTTCTCTGGGTGCAGATGGCTCTCTTTATCATAAGTGACTGGAACTGACCTGAATCACTTCATTGTTAAAAAGAGCCACATCCATCAGAATTGATCATTGTATAATCTTGTTGTTACAATGTACAATGATCTCCTTGTTCTGCTCATTTCACTCAGCATCAGTACCGGTAAGTTTCTCCAGGCCTGTCTGAAATGATCTTGATGATTGTTTCTTATAGAACAATAATATTCCATAACGTTTATATACTGTAATTTATTCAGCCATTTCCCAACTGATGAGGATCCACTCAGTTTTCAGTCCCTTGCCACTACAAAAAGGGCTGCCACAAACATTTTTGCCCACGTGGGTCCTTTTTTGTGTTTTAAGATCTCTTTGGGATCCAGACTCAGAAGAGACTATGATGGATCAAATGGTATGCACAGTTTGATAGCCCTTTGGGCATAGTTTCAAATTACTCTTCAGAAATGGTTGTTCACAATCCCATCCTCTCCAACATTTTTCATTATCTTTTTCTGTCATTTTAACCAATCTGAGAGGTGTAGTGGTACCTCTGATTTGTCTTAATTTGCATTTCTCTGATCAACAGTGATTTAGAGAATATGCAACACATTCTTAACATAATTTCCAGAAGAATCAATGAGTAATTATCATAATTTTTGAACACAATAACTACCATTGCTTTCCAGAATTCCTGTATGTGCTAACTTTAGAATTAGAGAATGCTATCTTTCCTGTTTGCTTTTGTATCCCCATCACTTAGCACAGTGCCTGGGACATGGTAAGCACTAAATAATCTCTTTATTTATCTATTTATCCATTCACTCATCTATCCATCTGTCAATTATGAGGCTTGATAGCCTTAGCAATGCTGGTAGTAGGCGGTATGAGAAAATTTTGTATAAAACATCTTAGATTATTAGTCTATTGAAACCAGAGCTAATACTAATAACTAATAGAGAAGCAGCATGCACTAGTGAAAAGAATATTATATTTGGAATCAAGAGGGAGTTGAAATTGTTGTGTATCCATAGGACAATTATTTGACTTCTCAGTATCAGTTGGCCTCTCTGTAAAATGGGGGTAATAATGGCTGTAATATTATTCCAGTATGTTATGCCATTATGTTAGAGAGCTGGGATTAGGAAGACGGGTTCAAATTCTGTCCCTGACAGATGCTGGTTATGTAACCATTGACAAGTCATTTTCTTTTCACTTTATACAATTCCCCAAAGACATTAAGTTATGGACTGGAGAAGAGTGGAAGTTATGGAGATTTTAAAAATTGATTATGTCCCTTAAAAAGTAGTATAATGCCTATCATAAGATTATTGTGAAGACCAAATAAAAAATGAATGCAAAGTGCTTTGCCATCTATAAAGTACTACAGGAATATCAATTATGATTATTTGATATTTTATAAAGTACTTACCATAGCAGATGATCCTGAAGACAATTTTGTGAAGTGAAAATTTGGCTATTATTATCCTCATTTTATAAATGAAAAATTTGAAGTTGCTCACAGTAACCATGTATGATTTGTATAAGGCCAAACAGCTGATAAGTATTATGGGGTAGGACTAAAAACCAAGTGAAAATGACAGACTCAAAAACATATTCAAGAATTACAAGTTCAATGTTTCTCTTATTATAGGACATTAACCCTTGTACTCATGGGCATTTATGGGGAGTTGTTTGAATACTTCAGCATACTAAGCAGCATAGGACAGCTAGGTAGTATAATGGGTAGAGTGCTGAGCCGGGAGTCAGGAAACTCAACCTCCTGAAGTCAAATCTGGCTTCAGACATAAACTGTGTGACCCTAGGTAAGTCAATTGACTAGGTTTGCCTCAGTTTCATCATCTGTAAAATGAGCTGGAAAAAGAAATGGAAAACCACTTCAGTATAGTTGTTCAGAAAACCCCAAATGATATCATGAAGAGTCATACAAGACTGAAAATGAATAATATGTCCAGGTCAATTCAAGAAGCACCTAAGTGTCTACCTTTTTCCATGCAAGGCCCTATGCTAGAATGGGAGATACAAGACAGAAATGAAAATGACTTCTTATTCTCAAGAACCTTATGTGGCTCTAGCATGATATAACATGTAAACGGATAAGAAAGGAAAAAGTAAATGTTGAGGAGGAAGAAACTGTTGACAACTTAGTGAGATCCAAAAAGTTTTTGACATGGGGATGTGGTACCAAAGGTGAAACTTGAAGGAACATAAGGGTTCTAAGGGGCAGAGATGAGAAGGAAGCTCATTCCAGGTATGAAAATGGTGGGTGGAATAGAAGACAGCTTGGAAAAAGGCACAAAGGCATGAAATGCTCTGTGGAAATCAGGGGAAGTTATAAAAGCTGACCTGTTTGAATAGAAGCTAGTATTCTTAAGGTGGAATAATATGAAAAAAGTCTGAAAAGGTAGATGGGACTCATGTTGTGAAGGACTTGAAATCACAGCTAAAGTGTTTGCATTTTATTCTAGAGGCACTCAGTGTGATGCAAAGAGTCATTGAAGACTTGAGCAGGTAGGGTAACATCAAAATTTGTGTCTTGCAAATATTAATTTGTCAGTTATATGGAGGATGAGTTGAACAAGAACAAAAGCAGAAGCAGCAGGAATTGATAATTCCCCATTTAGAACCTCCTGTATTCTTGCAGAGTGCAAGAGGAGCACAGTCCAAAGGTGGAGGTGATCTGGCATTGTTTGTGATGGAGATCCATAAGAGACGATTCATTCCTCCCTCATCTGCTCTGAATTCTGCCAACCCACAATCCAGATGCCTGCACTGCTCCTTTCTCACTGCCCAGTCTCTAAGGGTGCATGAACAGGTATAAGATTATAAAGTGAGAAGATGTAAATCTTTGGATTACAGCCAGGAGAAAAAGCACCCTCCAAGGAGGAAGCACCTTCAATATACAATAGTGCTTGATGATAAGATCCCAGCTGTTCCTCCCTAGTTGTTGTCCTAGATATGAAAAGAGTCAAGGATAAATAACTATAAAATTATAAACCTATACAATTGGAAGAAAGACAGAGAAGATAGTGTCCTCAATAAAAAAAAGAGAAGTTTGGAAGAAGCATTACAGATTTATGACAGGAGAATGTGTGTAATTTTGGACTCATCAGACAATTGTTTATCTAGGACGGGGATTGACCAGCTGAATGGGACAGACTCTGAGATGCATCACCTCTGGAAGCTTGGGATAGGGGCTAGCAGTGCTCTACAGCCATTTTGTAACTTGCATTGCCGGTGACCCCTGCCCCTGTTGGCAAGTACTCTCTGCTCTGATTGTATGGTATGTTCAGTATTACCATTAGAAGTTACTCCTTTCTCTGCTTTGCAATGATACAGTCTCACTGCATCATAGGCCTTATCTTAGTCCATTATGAATGCCACATTTGATTTAGTCAAAGGGCACCATTCATGGATGCAAAAGGATTTTATAACATTTCATGAAAGAAATTTTCAAAAGTGTAGTTTAGAATCAAGAAGACATGTGTTTTAATTCTTCATTCAACATTTATTAACTGTGTGAACCAGGTCAAGTTATTTAAGCTCTCTCATCTGTTTTCCTTATTTATAAAATGGGAATGGTTATAATACTTACTTAATAAGGTTGTTGTGAGAATCAAATGAAATAATATACATAAGGCATTTTTCAAATCTTAAAGTACTATATAAATTCTAATTATTAATAGAATTAAATCCCAATATTAAACATACAACAAGACAGGGTACATTAAAGAATTAGAAAATGTCCTGCAATTATTTATATATATAAATGCATATATATATGTATACATGCACATGCAAACATATATGTATACACACATTTGTGTGGCAATTGTGATTAAGTGATTTGCTCAGGGTCACACAGCTAGTAAGTGTCAAGTGACACAGACTAGATTTGAACTCAGTCCTCTGAATTCCAGGACTAGTGCTCTGTCTACTTACCTTGCCTTTACCTACAGATGCTCTTAAAAGCACCTTTTTCTTTTTTGCATCTCTGAAGATATCTTGGAGTTTACTGGCTAGATTTCTTGCTTAAGGACCCTGCCTTAAACCAAAACCAATCTGATTCTAATTGGCCACCAATAGGTACTAGGTCAAGCCCCATGTGGTCATTGTTTTGGTCCTGACTGACTCTGATTGAATGTAAACTGTAATTTCTGCTTTGTTCAGAAACCCTGAGGGTTTTCCCCTTCCCGATTTATTCATTCACTTATTTATTTATTTAGATTTTTTTTTTGAAAGTAGGATACAGATGCAATTCTTTACCTCAGTTGCTACCTAGTCTTAATTACTAAGTGGATGTGGCCTCAGTCAAACTGAGACCTGTTGAACACCTGAGCCCAAAAAGGCCAAGGTCTCTCATTGCATCTAGACCCATCTCCAGTCGTTCTGATCTATATCTGGCCATTGGATCCAGGTGGCTCTGGATGGGAAAGTGACGTTGATATATGGCCCTCCTTCACTTAATTTCAATTCACTTGCAGGTCAAAGCATCACCTCCCTAAGTCATGATTATCTTTTAAGAACAAAGGACAAACAACAGCAACCATCCATTAGCAAGCCTGCCCCATCCTGCCCCAGGCGATAACATTAACAACCTGGGAAAATAAGGTTTCTGGTCAAAAATATCTTGAGGCTGAATAGGGTGGCCCAGAATTCAATTAGCAGAATGAAGAAGGGGAGAAAAATCACATTCTTGGAACAGTGAAAGCAAAAACACAAAGACAAGAAAGCATATTGTGAGTTTAGAGGCAGAAAAAAATGTATTTTGTCTGGAACAGAGAGCTTAGAGAAGAAGAATATTAGAGAGTCCATCAAAGAAAGGATAGCATAAGATTTGGAGGGCCGGGAATTCCTGGAAACAGAGTCTGAATTTTACTCACTAAGTGAGGCAATAGTGATCCAACAAAGATTTTAGAGAAATGACATGTTTGTTTCTGTTTCTGTTTCTGTCTCTCTGTTTTTGTCTCTCTTCCTTTTGTCCCTCTTTCCTTCTGTTTGGTTGTTTCTGTCTTTTCCTTCCTCCATATATATGGTTTTTGTCCATGTTTGAAGATGATCAAGATAACTTAATAACATCATTCTATCAGGATCAGACCAATACAAACTTGGAAGGCTGACATCACCAGAGGTCAGGTACAAATAGACCCTATGAACTTTTAGAGTATATGTGTACATCCTTCTCCATCCAAAGGCATATATATGTGTGTACTTATATATACATTCACATCTATATACATACATATAGGCGAGGTAAATGCAAGAGTTGTTTTGGAGGGTAAAGAGATATTTGTTTATTGATTGGTTATAAAAAATAAGAGGAAAACTAAAGGTTCTGAACAAAGATAAATTGGTTGATTTGATTGACCAAAATAGTGATGTCAAAAGAAGTAACTGGTTTAAGGAGAAACTTTTGGGGGGAGAAATTTATTTACTTTATTTGCATAATTTCAAAATTCTTTCCAAAATGGTTATTTCAATTCACAGCGCTACCAACAATGCAGTTATGTGCCTGTCTTTGTACAACGGGGGGAACATTTTTAAACTTTTTTTTTAAAGCTTTTTATTTTCAAAACATATGCACAGATAATTTTTCAAGACTGACCCTTGCATAGCCTTGTGTTTCAGATTTTCCCCTTCTTCTCCCACCCCCTCCCCTAGATGGCAAGAAATCTAATATATGTTATACATGTTAAAATATATGTTAAGTCCAATATGTGTAAATATATTTACACAATTCTCTTATTGCACAAGAAAAATCAGATCAAAAAGAAAAGAAAATGAGTAAGAAAACAAAATACAACAATGACAAAAAGAATGAGAATGTTATGTTGTGACCCACATTCAGTTCCCACGGTCCTCTCTATGCATGTAGTTCTCTTCAGCACAAGATCATTGGAACTGGCATCAATCATCTCATTGTAGGAAAAAGTCATATCCATCAGAATTGATCATTGTATAATACTGATATTTCTGTGTACAATGATCTCCTGGTTCTATTCATTTCACTTAACATTAGTTTATGTAAGTAAAGAAATGTTACATAACATTCATATACCATAACTTATTCAGCCATTCTCCAACTGATGGGCATCCACACAGTTTCCAGTTTCTTTTCACAATGAAAAGGGCCACCACAAACATTTGGGTCTTTTTCCTTCCTTTAAGATCTCTTTGAGATACAGGCCCAAAAGAAACACTGCTGTATCAAAGAGTATGCACAGTTTGATGACTTTTTGAGCATAATTCCAAATTGCTCTCCAGAATAGCTGGATCCATTCACAATTCCACCAAAATTGTATTAGTATCCTAGTTTTCTCACATACCTTCCAAAAGTTATCATTATTTTTTCCTGTTACCTTCTCAATCTGAAAGGTGTTTAGTGATATCTCAGAGTTGTCTTCATTTGTATTTCTCTGATCAATAGTGATTTAGAGCACTTTTTCATATGATTAGAAATGGTTTTAATTTCTTCATCTGAAAATTGTCTGTTCATATCCTTTGACCATTTATCAATTGGAGAATGGCTTGAATTCTATAAATTTGAGTTAATTCTCTATATATTTTAGAAATGGGGTTTTTATCAGATTCCTTAAATGTAAAAATGTTTTCCCAATTTATTGCTTCCCTTCTAATTTCACCTGCATTAGTTTTTGTTTGTACAAAGCATTTTTAACTTAGTATAATCAAAATAATCTATTTGGTGTTCAATTATGATCTTTAGTTCTTCTTTGGACACAAATTAATTCCTTCTCCACAGATATGAATAGTAAACTATCCTATGTTTTTCTAATTTGCTTATAATATCATGAATCATGAACCCATTTTGAACTTATCTTGGTATGTAGTGTTAGATGTGGTTCAATGCCTACTTTCTTCCATACTAGTTTCTAATTTCCCAGCAGTTTTTGTCAAATAGTGAGTTCTTATCCCCAAAGCTGGGGTCTTTGGGTTTGTCAAACATTAGATTGCTATAGTTATTGATTATTTTGTCCTGTGATCCTAACCTATTCCACTGATTGATTATTCTATTTCTTAGCCAGTACCAAATGGTTTTGATGACTGCTGCTTTATAATAAATTTTAGCTCTGGCACAGCTAGGCCATCTTCATTGGCATTTTTTCATAAATTCATTGAAATTATTGACCTTTTATTCTTCCAGATGACTATATTTTTAATGTCTATAAAATAATTTATTGGGAATTTCATTGGTATGGCACTAAATAAGTGGGTTAATTTAGGTAGTATTGCCATTTTTATTACATTCACTTGGTCTACCCATGAGCACTTGATATTTTTCTAATTGATTAGATCTGACTTTATTTTTATGGAAAGTGTTTTGTAGTTGTGTTCATATAGTTCCTGACTTTTCCTTGGCAGATAGATTCCCAAATATTTTATACTATCAACAGTTATTTTGAATGGAATTTCTTTTTGTATCTATTGCTGCTGGATTTGTTGGTAATATATAAAAATTCTTTTATTTTATGTGGATTTATTTTGTATCTTGCAATTTTGCTAAAGTTGTGACTTATTTCTATTAGTTTTTTAGTTGATTCTCTAGGGTTTTCTAAGTATTTCATCATATCATTTGCAATGGATGATAATTTGGTTTCCTCATTACCTACTTTAATTCCTTTAATCTCTTTTTTTCTCTTAAACAAAGTTAACATTTTTAGTACAATATTGAATAGCAATGGTGATAGTGGGCAACCTTGCTTCATTCCTGATCTTATTGGGAATGGTTCTAGTTTGTCCCCATTATATATGATGCTTGCTGATGGTTTTAAACAGATGTTATGAATCATTCTAAGGAAAAGTCTATTTATTCCTATGTTCTTTAGTATTTTTAATAGGAATGGGTGGTGGATTTTAACAAATGCTTTTTCTGCATGTATTGAGATAATCATATGAATTTTGTTAGTTTGGTTATTGATATAGTCACTTATGCTAATAGATTTCCTAATATTGAACCAGCTCTGCAGTCTTGGTATAAATCCTACTTGGTCATAATGTATTATCCTGGGGATAACTTTCTGTAATCTCATTGCTAATATTTTACTTAAGATTTTTGCATCAGGATGGGGGGTGGAGTCAATTTGAAGGAGAGGCCACATTCTTGTTTCTGAGCTCTTCTACTATCCTCACACTAATTACAAAATTCAGTCTCTGAAATAGTGACTGACTGGAAGAATCCACAAATATTGGGAATGCAGCAAATTACCAGCAGAAGATAATTTCTAGGATTGCCAAAAAAGGTGTGCTCTGAAAGGGCACAGGAGGAGGCCAGGTGCAGGAAGGGAGGCAGAGCACACTGAACAGACCGGGGCAGGGTATGGTCTCTGTGGGGTGGTGCAGATGCTGCACTGTGGAGAATCTACAAGGAGAACTATACTACAGTGTTGGTGACTTTACCCTGGTTGTAAATCAGTAGATCAGCAGAGAAGTTATAAAACATCCAACACAAACACAAAAGGTAAAGAATGAAGCCCAAAGCACTGGAGTCTCACAGGACCTGGCCATGCTTATCCAGCACCGGGAATGACTCAGCACTATCCCAGTTCAGCCAGTGCTGCTTCACATTGCCTGTAGATGAGGCTTGGAACTTCCTGTCCTAAAATCAGAGCCCAATTTTTTTCTAAAAATGAGTAAAAAGTCAAAGCAAACTCTAACTATAGACAGCTTCTATTCTGGAGAGCAATTTGCAATTATGCTCAAAAAGTTATCAAACTGTGCATGCTCTTTGATCCAGCAGTGATACTACTAGGTTTATATCCCAAAGAGATCTTAAAGAAGGGAAAGAGACCTGTATGTGCAAAAATGTTTGTGGCAGCCCTTTTTGTTGTGGCTTGAAACTGGAAATTGAATGGATGCCCTTCAATTGGAGAATGTCTGGTTAAATTGAGGTATATGAATGTTATGGAATATTATTGTTCTGTAAGAAATGATCAGCAGAATGATTTCAGAGACCTGGAGAGACTTACTGTTAAGGACCATGCCTAGGTGAAGGGACAGATCAATCTCGGAGAGCCTTCACAGCTGTGAGAGAGTTGCAAAGAAACCTTTATTGACACAGGTGTTGCTTGTGGACTGGGAGTGAAATAAATTGGAGACAGAGTCAAGAGGAGACAGGTTAGACAACACAATTGCCTCTCAGTCCAGAGATAAGAGAACAGCAACTGCCTCTTAGTCTCCTTGTATCATCAATATCCTCTCACATGAAGAGATTTATTCTACGGTCTGAGTTAGACCTCTAGCAGCCACTAGCAGGTGGCTCTCATATCATGAACTGATGCTAAATGAAATAAGTGAAAACCAGGAGATCCATATACACAGCAACAACAAGATTATACAATGATCAATTCTGATGGATGTGACTCTCTTCAACAATGACATGATCCAAACCAGTTCCAATTGTTCAGTAATAAAGAGAATCAGTTACATACACAGAGAGAACTATGGGAAATGAGAGTGGATCACAACATAGCATTTTCATTCTTTTTGTTGTTTGCTTGCATTTTTTTCCTTCTCAGGTTTTTTTTCTTTCTTTCTACATCCAATTTTTCTTATATAGCAAGATAACTTATAAATATGTATACATATATTTGATTTAACATATACTTTGACATATTTAGCATGTATTGGATTAACTGCCATCTAGGGGAGAGGGTGGAGGGAAGGAGGGGAAAAGTTGAAACAGAAGCTTTTGCAAGGGTCAGTGTTGGAAGATTATCCCTGCATGTTTTGTAAATAAAAAGCTACAATAAAAGAAAGGTTTTTGCATCAATATTCATTAGGGAAATTGGTCTATAATTTTCTTTCTCTGTTTTTACCCTACCTGGTTTAGCTATCAACACCATATATGTATCCTAAAAGAACTCCTTTTCCTATTTTTCAAATAGTTCATATAGGATTGGAATTAATATATTTTTTTAAAATGTTGGTAGAGTTCTCATGTAAATCCATCTGGCTCTGGAGATTTTTCTTAGAGAGTTGATTAATAGCTTGTTCTATTTCTTTTTCTAAAACGGGACTATTTAAATAATTTATTTCCTCTTCTGTTAATGTGGGCAATTTATATTTTTGTAGATATTCCTCCATTTCACTTACATTATCAAATTTATTGGCATATAGTTGGGCAGAATAACTCCTAAACTTTGTACTAATTTCCTCTTCATTGGTGAAAAGTTCTCCTTTTTTCATTTTTGAGACTAATAATTTCATTTTCTTCTTTCCTTTTTCTAATCAAATTAACTACAGATTTATCTATTTTGTTATTTTTTTTCATAAAACCAACTCTTAGCATTATGTATTAATTGAATAGTTTTCTGTTTTCAGTTTCATTAAGCTCCCCTTTTATTTTCAGAATTTTAAATTTGGTATTTATTTGAGGGTTTTTAATTTGTTTTTTTTAATAGCTTATTTAGTTGTAAGTCCAACTCATTGATCTCCTATTTCTTTATTTTATGCAAGTAAGCATCTAAAGATACAAAATTTCCCCTAATAATTGCCTTGGCTGCATCCCACAAATTTTAGTATGTTGTCTCATTATTGTCATTCTCTTGGATGAAATTATTAATTGTGCTTACGATTTGTTGTTTAGTATTCATTCTTTAGGATTACATTATTTCATTTACAATTACTTTTTGGTCTATTTTCTCTTGAGCTTATGTTGCATATGATTTTTATTGCATTATGATATTTAAAAAATGCATTTACTATTTCTTTATTTCTGCATTTGATTTTGAAGTTTTTATTCCCTAATACATGGTCAATTTTTGTATAGGTTCTATGAACTGCCAAGAAAAAAGTAAACTCTTTTCTGTCTCCATTCAATTTTATCCGAAGGTCCATCATACTTAACTTTTCTAGAATTCTATTTACCTCCTTAACTTCTTTCTTATTTATTTTTATGGTTCAATTTATGTAGTTCTGACAGAGCATGGTTGAGGTCCCTCACTAATATAGTTTGCTGTCTATTTCTTCTTGCATCTCTCTTAACTTCTCATCTAGGAAATTGGATACTATATCACTTGGTGCATATATATTTAGTATTGATGTTGTTTCATTATCTATGGTATCCTTTATTAAAATAAAGTTTCCTTCCTTATCTCTTTTAATTAGATCTATTTTTTGCTTTTACTTGATCTGAGATCACGATTGCTATCCCTGATTTTTTTTTTTACTTCAACTGAAGCATAATACATTCTGTTCCAGCCTTTTATCTTCACTCTGCATGTATCACTCTGCTTTAAAAGTATTTCTTGTAAACATCATATTGTAGGGTTCTGGCTTTTAATCCATCTGCTATCTGCTTCTGTTTTATGGGAGAGTTCACTCCATTAACATTCACAGTTAAAATAACTAATTCTGTATTTCTTGTCATCTCATTTACCCTAAATTATGCTTTTCTCTTTCCTTTCTCCCTTACGTCCTCCCCAGTATTTTGCTTCTGATAACCACTTCTCTCAAACAGCCTTCCCCCTTTAGAGCCCTTCCCCCACTTTTTTTACACCTTTCCCCTAATACTTCTGTTTTCTCTTTTATTAGCCTTCCCCTTTCTTTTCCCCTTCCCCTCCCATTTTCCTATAAGGTGAGACAAGTTTCTCCGTGAAACCAAATATGTCTGATATTCTCCCTTTGAGCCAAATCTGATGAGAGTAAGATTCACAGAATGCTCATCCCTCACCCTTCTTTTCCTCAATTATAATAGGTTTTCTTTGTCTCTTTGTGAGATGTAATTTCCTTTATTTTACCTCCTTTTACCTCTTTTTTTTTCCAGTATGATACTGTTTCCACCTCTAATTTCTTTTTCATATTATCATAATAAATTATACCTGCACTCTCTACATATATCCATAACAGAAATAAAGTTCTCAAGAGTTCTTTCCTTTTTACCTTTTTATGCCTCTCTTGAGTTCTGTGTTTGGAGATCGATTTTTTTGTTCAGTTCTGATCTTTTCATTAGAAATAGATGAAATTCACCTATATCATCCAATATCCATCTTCTTCCCTGCAAAATAATGCTAATTTTAGCTGGATAGTTTATTCTTGGCTGTTATTCAAGTTCCTTTGCCTTTTGGAATATTAAGATTCTAGGCCCTTCGATTCTTTAAGGCAGAAGCTGGTAAGTCCTGGAGAATCCTAATTGTGGCTCCTTGGTATTTAAATTGTTTCTTTCTGGCTGCTTGCGATATTGTTTCCTTGGTGTGATAGTTCTAAATTTAGCCATGCTATTCCTTGAGGTTTTAATTTTGGGGTCTCTTTCAGGAGATGATCAATTAATTCTTTCAATGGCTATTTTACATTCTGATTCTAAGACATAAAGGAAGTTTTCCTTTATGATTTCCTATAAGATAATGTCCATGTTCTTTTTTTTCTATCATGGTTTTCAGGAAGTCTAATAATCTTTAGATTGTGTGTCCTAGATCTATTTTCCAGGTCAGTTGTTTTTCCTAGGAGTTATTTCATATTTTTTCTATTTTTTCTTTTTGTTTCACTGAGTCTTGAAGTCTTATTGAATCATTCATAGTCATTTGTTCAATTCTAATTTTTAGTGTATTATTTTCTTCAGTTACCTTTTTAAAGCTCCTTTTGTATTTGGCCAATTGCATTTTTTTTCCATTTCACAAATTTTGTTTTTCAATGAATTGGTATCTTTTTCATATCTATTCTGTAAGGAGTTATATGCTCTTTACATTTCATCAGATCTATTTTGTAGGGAGTTATATGCTTTTGGATTTGAAGTGACAATGAAAATATCCAGGCTTCAGTCTAAATTTGCCTTTTTGAAATATATACCCATCACCCATTGCTTCTGGTTTCAGCTTCTGGGGAAAACAAAATCTTATCCTTCTTTCATATGACAACGTTTAAAATACTTAAATACAGCTATTTTGTAGCCCTGAACTTTGTCTTTTTTGGGCTAAACAACCTTACTTATTTCAACTAAATTTGTATGACTTGGACTCAAATACTTTCACCATCCTAGTTGTCTTCTTCTGTATACTTCCTAGCTTATTCTTTATCTCCCATCCCTTCCTAAACTGTGGTACCCAGAACTGAAGATATTACTGGAAATGTGGTTTAACTAGGGTACACTTGAGCTGAATTATCACCTCCCTCATCCTGGAAGGTCTGCCTCTCAATGCAACTCAAGGCTGTTATGGGTACAAATTACACTGTTAACTCAAATGTGGCTTCTATGCACACAGATCCTTTTTGGACATCTGCCATCTTACACTTATGAAGGGAATTTTTAAAATTCAAATACAATTTTATATTTGTCCCTGTTAAACTTTATCTTCAACTCCTCACTATCTCTCACCTCGACTCCCCACCCCATCCAATCTGTTACCCAGGTCTGTCTATTTCACCTAAGTCATGTCTCACCCATTCTCTCTGATGCTTGCCACCCTTTATCATCTCACACCTGGATAATTGCAAAAGGCTGCTGGAGGGACTGTTTGCTTCATGTTTCTCCCCCATTTCAATTCATCCTTCATTCAGTTATCAAAGGGATTTTCCTAAAGTGCAGGTCTGATGATGTCAGTTCCCTGCTCAAACTCCAGTGGCTCCCAATTGACTCCAGAATCAAATACAAAATGATCTATTTGGAGTTTAAAACTCTTCAAAACCTCTTTCCCTCCTAATAGTTTAGTTTTCTTAGACCTTATTTCTTACCATGTGCTTTTTGAACTAGTGACCTTGGGATGGGCTATTCCATGAACAAGACTCTCCATTTCTCTACTCTAGGTATTTTCTTTAGTTGTCCCTTTTGCCTTCAATGTTCTCCCTCTTCAACTACATTTATGGACTTTCCCAGATACCTTTAAGTTTCAACTAAAATTCCATCTTTTACAAGATATACTTTTGTAAGATACAACTATCTCAATTAATTCTAGTAGCATAATTATTTCTTATTTATCCTGTAGATAAATTGTTTATATTTGTTTACATGTTGTTTCCTCCTTGAATTCCTTCCTTAGATTGTAAACTACTAGAAGGGAAGAATTACCTTTTGCCCCTTTTTGCATCCCCAATGCTCAGCAAAGTACCTGCTACACAGCAAGTATTTAAGTTAATTGACTGACTTCATTTGATTCAATTCAACAATCTAACTTTCTGGGATCTTTCTAAATTCTGAAATTATTATCAGAATGTAACTATCTTTCCAAGCTTTGTGTCACCTGAACATTTGATTAATTTGTGATATATGCCTTTGTCTAAGTTCCCTAGCACAAGGTAATCCCTTAGGTCATCTCACTGGAAGTCTCTTATCAAAGATGTCATTGAATGACTGATGCTCATTCTTTGATTTCAGCCATTCTACTGGTTCTGATCATGTTACTAAACTACTATTCAATCTACATCTCTTTTACTTTTCTACAAGATATATTCCATGAGATGCAACATTAAATGCTTTACTAAAGTTAAGGGAGAATTCCCTTAACCTGCCATTCAGAATATAAAAGAAAAGGAAATAAGGAGAGTCTGTTTTTGATGAAATTATGCTAACTCAGCATTCACTACTGTCTTTTCTTTAAGAGAGCTTTCACTAACCATCTGCTTAATGATGTGTTCTAGAATTTTCCTAGAAATCCAAGGGAAGTTTGCTGACCTGTGGTTTATAGAATCTGTCTTCTTTCATGGTTATGACACTTCTCTTCTCCAATATCTTTTAAATATCACTGACAATGTCTCAGTAGTCACATCCTCCATCTGTTCCAATATTTCTGAGGGTTTGATTCATGATAGATAGGTAAGTTGAATTCATCAAAGGCAGATAATATTTTTATCTTCTATCCTCTATTGGATGATATTTGGTATATTTGGTAGCTTCGTGTTAAAACTCACCTTAGCTCCTCTACTGAGGAAGCTTCAGTTGCTTCTCACCATCATTAGGATAGATGACATGATCAACTGTTTGGCATTTACTACCTTACATTCATAACCTGGTTCTAACCTTTCTTTCCAGGCTAATTTCACATAATCCTTGCATTCTTTGTTCCAGCCAAAATAGTATTGTTGCTGTTCCTTATATACAACATTTCATTGCCCACCTCTGTACAGGCTATTGACCATTCCTGAAATGTTTTCTCTTCTCTCTTATATCGTTTTCCTTTTTTTAGCTCTTTTCAAGCCATAGCCCAAAGGGCTGGCTGATTCGAGAGGCTAATACTCCATCAAACTAATTTTGTATTTATTTTGCCTATATACTAGGGGATTAAGTACTGACATACAGATTTGTAATTAAGAAGGAAAAACATTCCCTTTCAACACTAAAAGCCATTTGGGATGTCCATGATCTTTGATTCTAAGGTGGACTTGAGTGTTCAGTTCTTGTGAACCCCATTCTTTTTGACTCTTTAATCTCTGTCTCTGTGTGTGACTGTCTCTCTGTCTCTGCTCTCTACTTCTCTCTGTCTCTCTCCTCTATTTTTCTGTGTCTCTGCCTGTCTCTGAATCTTTCTCTGTTTCTATCTTTATGTCTGTGTGTCTCTCTTTCTGTCTCTATGTGTGTCTGTCTCACTCTTTGTCAGTCTGTCTTTCTCCCTATCTCTCTGTCTCTCTCTCTCTGTGTCTCTCTGTGTCCGTCTCTCTGTCTCTGTCTGTCTCTGTTTCTCTGTCTGTCCCTCTGTCTCTCTGTTTCTCTCTCTCTCTCTCTCTCTCTCTCTCTCTCTCTCTCTCTCTCTCACACACACACACACACACACACACACACACCCCACTATGACTTTTTAAGATTTTTAGGAAACACTCAAGTCCCTCTATACAACAAGGAACATTTTAGGCACAAACACACATAATTGTATGTATGTATGTATATACATTTATGATACATTCTCTCTCTCATACACACACACACACAGTCACACACACAGTAGGTACTTATCATTATCCTCTCATTTATATCTGGTGACTTAATCAGTAATATCCTATTATAATTACCTTTTTTTAAAATTTAAAATTTGAACATTTCCACATGATTCCCTCCTTTGCTGCTTTATGTTATTTATTCCAAACAGAAAATTAAGAATACAATCACAAAAGCTCAGTTGTCCAGTTAAGAAATTTTCTAACTTTTTAAGCAGATTCCTCTCTTCAGTCCCAGTAAAAATTTTTGCTTATCTTTACCTAACCCCACCTCTTTATGTCTGAAACAGAACACTTTTAGGTAAAAGAAGCAGGTAAAGAATATTGGAGTATCTGGACAGACACAAGGAGTAGGGTGCTTGCTTCTGAAGGAGACAATGGGTTAAATGACTGGTTATACAAATACATGATAGGAGTGGGGGTGGTTGGGGAAGGCATCAGATCAGAGGCAGAGTGTGGGTTGAGACAGATTTGAAGTGAATATGGCTGCTGAGGGTACCTCTTTAAATGGAAGTCCTGGGAATAAATTCACCATTTAAGGAAGTAATAACAGAATCATGAATTGAATTGAATTTGAAAGGACAGGATGTTGGAGAAAGGGCAGATTTTTTTTCTCAATTTTTGAAGAAATGAATACACTGTTCGGTAGCTTTACTTCATTAGACTTTGAGACTCCATATCTATATTGTTATAAATATCCATTTTTAGATATTGATATAAAGATATCTATAAATATATGCACCACACATAATGTATGAGTGCAGACACGCATGTATATAAACATGCAGTGTGAATATTGATATATGTTTACATACTATATACACATATACAATAAATACACTCAGATATCACTGTATGCCTATGTGTATATAGATTGATAGATTGCATATTTCTTGTGTGTGTATGTGTATGTGCATATGCTAACTTACTGCTAGAATGTAAGCTCTATGAAATCAAAGACTGTCATCCCTTTGTATTTGTATCTTCAATGCCTGACACATAATAAATTCTTAATGAATGTTAATTGTTTTTTTCAAAAGGATATAGAAGACTTCAAGCTAGGTATCGTTCTTACTGAGGAGAAGGGAAAATGGCCTATTAATTCATGTATAACAGCAGAAAAGGTCAGGATGGAGTTAAAGTAAACATGAAAGGAAGAGAGGTAACTTCTGGGTAATGGTGGCAGGGAGAGCCTAGAAGTGACAATGGCAGCAAGGAGTATGTCAACTCCTCCCCTTGACTCTATGTGTCAGCAGTGTGAAGAAAGGTGTATTTAGCCTCCAAGTGAATGCCAAAAGATGCATTTTCAGGAGAAAATGAAGATTGAATGAGTGTAAAAAAAAGAGACTTAGGATAGGGGGGAATTTATTAATAACAAGGGGATATTCCAGAGAACATAGTAAAAAGGAAAAAAAAAAAGGAAGATGAAGATTCAAGGGATCTAGGACCAAAATGCATATGGATGAAAATGTACAGAAGTAACAAAGGAAGGGATTTTCACCTAGACAGAAGGTGGCTCTGAATCACAGGAATTAGAGGAGCTAATTGGGAACTTGCCAGCTGTAGTGCATGGGGAGTACCAAGAATAGAGAGGCTAAATTGGCTTCAAGATTTTAATTAGAGCTTTGAGTTAGTGTCTCTGCAGGTCTTAGTTTTAAGGTAAAGACCCTATGACAGATTACAGTATGAGAGAGAGGTTGTTTATTTGATAGAAACAATTTCAACTCTTATGATAATAATGGGTAAACATTTATTGAGGGACTTTCCTGTGTAGGAGATAGTGGTTTGCAACAGTCCAAAAGAGAGGTGTGAGAAATTCAACAGTCTATTACCTTCCTTATAGGTAGCTGATTTTAGGAGTTTTCTAAGTTCTGGTCAACAAAAATATTGGAACATACAGAGAGAGAGAAGATGGTTGAAAAGAAGGGGTGAACTTAAAAAATGGACTTCTTCCTTCTCCTCCTTATTCTAGTTATAGTGGATTAGATAAAATGGATTAGTTGTTTGTTCTCACCAAAGGAGAAACTATTAGTTATGTGTTTTGTGGGTGTGGGTGTGGGTAAGGATTTACAAAGCTAAATAGATTAATTTCCTTTGCTTCAGGGCTTTTTCTGGTGGTCTGGTGTGCAGGTTCTATCACAAAGTGGAAAGAATCAGTAGTAACAAGGCAGATAGAAAGATGGCTATCTTTTAGATTTAACAAAGTGGTGGATGGCCAGATGCATGGCCTGGTTTAATACTTTGAGGCCGACTAGACTATACCGATTTAAATTTGGCAGTGTTCTCAATTTAGTGTACTCAGTGTTTTATAGCTATGTACATTCTTTTTTTTCCCCCCTCTGCCTGCGTGGCTGTCCTTTCCTTACCCTTACCCCATTTATCTTCTGAATTTACTTTACTTGGATTGTAATTGCCATCTTCATTGGGTTTCAAAGAAATGATCATCTCTAAGCATCCCAAGTAGATACCATGATTTCTCCTTAGTATATAGATGGGAAGGAATCATATATCTTAGTCATCTTGTAAAACTCAAATAGAACTGAGAATTGAGTTAGGAAATCTCAAAATAACATTATCTATCTTACATTGTGTTTTTATTTAACTTACTAAATATTTCTTTTTTTTTTTCTTTTAAAAGGTTTTTGCTAGACCTTTTAATCTGGTTTTACAATGTTACATCTCTGGTTAGTTTATCAGTTTCTCTGAGAATCTAATTACATGGAGATTTAAGGCGTTTAACCATTCCTGATCCTCTAATTTTAAGGACTCCCTGTCTAAAGGGGAGTTTGCTCATCTTTTTATAGCCTTCTTTGGAAAATTTTAATATCTCTTGAAGGTTAAAATATGCTTCTTCCAAATTACCTTGTGTTATGATCTACCAAAAAGCATGGTGATACAAAGGATAGAGGAAGCTTGGGGTAAAAAATGAGGGTGAACAATCACAGTTTTAATGAAAAAGGATTTTCAAAATAGAGGAGTTAATAGTATTGCTACTGTAGGCAGAAAGATAGGTCAATCATTGGATTTGTAGGAATCTAATAATAAAGGTAGTAGTCCATTATAACAGTTAATTCTCTTTGATTGACCATTGGATTGAAGTGATAGGCAATGAATCAATAGTATTTAACCAGGTGGATAGCAAAAAGAGAAAGACAAAACTAATTGTTGGATACAACACAAATTGAGGGAATAGAATGAAGCTGTATGACTAGAAGATATCTTTTATTCCCAGTCAAAGAATTTGGGTTTAAGAGACTTGTCCAATGTTTCACACACAGCAAATAATTATTCAGTATCTGATTCAGGATTTGAACTCAGGTCCTCTTAACTCCAAAGCCAGTGGCTATCTACTGTGCCATTTAGCTGCACACTAGAAGATATCCTTAAAGAATAACCCAACTATTGTGAGTATAGTGGTAGAATTAGTACTGGCAGTAAAATGATTTTTTAAAAAGAATATCCATAACCATTATGTGGACATATATTTTGGGTTGTTCAGAGCTCTCTGATGATGCCATCCAAAGTCACTGAGAATCTACTAGTGACTGCAAAAATTCAAGGTTTGTTACTCTATATGGCTCTTCTCAGGACCCACTCAACAAACTGCCATATACTTAAATAATCAATTGTTCAACAAATATTTATAAACTGTTTATGTGTGTCAGGTGCTCTGCTAGGACTTTAGACACAAAGAAAAAAAATGAAGCCATCCCTGACCTTAAGGAGTTTATATTACATAGATTGGGGGAGATGGCAACACACATATCCCTATAAAATAAAGAAAATAACAATGTAATATAGTGAGAGGAGTCATTAGCTCTAAGGTAGAGCTACCTTAGGTAGAAGGTAGTGTTAGCCCTAAGTTTTGAAGGAAAATAAAAATTCTGAGAAATGAAGGTATGGAGGAAGTCTATTTCAGGCATGGAAAAATTTTTTGCTTTGGGAATAAGGCCAGTTGGACTTGAATAAACTTTATAAAAAAGGGTGACTAAAGTGCCTCTTCTCAGGACTATTGAGAAGATCAAATGAAACAATATATGTAAAGTGCCTACCAAACATTAAAGCACAAATGCTCTCTATAATAATGAATATTAAAGGATAAATAGACCTGCAAAATAGGTTGTGGCTTAGTTGTCAGGGGCTTTAAATGCCAAGTAGAGGAGTCTGGATTTCATCCTAGGGAGCCAATAATGCTTTTTGAACAAGGAGTGACATGATCAGAACAAGGAAAGGATGTGTTGTATATCCACATTTGAAGAGAGAAAAGGCATCTTAACCCTCCCCCTTTATTTTAGGGGATGTCATTGCTGTTGTATAATTGACAGTTGGACTTGGGTATAAGAATCCATTGCCTGTTGGTGTCAAATCAATTCTATGAGCTCTGATCAGAGTTGAGCAGCTTCCTGATTTTAGGACATAGTACTGATCACATATATGGTTGTAACTGGATGGTTGGTTGGTGGAACATAGGGCAAATTCTGGTTTGATGGTAACTCGAACAAGGAAACTATTGAAATAAAGTTGAAAAAGAATGTATTTATTTATTACTGGCTTAACTTGTGTGTGTGTTGGAGAATGTCCAGATTTTAATGGTGAGATTATACTACTGTTGGGCTGGAATTCTCCAAGTCTTAAACACTATCTTAAATACTAGTAACTGTTTGCCTCTTCAATCCTTTTTTTCTTTTATTGCTGTTATCATTTGTGAAAAATATATCCAGAGACTACCTATCTCAGGAGAAGTACTTACTTGAAATAGAGAGCTTTACTGAATGTGAAATAGAGAGTTTTATTTACAACAAATGGATTTTGATGATTTGAAAATGTTATCGTTGAAAATGTTTCAAGGGAAATGGTGAATTAGCATTTTAGTTCCTTGTAGGCCATTTCTGTTTTAGACATACCAAAAAGTGTTTAAATGACCAAATATATCTCTGTTAGATATGGTCAGGGCAAAAGTCCTTGTCCAGCGCCTTACCACAGTTCCTTTGGTCTCTCAAAGGAGACTATGTTAACAAAGTATAGCAAAATGGGAGGGAGGGAGGGAAGGAGAGAGAGAGAGAGAGAGAGAGAGAGAGAGAGAGAGAGAGAGATGAAGAGAGGGAAGTAGGAAGAGATAGAGAGAGGGAGGGAAGGAGAAGGAAAGAGAGAGAAGAAGGAAAAGGAAAGGGAGAAAGACAGAAAGAGGGAGAGGAAGAGGGAGAATGATTGTTGGACTAAGGTCTCTAAGATGGTGAGAAGGGAAGACAACTTTAGCTTGAGGAAAAATAGAGATGTCTGTTGTCTTATTAGGGCATGTATTCATGTGTAACAGAGAATATCTTAAGAGTTATCAAACTGCACAATTCTGGTGATTGATCCACTTGGACAGAAGTAACATTTTCAGAAGGAAGTTAAAAAGTATTGACAGTAATTCTGAAGGCTAGATTATATATTATATATCATGAGGAAATTACATAAAATTATATATCATGGGGAAAAGGTTGTGCTTGATTTTTGTCAGTTGAAGACATGGGATGCATAAGAGGAAAATAAATTATAGAAATAAATAACTGTTTAAGAAGGTGGAATTTAAGGATGAATGGAGTTTACATTGGGTATGTTATAGTCAGTATTCCTTTTGGATATTGTTTGGATGACCATTAAGATCTCTTTCAACTCTCAAATGCTGTAATTATGTTGTTTTTTTTCTTGAGATTGAGGGTAAGGTTAAGGGGATTAGTTTTAATAATGAGATGGCACACGAGGAAAAGAGAAGAGAATGGTGATGATGTTGAGATGTTTGGAGCAACAGATGAAAGGAGTCAGTCTTCATGGTGAAGTGATCCTGTGAAATAGATACTGAGTAACTCCCTTAGATTACAGAACTATCCTAATTATGTATCTAAAGTTATATAGATGTGCTCTGTTTCACCTCAAAGGAATAAAGTAGGAGCTAAAAGAAACACATAAATAAGAAGCATTTTGGGGCCAAATATAAGAAAAGGATTAGTGATAGAATTATTTCAAAATGGAATGATATGCCTCAGGAGGCAGTTTCCTTTCAATTGAGATATTTGAATCTTGATGATATGCTATCTGTATTGTCCAAGAACCAGCCTAAATATGGAAAAGATCACTGCCAACAGAATATCTCTCAGGCAAATCCATGAAAATTCCATATATTTACAACCCCCTCCCAATTAATATTTATTAATTCCAAATTAAAATTTCATGAACAAATGATTCTGGTATATACATTGGAAGGCACATTTTACCAATATGATATACTAGTTTGGATATTATATTACTGAGATAATCTCTTGGTTATGATTCAACTGATCCTTAAACACATGTGACATGGAAGCAAAAGACAAATAAATAATAACAGCAAAAACAACTTATACTTTCCTTAGAGAGGTATAGTATCTCAAATGAAATCAATGCTAATTCATGAACAAACTATAATGAGAGTAGCATGTCCAGTTTTGGGCACTATTTAGGAGTTGACTTAGTAGCTAGAATTTATGTAGTACTTTGCAAAGCAGTTATATTTATATATATATATATATATATATATATATATATATATGTACACACACACACACACACACACATATATATATATATATATACATATATACATACATACATACACATGCACACTATCTTCACAAAAGCTTTGGGAACTACTGTTATTATCCCAATTTTTACAGAGGAGGAAACTGTCCTAGATCACACAGCTAATAATTTGAATTCAAATTTTCCTGACTTCAGATCCAGCACTTTATTTACTATACCACTTCATTGTCCTAGATCTAGGGCTAAATGAGGCACATATCAATTCAAGAATCTACACTAGCTCTATTCTCATATGTCCTTTTCAGGCTAAATCTGCCAAACTAGTCAGTAATAAACAATCATCCCAACAAGGTTAGCTGCTTCCCTGTTTTGGGGGTATTTGTATGTTTTCATGTTTAGCTATAGGAAGCTGACCTTGCTCTTTAGCTTCCTCTGATTTGACCTCAGTTAGTTTCCCTAATCTATGATAGCAATGGCTTATTACTATAGGGTCACAGACAGCATAGTCATGAGAGACCTATTACATAATTTTGCCTCAGGCCAGTCTTATTTGTAGTTTTAAGAAAAAAAGTTGTCAAAAATAGTGCTCAGCTACTGTGTATAAAGTATGGGATTTGGCATCCTTTAAATTGTGAACATATTAGCCAGAAATGTGAATTTTTCCAATGTGCATAGGACTGCTTTTTCCAATTAAATTTCAATTAACCATGTCCAAAGCACATTTTTCGCTGTTTTGAAATCTGACCTTTCCAAATTTTCAGTCTTTATATTTTTTTATTCTTTGAGCTTAAGAAAAATACTTTAATTGTTCTTAATGATATGGATCTTTTCTGGTTAAAAATGAGCAAAATAACTTTTGAATAGGCTTTTCAAAGTTTGTGTAGCATGTTCTTATGAATAAGCATGAATCTAGTTTAGCATATTGCTTCTTCTTAGGACAGGATATTTAGGAAAAAGTGAACGCTGGATAGGAAGTAATTACAAGTGTAATTTTTGACTAAATTAGATTTATAATCACAAAACCTTCAGGGCAGATACTAACTGGTTAAATTCTAATAAATTATTTATAATCTTCAATAAGCCAGGCAGAATGAATTAAAATGTCTTAATAGATGCAGTTAAGCATTTTGAACATGATATAATGATTAAAATACCCTCCCTGAGTGTCTTGACCAGTAATGGCATTGATTAAATGAAATAAAGGTTTGTGACAGAGATAATTATAAAAACCAGTAAGCCAAAAAAACTACTCTAGGGAATAAAACTACTAGATTTCAGGCTAAAGGCACAGATAAAAGTATGTGGCTTTCATCTGAAAATAGGAGAAGAGGAATGGAAAACAAAAACAGACATGAAGAGGTGGTTGAATAACAATAATTATAGTAAACCGACATTTGAGATCAAATCAAACAATTGAAACAAGTCATCTCTCTGTAATAATAACATAAATATGACCTTTTCAGACATATAGTGCCTCCCTTGTAACTCTGAGAAGTAAGCATCACACAAATTGATACATTTGTTTTACAGATGGGGGAAACTGAGGCTGAGAGGTTAAGTCATTTATTTAAAATGCTAAGTATGCATTCTGAGATTCCCAAGCTAGGTCTTTCTGACCTCTAAGCACTCATTTAATTTTCATTTCCATTTCTGATGAACTTAACAAATAAGGTAACATTTTTCTAATGCCAATACTGCAAGTCTGCAATACTACGTAGACATTGGATGGTCTACAAGAGGAAGAGACAGTGAACAGTGAATCATGTTCTACTTTCAAAGAGAGTAAAGGTGAAGGCAGGACAAATATACCTCAACATTTCAATGTATCCATGCTTTTATCTAACTAGGTACTACATCGCAAAATGAATATTGTAGCTTGTCCACACCTTTTCAACCCATGTGGTTTGTCCCTGTCCTCAGAGAGAATCCCTGAAGTGTACTATAGACGCCTTCTCCTGAGTTATTTAAAATTCTGTTGCTACCAAGATGGCTCTTGGGCTGTTTATCTCTTATCCCTGGATCTAACTACATTAACCAATCAAGCAATCAGCAAACATTCATTAAGCACTCACTGTGTTCTAGGCAGCATGTTAGAGATAAAAACAAAAAAACAAAAAAACTAAGACTGAAATACTCCCTGCCATTAAGGAGTTTACATACCATCAGCAGAGAAAACATGTACTTGCCAAAATTATATACAAAATGCATGTGAATTAAATCAAAGGTAATTTATAGGGTGAAGACCCTAACATCTGACAAGATGATGAAATAGATCAAATAGAAGGTAGCACGCCTTTTATAACTGACACTTCTTTATTTGAACATATAATTTCTTAAAAGTTTTTTGTGTCACTTCTTGCATATGTCATAATTTTAAAGATATTGTTGCTCTATTATATCTACCATGCCTTTTCTCCTTTCCCTTTGAAAAATTTGCAACTACCATTCTTTGATGACTGGTTTATTATGAATTGGAATCATATAGCATCACTGGGAAAATGATTTAAAATATGGATTTTTTGTGGGTCATGGACAGTTTGGGATTTATGAAAGCACTACATACTTTCCTAAATGTCACTCAGCTTGCTCTCTTCCTCCTATTCAATTCTGGGCTGAGTCCATTGCCTTCCTACAGTGCCTGTCCAAAATACATGCTAGTGAGCTGCCCAATCAACTACATCTCTTAGCCTAAAAAGAGAGGCATGCTTCATTCATTTTGTTTTTCCTTTGTGGATTGTTAGACCTATCTCTTTTGAGTGTCGTGACTCTCATTGAAGAGGCTCTGTAGTATTCTGAGGCTTGATGCAATCAGCACAATGTCATCTGAAAACAGGAACATCAGGAGGACCTCACCATCTATAGGGAATCCCTCTTCCATTTGGACTCTGCATTGGACATCTTCCATGATGGTGGCAAATACCTTTGGTGAGTATACATCTCCCTGTTTTATGGCTCAATTGATAGTAATAGTCAGAGGGTCATAGAATTAAGTAATCTGTTTTTATATATCTCAAGGGAGAAATTTTACATGCATTGGAAACTCCTTACTGATGGAGAGCCTTTACATCAATATTCAGTTCTATTGTATTAAGTGCTTTAATCTAACCAATTAACAGAAAATCTAGTAGGATCTTGTATTCTTTCTACCTTTCAGTAAGTTATATAACCAAAATCATGGACTGCTATAAAATCAATCAATGCATAAACATTTTTAAAATGTTTACTCTATGTTGGGCATTGTGTTAAATACTATGATATAAAAAGAGGCAAAAGACAATCCATATTTAAGACAGATGAAAAAGTAGCCATGTGGCTTCGTAGATACTGATGTTACTTATATTACTTTTTTTTTTTAGTAATAAGCTATTTATGATTTTTTCTATTCATTTGTTATCATGACCCTTCCAGATATCTGCATGATTGATTAATGAATCAAATTATTTTTAGCTACAGTATAGATTTCTTCTTGAGTCTGACCTAGCTGGCCTTCCCATCTTCATTTCATTTCATTCATTTCATTCATAAGGGTCATTTCTATATTTATCACATTGTCTTGAAAATACACACACGAAATATATTGTCATCAATAATGAAAATCAGTTATATAAATATCGGTCTCTCTCTCTGTAAGTTATCTTCTAATTTCATCTATAAGCGATGTTGGGATACACTGATTAGGTTCTATGCCAAGTCTGTTGCAGATTCATTTCCTACTCTACCACTTTTGGAAACTTTTTGAAGCAATGATGCTCATAATCTTTTATGATCACCCACTGTAAGGTTTTGCAAATGATTTTAAATTCAAAACTGATATTTCTTTTACCTTCTATATCCCTTCAATTATTTTTCTGCTCAGGTGATTTTTTTGACTCTTTTTCCCCTCAGTGTTAGCACTACTTAATGTTCATTGTCTGTGGAAAATAGCAATAATTTATATTAACATCTTTTCCTTAACCAATTTTTTGTATTAAGAACTTATTCAACTAGGTTATGTTATAATGTTGTGATTGTTCACAGTGTCTTCTCATTTTTATACTTTTTAAAACTTTAAAATTGATTTTGAAATTTGCTTTAATGATTCAATAGTCTGACTGCTCATAGTTAGTTGATTTAGAAGTGACTTCCAAATCAGCAGCCAATCATTTTCTGTCTCTTAATGCACAATCAAATTTGCTTTTTATAATTTCAAGTATTTACCATATCCAGCTCCTCCTAATTTGTTTTATAGCAAAAGCATTTTTAATAATATTGAATATGGTAAAACCTATTTGTGAGGGGTTTGACAATTATTATTATTTTGTAAATCAACTTTATTGATCATAGAGGAATTTAACCTATCAATAAAGGAGATCTAGGCAGGTCATCTCTTTGGTATTTTTTTTTCAGCAGCTATTTTGAATTAGCATTTTTAAAAGTAATAGAACTCATTTCTTTAAAAAATCATTAATATTTTATTAATTAAAATTTTTTGTCCTAATTAATATGTAGGATTAGCCTCAAGAGAGCCATTGTTCAAAAGTATTTTGCTCAGCAACTTACCATACTGTTTGAAATTTCTTCCCTCTAAAGTTAAAGTTTTGGAGGTAGCATATTGTAATAGAAGAACACTAGTTTTAAAGTCAAACAACCTTGGTTTAAAGAATAAGCCCTGAAGAAATTGGTTGGAAAGATGGATTTATCAGATTAGATAGCTACTTATTATCTAGTCTTCCCTTAAAATGAAGTCTTGAGCAAACATTTTGGTTGGAAAAAATGTTAGGAAGAGTATAGAGCACAAAATCCCTCTTTAGAAGAAAGACAGGGGTCACAAATGTAAGCCCTGGGCTAGGGAAGAGCCTGGGGTTTGTGGGGATATATACAATAGAATGAATGTCCAAAAGCCAAGAAGAAAGTATAAAATTGAAGCATGCATAGAGTGTTATAAAAATGTACAAAATTAGCTTTCTGTATTTTATGACATTGCCAAAGGTTACTCAGGATCAGCAGTTTAATAGAAGAGAATAGCTGAGCCCAAGTGTGTTTTGTCTGGGAAGATTTTGTGCAGGAAGTGTTCTTAAGAGAACTAAGAGGGGTAGGTGTTGGGGATAGAAATATGATTGGGAGGAGAGGAGCCCGAGGAATGATCCCCAAAGATCTGTAGAGAGGATGATTCAGCAAACTATTGTTTCTGTCAGGGAACCTGACTAGGATTGTGTGTGCTCAAACCATGAGATGTGCAGACTTGATATCATTACCTGCATCATTCAAGCCAAAACATCACTTTCACTTGGTGTAACTAGGTAATTAAGGCAGAAGTATGCAAGGCTTTGTTGTTGTTATTGTGGTTTTGGCTTGGATGCTCAGGATAATTGCCTCAGTTCTAGGATCATGGGGTTTAAAGCTGGAAGAAGCCACACAGATCATCTGGGCCAGCTACTTTATTCTGTTTTATTATTTCTTCTAAAAGTAGTAATCATCCAGAAAATCTGATATTAAAATACATGGATCCCTTTGCCACTCCCACCTCCCCAATTCTTATTTGAGATCATAGACTTCACAGGCTATGTTAACTTTAACAGAAAAACAATAATACCCTCTTTGTCTTGGAGTACTCTGCTAAACTTTGCTGCTGTATTTTCTCCTTTGTTTCTGTTATCATTCTTATTTCATATCATTCAAGTAATTTTCTATGTTGTCCTGATTCTACCTTTTTTTTCAATTCAATTCAAACTACTTTCAATAAGCATGAGCTATGCCAGATGCAAAGTATAGTGCAGTGGTTCTCAAAATGTGCTTCAGGGAATCCTGGGAGTCTCTGAACTCTTTTTCAGAGGTTATAAAAATTCAAAATTAATATTTATTTCTAATATGGTAAATACCTGTAAGAATAACCCAAACAAACAAAAAAACCCTTTTTGGACAGATCTATAATAATTTTTAATAGTATAAAGATAATGAAAGTAGAAGCTTGAGAAACATTATTGTAGCAAATAGAGAGCTAGCCTCAGAACCAGGTTCATATATTACTTCTAATATACTATATGACTCTAGCCAAGTCATTTAATGTCTTAATGATTTAGGCTATTCTTTGTAGTTATAAGTTATAAATAAAGTGCAATGGGAATTTCCTTATCTGAGAGTTTTCTATATTGGCAAAATACATCATATACTATGCTAAGTTCTGAGATACTAAGCAAAAAGGAAATAGTTACTGCTCTGTATCATTTCACATTTTTGCATATTCATTTTCTTTTTCGAAGTCAGTATTTTTCATTGCACAATAATATTCCATTACATCCATATATTCTAATTTGGTCAACCATCTCCTACTCTCTAAATGTGCAAGATTTTCCAGTTGGTTTTGTTTTGTTTTTATTTTCTAAGCAAAGGTGACATGGATATTTTTATGTTCCTAATGTTAGATTGATCAGCCCTATTGAATTTGTAGAGGCTCAACCCCAGGTTGATAATTGGATAAAGATTTTGGGGCAGTTAGGTCTTACAGTGGATGCAGCACTGAGTCTGGAGTCAGGAAAAGCTATCTTCTTGAGTTCAAATCTGGCCTGAGATACTAGCTATATGGTCCTGAGCAAGGAAACTTCACCCTGTTTGCCCCAATTTCCTCATCTGTAAAATGAGCTGAAGAGGGAAATGGCAAACAACTACATTATCTTTGCTGAGAAAATCCCAAATGGAGTCATGAAGAATTGGACATGACTGAAATGACTGAACAACAACTCCAAAAGACCATTCATTAATTTTAAAAAGTTATTGAGAGAATACCTAAATTACAAATCCTTTAAATTAAGTCAAAGTAAGAATTATTTTTGTACAAAGATTTTGTTTTTTCTCCTTCAATAACATTCTGAACAAGCTCTCATTTTTGCAGGTGAGGAAACTGAGGTACAGATGTGATCTGCCCAAGTTAACACAGAGAATAAGTACCAGGGTCAATATTTAAGATCCTCTGACTCCCAAATTTATTTCTTTGTGGTAGTGGTCCACATCAAGGTATTGTCCCTCTCTCTCCATTTCCTGTGAAGACACAGCTCACAGAAAGCAAAAATAGTGATTTTTGTCCTTGAAAAAGTCGAAAATCTCCTCCAAATGAAGTTTATGATTCTTCAGCCTTTATTCTTTTGAGCAGACAGAATGAAGAGTATCTATCTCCTTGGGTGATTCAAACAGAGATTGCCCAAGTTTAACAGGCTGAGGCTTGTTTTTGTATCTTCCTAGGGAGCTCTCCTTTACAATATAGAAACACTGCATGAAGTGTCTTGGAAAGTCCTTTCCTTTGAGTCTGTTAAGAATCAGTTGAGTCTGATAGCCAAGAAACTAAAGACATTATTGCGGTGACAGAAGTTCTTGATATTTAGGTCCTGTTAAACTAAGCTTGTGTTCTTATGAGGAAAGATCTATTTGGAGTGTGGTTATTAGTACAGAAGTGTTTGGGCTGAAACCCAACTCTGGTAATTATGTTATTTATCCCTAAATTCCCTTGAAGTTTCAGCTGGGAAAAGGTATAACCTCTCTCTCTTATATCCCTCTCTTGTGTTTTCCTGTACTAGCATGCTGTGTAGCATAATGGCATAGTGTTTAAATGATGACTGAGTCTTGCCCATAGGTCATATAATTACTTCATTCACTTGTATTTGGTGAATGGATAAAAGATATCTGTGAGTAAAATATTAAGGACATTTGGAGATATATGGTGTGACAGGCGTGTAAGTTTACAGGAGGACACAGATATAAAAGAACTGCAAAACTGATAAAGGAAAAAGCCACATTAAAGCTCTAAGCCATTTGCCCCAGTGTGCACACAAATGTAGTTCACTATATACAGAAGCGTCTTGTGCCTGGAAGATTTAATCAAGAGGGGGTTCTGATTTGCCATTTTAGTTCTGATGTCCTTTCCTTCCTATAACCTTAGATGAACCTTTGCATATATCTTGGGTACTTATTGTTTTCTATGTTTTATTAAAATTATTTCTGTTGGATGATATTTTTCAATAGTATAATACAGGTTGGTATAAATTATTTTTTTTTTTGGAAATCAAATTTCATTTAATTAGGATTAGGAGAACTTAGTTTTTAGAGCAACCATGTGGAGAATCTTGTTATTACAATCAAGGAGTCAGTTACTACAGTCAATTCCAGGGAGCTGTGGAAGTAGGAAGCCAACAATTGCTTTAAATGACCTCAGTAAAGACAGACTCTCTTTCCAATATTGAGAGGTTTTCTGAAGGCACAGCCCACAGAAGTAAGAATTCCATTCTGGTTGGGTTGTTGTTGTAGCCATTCAGCCATTTAAATTGTATCTGACCCTTTATGACACCATTTGGGATTTTCTTGGCAAAAATACTGGAATGTTTGCCATTTCCTTCCCCAACTCATTTTTCATATGAGGAAACTTAAGGCAAACAAAATTAGGTGACTTGCTCAGGGTCACATAATGAGTAGGTGTAGATTTGAACTCACAGAAATATTTTCCTAAATTCAGATCTGGCACTCTATCCAGTGTACCATGTAGCTGCCTACTTTAGCTCTTAAGCAAGTCATATGCTAGCTAAGCAATTTTGACTATCACAAAATGGACATCACTTCTGACTTCTGTGCCAGTGGTCACAGAACATTGACAAATCATTTTATAAAGCCAAAACCAATTTCTCATTTATCTAAATTTTTAGTTTCTGAAATCAAGATGAAACATCTCGCATTAATAGGTATTTAATAAATGCTTGCTGATTGATTTGATAAAACAATATGTAAATCATAAGAAGTATCACACTGGCAGAGTGTATTCAACTTTCTACGTAGCAGGAAAACCTATTTTTTTCCTTTAGATTTCTACAAATGGCTACATTTGTATTGATTATGAAGCTGTTCTATTAAAGGAAAAACAAACAAACAAGTAAGTGAGATCAAGACTCAACATTTGTCAGCTTTATGAATAGGAAAGACACATGGAATGTGTTAAAGTAGTGAAAGCATAAAAGTAGAAGACCAAAATTCTTTTACTAACTATACTTGCAATGAGACATAGTAAGACTTTGGGCAAGTCAAGACATCTAGTTTTAGTTTTCTTTTTCTCTTCAGTGAAAATTAAGGGCCCTGGAGCTAGCAGGTGAAAAGGGCTTTGTCAAAGCAAGGTGCTGTCATAAAATTATTTAGGCAATTAAATAGCAAAGATCTCTTGTACAAGTAATTGCTTTGCATCCACAAATATGCCATGACTTCATGGAAAAAACTTGGATGGTGCAACATCAGCAGTTTTTGTTCTGCATTGGAGATGTTCTTAAATATCCTTGGAAGAAGAGCTGGAGGCAATTGAGGAAATATATGCCCCTTTTAAACTTGCAGTATTTATTAAACTGATTTCAAAATGTGGTCACTCTTTTTCCCCCTCAGTGTTTAAATAAATCATAGAGTGAGATAAAAATGGAACCAACCAGAATGCTTTTCATGTGGATTCCAGAATGTTATACTCCCAGCAATGGGGGCAGTTAGACCATGATTAAGGTGATCAAATGCTGATTCTTGTTCTGGCTCAGGTTTTGGCAAAGACTTCTGATTTTTGATCCTAATTCTAGAGTGTCCAGTTCATAATAGAAATATTTAGAGATAACTGAGTAAGCCAAACTAGTGGGGATGTATTGAGGGATTGCTTCTTATTGACCTTACTTGATCGTAATTTCATGATGGGAGCTGCAGGGAGCAGGGCATATCCTGGTATTGTGGAAAGAGAATTACAAATTAGATACACTTGGGTTTGAGTCTTGATTTCAGCATGGGATGTGGTAATTCATCCACATAGAAATATACGATGGACAAGTATCCACAACTCAAATCATGCCTTCCTCCCTATACATACCTTTCATACCAACTTCTTTATTTCTATAGAGACAGCCCCCATCCTCTGAGTCACTCAGGTCTGTTACATTAAAATCATCTTTTACTGTTAAAATCCCTAACCAATCAGGTGCCAAGGCCTGCTGATTCTATCTCTATGACATGTCTTATATTCTTGTCCTTGTTTCCATATGTATGGTCACAAATAATTAAATCACCTAGCATTTTTATGGTACTTGAAATTTGCAAAGTGCTTTACATATTATCTCATTTAATTCTCTCAATGATTCTGTGGGATACATGCTATTATTTTCTAGTTTTGGTCCTTATCACCTTTTCACTGGAATATCGTAGTATACTAGTAATTGATCTTCCTTCTTTCTGTCTTTCCAATCTATGATTTTTCATACAGCTGCCAAAAAAGAAAAAAAAAATCTGCTGAGGCATGGGCCTGACCTAGTTACTCCCTGTTCAAAAATCTTCAGTGATGCCCTGTTGCATCTAGGATGAAATACAGATTTGATAGCCTGACATTTAAGGGCCTCCACAATCTGGCTTTGACTTTTCCAGCCTTCTCATTTTATATGCTCTATGTGACCGCCAAATTGGAGCACTTAGTTATTTCCTGAGGTTAACATTCCATCTTTTGACCCTTCTCTGATTGTGCTCTGTCCTTATCTCTAATTTCCATGATTCTTTCTTTTTTTCCTTCAATCCCTAACTCAATCAACATTTATTAAGTGCCTATTCTGCATCAGTCACTGAACTAAGCTTTGGAGTTACAAAAAGAGGAAAAAGTAATCCCTGCTTTCAAGATTCATACAGTCTAATGATTCAAGGGTCATAGGTGTCACCTCCTTAAACCAAATATTTTGAAAACACTGTGATTTCTCCCTTGCCTTGTTCCCACTCTACTATATTTAGTTGTAGATATTTTAAATCTTACAACAGAATATGTCTTTTAGAACATAGATATTTATTTCCATTCCATCTTTTAATCTATGGCATCTAACAATTCAACAGAGTCATAGATTTTGGGGTGTTTAGTAAGGGTCTGGTCAATTGAATTAAGATTGAGTAAGCCAAACTAGTGGGGATATATTAAGGGATTGCAATTACCATTTTCTTGATCTTACTTGACTTTGATTTCATAATCTTGAATAAATTTTGATCTTCCTAACCCTCAATTTCCTCATCTCTAAAATGAGAGTAATGATTCTTATTCTTCCTGCCTTCCAGAGTAGTTAATGGATGCATCAAATGGGATTATAAGTAAACACTTTTAAACTATTAAATATTATAAATAAGTGAGCTATCACTATAGGGCCTTTTGATTTCAACCTCGGGTTCAAAATGTTGCACTTTGGAGGACAGGGTCGATACTACATTTTGTCATTACATCTGGGCCTTGTAGAACAAGCATTTGGGCTGAAGGAGACTCTTCCTACAGAGAGAAGACACCAAACAGGTTCCATAGTCTTGTGGTTAAATCCTAAACTGCCTGAGTTATGCAGATATAGTGTATGAGGGAAAGAGTTCAAAATCCGAGATAGATGCAGATGACATCCATCAAAAAAAGCAAAAGAAACACTACAGTTAATTACCAAAGAAGGTTGGCAAGACATTTTGGAATCTGTGCAATGCACTATTGGCTTTCTTTCTTGGGAAGAATATCAATGGAAAATACTAATCAGGTTTTTTTCCATATACCAGTCATCCAAAACCAAACCACCACAAAATTCAACTTTCCACTGTTGGGATAGATGTGAAAAAGGGGAAAAATAGGTAGTTTATACCACTCAAAGTTATATGTGGGTTGCTAAAAGATTTCCATAAACAAATTTTAAAAAAGAAAAGCAGGATATGGTTGTGCTGTGTGTGTGTGTGTGTGTGCATGTATGTGTGTGTGTGTGTGTGTGTGTGTGGTATCTGAACAACTGCTGTAGGTCTTTGCTAAAAGTTCATAGACTCACAGAACACAGGAGTTGGAAAGCATCTTATAAACTCTGTAATACAAATCATATCTGACCAAAAATCTCATCTACAATATTCCTGAAAACTACTAATCCATTCTCAATTGAAAAACCTCCTGCAAAGGGAACTCACTAATTTCAAAGGAAGTCCATCCCATTTTTGAACATTTCTAATCATTTAGAAAAAAAAATCCTTCAATTTCTTTCTGTTCTATATTGTTTTATCCAATGGAGCCAAGCAGACAACTCTAATTTTTCTTTCACTTGTCAGCATCTCAAATAACTGAAGACAAGAGATTATATTGCCCCCTCTGCCAGGCTAAACATTTTCCATTCCTTCAACTGATCCTTATATACCATAGGTTGCTTTTTCCGTACCATTCTGATTGCTAACCTCTTGTCAATATCTTTCCTAAAATATGCCACTCAGCTAAAAACAATTCTTCAGATGTGACCTGATCATGACAGGGTATAGCAGGAATACTGCCTCCCATATTCAAAAAGATGATGTCTCTCAATGTAGCCTGGGATCATACTCAGCTTTTTGTTTGCCATGTCACAGTGTTATTAATTCTGAGATTATATGCCACTAAACTCAAAGATTTTTTTCATTTGAATTATAGTTTTGTCAGTCTGTCCTTTCATTATGAAAATAAAATTTCAAACTCAAGCATAGGATTTTAAATTTCACTACTAAATACCGGCTTAGTAGATTCTGTGCTATTAAAACTTTTTGGAGATCCTATTATTCAAAATATTAATTTTTCTTCCTGTTTCATGGATCTGACTTTTTTTTATTTAATAGCCTTTTATTTACAGGTTATATGCATGGGTAACTTTACAGCATTAACAATTGCCAAACTTCTTGTTCCAATTTTTCACCTCTTACCCCTCCCCCCTCCCCCAGATCGCAGGATGACCAGTAGATGTTAAATATATTAAAATATAAATTAGATACACAATAAGTATACATGACCAAACCGTTATTTTGCTGTACAAAAAGAATCAGACTCTGAAATATTGTACAATTATCTTGTGAAGGAAATAAAAAATGCAGGTGGGCATAAATATAGGGATTGGGAGTTCAATGTAATGGTTTTTAGTCATCACCCAGAGTTCTTTCTCTGGGCGTAGCTGGTTCAGTTCATTACTGCTCCATTGGAAATGATTTGGTTGATCTCGTTGCTGAGGATGGCCTGATCCATCAGAACTGGTCATCATATAGTATTATTGTTGAAGTATATAATGATCTCCTGGTCCTGCTCATTTCACTCAGCATCAGTTCGTGTAAGTCTCTCCAGGCCTTTCTGAAATCATCCTGTTGGTCACTTCTTACAGAACAATAATATTCCATAATATTCATATACTACAATTTATTCAGCCATTCTCCAACTGATGGGCATCCATTCAGTTTCCAGTTTCTAGCCACTACAAAGAGGACTGCCACAAACATTCATGCACATACAGGTCCCTTTCCCTTCTTTAGTATCTCTTTGGGATATAAGCCCAGTAGTAACACTGCTGGATCAAAGGGTATGCATAGTTAGATAACTTTTTGAGCATAGTTCCAAACTACTCTCCAGAATGGTTGGATTCGTTCACAACTCCACCAACAATGCATCAATGTCCCAGTTTTCCTGCATCCCCTCCAACACTCATCATTATTTTTTCCTGTCATCTTAGCCAATCTGACAGGTGTGTAGTGGTACATGGATCTGACTTTTAAAGAAATATACTATCTAGGTCTTATCCAAGTCATTGATAAAAAATGCTAAAATTGACAAAAAGTCAAGGAGAGATCCTAGAAGCACACTAGTAGATACCTTCTTCCAGGTTGATATCAGTCTTTAAATGATGACTTTTGGAAGATGGTCATTCATCCAACTAGCAATATACCTAACTGTACAACCTTTTAGCACATATCTCTCAGTTTTTGTCCTCAAAGGCATCATATGAGACTTTGTGTTTTACTGTAATATAGTACTATCATGTGAAAGGGGAGTGGGTCATATCCCCACACCAATTATGTAATGTAATCACTGAAGAATTTGATGAAATTTTGTATATTTAAACAAAATGGTTTATACACTATGAACTCTTTAGAGGAAATTAAATGGCACAGTGGATACTTTGCCAATAACCTGTGTTGAAATCTGGATAGTTACTCAGATAGTTACTAGATGTGTGACTCAGGTATGTCACTTAACCTCTGTCTGCCTCTCTTTCCTCCTGTGTAAAATAAGATTAATAATAGTACCTATCTTCTAGGGTTGTTGTGAGGATTAAGTGAGATAATATTTGTAAAGTGCTTATCACAGTGCCTAACACATAGTAGGTGTTTAATAAATGTTTGTTTCCTTCCTCTCAGTACTGGAAGTTTGGGACATGAATCCAGATAAGTTATTGCACTATTTCTAAAGCATTCCTTGATCTAGCAATTTAATTATTTCTTTTTTTTCATAATTATAACTTTTTATTGACAGAACCCATGCCTGGGTAATTTTTTACAACATTATCCCTTGCACTCACTTCTGTTCTGATTTTTCCTTTCCCTCCCTCCACCCCCTCCTTTACATGGCAAGCAGTCTTATACATGTTAAATATGTCACCGTATATTCTAGATACAATATATGTGTGCAGAACTGAACAGTTCTCCTATTGCACAGGAAGAATTGGATTCAGAAGGTAAAAATAACCGCCGGAGGAAAACAAAAATGCAAACAGTTTACAATCTTTCCCAGTGTTCTTTCTTTGGGTGTAGCTGCTTCTTTCCATCATTGATCAATTGAATCTGAGTTAGATCTCTTTGTCGAAGAAATCTACTTCCATCAGAATACATCCTCATACAGTATTGTTGTTGAAGTGTATAATGATCTCCTGGTTCTGCTCATTTCACTCAGCATCAGTTCATGTAAGTCTCTCCAAGCATCTCTGTATTCATCCTGCTGGTCATTTCTTACAGAACAATAATATTCCATAATATTCATATACCACAGTTTATTCAGCCATTCTCCAATTGATGGGCATCCATTCATTTGCCAGTTTCTAGCCACTACAAACAGGGCTGCCACAAATATTTTGGCACATACAGGTCCCTTTCCCTTCTTTAGTATGTATCTCTTTGGGGTATAAACCCAGTAGTAACACTGCTGGATCAAAGGGTATGCACAGTATGATAACTTTTTGAGCAGAGCTCCAATTTGCTCTCCAGAATGGCTGGATGTAAGTTTAATAACTTCTTAAATGAATAAATAAAGGAATGAATGAAAGCCATTAATATATATTGGTGTGAATTGTTCTTGATGAAACTAAGCTTCTTTCTTATGTTTCTTCACCTTCCATTTCTAAATGCTTACAACTTATTTCTTTAATTATAAATTCTAAAAATTTTCCAGGATTCAGGCAAGCTTGTTGGCTTACAGAAGTATAATCCACGTTCTTAATTATTTTAAAAATTAGATATGTGATCTCCTTCAATTTTGTGGCAGCTCTCCTGTTTTCCACAGTCTTTGAAAAATCAATTGTAATGACTGCTTTCAGTGTCCTAGAATGTTGTGCTCATTGATGGAAAATTAGGGACTGTCATGTCATTGAGTTTGTCTTAGGTTTTAAATTTATGTTTCACCATCATCATTTTATACTTCACTATATTTATAATAGTATTAAAACTATTATTGAAAGATAAAGCAAAAATAAGTAATGGATTAAGAAGTTTTGTCTCCTCTCTTTCATCTATTATCATATATCAGATGGCAGCTAATTTTGCTTCCTGTTAACCTTTGTGAGTGTGCAAGTTATTTAACATTTTTTAGGCCATCTTTCTCTCATCTGTTCAATTAAGTGTTTAGATTAGAAGTCCTCTAAGGTTCCTGTAAGGTCTAAGTATATGATCATGTGATAATTTAAAAATGTATCCCTAGAATAGTGATGATGCTTTTGTTAAGAACAGAGCTAAACAAAAAAAGATTCTTTTTATTGTTCTTGTTTTAAGATTTTGAGTTAGCTGATGAGTCTCCTCTGCATCCATATTAATCTAATTAATTAATAAAATAATAGGAAGAAAGTACCTATATTTTCTTCTAAATGAAATGGTTTTTTTTATCTTCAAGAGTCCATTTTTGTGTTTTCCATCCCTTTTAAACAAATCCTTCCTATCTAATGCTTTGGCCTCTCTCTCAAGATCTTGGATACGTTTGACTATATCTACTTTTCCCCTCCTTTTAGATCATCAATTTTAAGGTAGAATAGTCAATGTTTTCTTCAAAGTTCTCATCATTTATATCCCAACACCCCATCACTTCTTGTTGCTTAGAATACAGTTTAGTTTACTTGTACCTCATTCAAGCTTTGAAAAATTAAATTATCATTGGAGCAAATCAAAATTTTATCAAAATGCAATTATCAAAAATAGTTTCCTTCAAAGTGAAAATATGACAATTTCTTTTGACAGGGAATAAGGACAACCCAAAAAATGTCTGGAAAGTTGAAATCCCCTATTATTAATACATTTCAAACTTTGTTCCAGTTTGTGAACTGTTCTTCAAATTTCTCATCTATTTTCTTTAATCCAGGGGGAGGGTGTCTCTACAATAATGTCAGTTTTGGGTTTTTTTTAAACTCCAATTCTCTCCAATTTGTTTTTTTCCCCTGGATTTCCTCAGTGTAAGGAATTTGGTATAATGCTATACCACAGTTCCTATAGATATTCTGTTACTTCTAAATAAAGCATACCTTTCTGTAACTATGTCATGAATCTAATTCCGCCAAATTATAATTATATTTTTGAGATTAATTTTGTCTCTTTGCATCTAGTTCACCTTTTAATTACTCTGAACATTTATTTACTGATATCCAAGGTGCTGTTTCATTGTTTTTTGTTATTTATTTTCTTTTGTGAATTACTGATCTTCTCAACTACTATTTTCCTATATTTCCTATATAAATTTCCTATATTTTCTTATATATTTCCTATATTACAAATATTATTCTTCATGGTTTTGGGAATTTTTCCCTTGATATTCCATTTTTCAATTCAAATTCATCTTTATGATATTTCTAAGATTTAATGTATATGTTTTAAACAGATTCAGTTATTTGATCATTAGGTATAAGATGGAAAGGTAGAGGATCTTGAAGTTAGGAAGGCCTGAGTTCAAAGCCCACCGTTAAAGTGGGGTGAAACTCCAAATAGAGTTACAAAAGGTAGGACATGACTGAAATGACTGAACAACAACAACAACAACAACAACAACAACAACAACAACACTGTTGGATGCATTTTCTATAATAGAAATTTCTATTGCATCAGAAATCAAAGGACTAAACTTTCTCAGACTCCCAACTCAGAAAAATATATTGTTACTTGCACTTGAACCTTCTTTAGTTTTTAACTGAAAAATTCTTTATTTGCTAATTTCATCTTTTAGAAGACAGAGACAAAAGAGAAATTGCTTTTACTGGACTTGATATTAATCTACAAGGGGGAACTACTCAGTGAAGTGAAAATTATAAGAGGAATGGGAATACTCCAAATTTACCTTTAATTATTTCAAAGAAAAAGGTTAGATGAAACAAGGGTGGAGTAGAATAACTCTGCAGATTAAACAAGACATAGTCTTGTAAAGAAAGCCAAGAACTAAGAGTAAGGGGAAGAAGCATGGTGGTCAACAGAAGTAGAAAAGAAATTTGTATAGTTATTGAACAACATACAGAGCATCTGGACAGAGAGGTCAGATAAGCATTTCAAGAATATATCACAAACCTGTCATAGAGTTACAATATAATAATGACAGAGGATAGAATTACCTGCACATTTGCACTGCCTCTCTCCTCTCTTTATTCTCTTTCTTCCTCTTTTCTTTTCTCCCCTTCTCTCTCTGAATGTTTTTCTCCCTCCTTCCCTGAAGGGGACATATCTCCTGCACTTATCTCTTTTCTTAGCTCCATCCTCTTCTTTCCTATCTCTCCTCCTTCCTGTTTCTTCTCTCTGCAGAAGACACCAGGCAATAATCTCTTGATTGACTTTATAATTTAATCCTTCAAAAAACAGAGAAACTAGTAAAAGAGAATTATTTTTCTGGATCTAATTTTCCCCTAAAAGAGAAACATCTGGTGTTTGGAGGTAGAAATCATGGGAAACTTCATCTTAGAGTTCACATGCACATCTCCACATACCATGGTAATGACAGCTGTGGAGTTGTAGTATACTGGGCACAGGACACAGTGTCTGATGACTTGGGTTTGAATCACCTCTCCATCCCTTACCATCTGTCTGATTTTAGTCAAGTCATTTAATCTCTTAGGATTTTGTTTTTTTATATACAGAAAGGAGGGACTAGAATAGATGACCTCTTGAGTTCGTTTCAAATTCGAAAAAATTATGGTAAAATGGGAATAGTTCTGATTCAGGATGACCCTTTTTAGGACATTTATTTGTTGGGTTACCCCGGGCTTATCATTTTCTAGTCATCTCCATATGATTATTAACCTATCCACTCTGCTCTACAGTTGTGGGGCCTAATTCTAGTCAAAAGGCTCTGATGGACGAGCTTTCACTTTATCTTGCCTAGAAGTTAGGCATCTAGAAACTTTGTGTACTCTTCTCTCTTTTCCAGATTTCTATTTGTGTTTTGTTTTTCTCTATTAAAATGCAAACTCCTTAAGGGCAATGTCTGTTTTTCTTTTATATTTTCATTCATAACTATCAGTGCATAAGTACTTATAAGTGATTTCTTCATATATCTAAGACATTTGGCTTGTCATTTTTTCAATCTGAAGATTTTCAGGTGGGACCCCAGAATTATTTAATTTTTTGTTTCTTTAATCATTAATGATTTGGTACATTTATTTCATATTGTTGTTAATCATTTAGGTTTCTTATTTTAACAAGTTCCTGTTCATATGCTTTGACTATTTTATTTATCTATTGGAGATGTTTCTTTTATATTTGAATCATTTTCTTATATATCTTGGATGTGAAATTTTTATCAGAGAAACTTGTAAAATTTTTTTCTTACTTCTCTAGTTCCCTTCCGATTTTAGCTGCATTGGTTTTATTTGTGCAGAATCTTTTTTTATTCTATGTAATAAAAACTGTCCATTTTATCTTCAATGATATTCTCTGTTGTTTAGTCATGAACTCTTCCCTTACTCATAGCTACAAAAATATTTTCTTCCTTGTTCCTCTAATTTGTTTAATGATGCAACTTTTTTCAATTTGTCATATATGTTTTTAGAGTTTTCCTTGGTATATGGTGGGAAAATTAATTTAAACTTATTTTTTTTCTAAATAGCTTTCCAGTTTCCCAAGAAATTTTTAATAGTAAATTCTTAGTCCAAAATATGTGTGGATTTACTAAACACTATGCCACTTTCTTAATTTGTTCTGTATGTTATATATAATACTTTGTATTCTTTTAAATGTCAATTTCTTCACCTCCAAAATGAGGGTGATGATATTTCACTGACCACAGAGTTGTTTAAATAAAGCACTTTGTAACCTTTAAAGAACTAAGTAAATATAAGTGGTTACTATTATGATTCTACAAGGATAGAAAATTCAGTTCTCATGAGTACTAGGATGTCTTTAGATTTTTATGACATTCCACTCTCTTGGTTCTCTCCCCACCTGTGTGATTGAGCCTTTTCATTGTTTTTTACTGAATCTGAAATTAAGTAATATCCACTAATCTTGGTGGCCTCCAAGTCTCTTTCCTTTACTTGTTTTTCTTTTATCTCAATATTATTTCTCTGCACTATTTATTCCGATGAATATCTATACTGATGACTTTCAGATCTATTTATCAATCCTTTATGCATCTCTACCTCTAACCTCTCACATCCAGTTTCCTGTTAGGAATCTTGAACTGGATATCCTGTAGACACCTTAAACTCAACATGTCTAAGACTGAACTCATTGTCTTCTCCAAAACCTCTCCCATTTCACTTTTCTATTACTGTTGAGGTTACCATCATTCTCTCAGACATCAAGTCTTTCAACTTGGTTATCATCCTCAACTCTTTAATCTCACCTCCCATATGAAAATTTTTTTTATTTAATAGCCTTTTATTTACAGGATATATGCATGGGTAACTTTACAGCATTAACAATTGCCAAACCTCTTGTTCCAATTTTTCACCTCTTACCCCCCCCCTCCCCCAGATGGCAGGATGACCAGTAGATGTTAAGTACATTAAAATATAAATTAGATACACAATAAGTATACATGACCAAACTGTTATTTTGCTGTACAAAAAGAATCAGACTCTGAAATATTGTACAATTAGCTTGTGAAGGAAATCAAAAATGCATGTGGGCATAAATATAGGGATTGGGAATTCAATGTAATGGTTTTTAGTCATCTTCCAGAGTTCTTTCTCTGGGCATAGCTGGTTCAGTTCATTACTGCTCCATTGGAAATGATTTGGTTGATCTCGTTGCTGAGGATGGCCAGGTCCATCAGAACTGGTCATCATATAGTATTGTTGTTGAAGTATATAATGATCTCCTGGTCCTGCTCATTTCACTCAGCATCAGTTCGTGTAAGTCTCTCCAGGCCTTTCTGAAATCATCCTGTTGGTCATTTCTTACAGAACAATAATATTCCATAATATTCATATACCACAATTTATTCAGCCATTCTCCAACTGATGGGCATCCACTCAGTTTCCAGTTTCTAGCCACTACAAAAAGGGCTGCCACAAACATTCGTGCACATACAGGTCCCTTTCCCTTCTTTATAATCTCTTTGGGATATAATCCCAGTAGTAACACTGTTGGATCAAAGGGTATGCACAGTTTGATAACTTTTTGAGCATAGTTCCAAACTACTCTCCAGAATGGTTGGATTCGTTCACAACTCCACCAACAATGCATCGATGTCCCAGTTTTCCCACATCCCCTCCAACAATCATCATTATTTTTTCCTGTCATCTTAGCCAATCTGACAGGTGTGTAGTGGTATCTTAGAGTTGTCTTAATTTGCATTTCTCTGATTAATAATGACTTGGAGCATCTTTTCATATGACTAGAAATAGTTTCAATTTCTTCATCTGAGAATTGTCTGTTCATATCCTTTGACCATTTTTCAATTGGAGAATGGCCCCATATGAAATTAATTGTCAAGTTATCATTTCTATCTCTGTAGCATCTTTTATATATGTCTCCTTTGACTATCTCACACTGCACTATCTCTTTACAGGCCTTTTTCACATCATGTGGTATTAATGTTATAATCTGTTGGTTGATATCCCTGCTTCAAGTCTTTTCCCATTTCAAAGCTTTCTCCACATAGACTTTATGGAATATAGTATTTCTCTCATTTTTTGACTTGTGGTTATCTTCAATTTTCTCCACTTTTCCTACTTTTGAAAATGGAGGACAGTTTTTCTTTTCTTGCTTAAAAATGCTAATATTTCTTTTTACCCAACATATCCTCTAGATCTAGATTGTCTAGATACATCTAGACAATGTCTTCACTTTTCCAATTTTTTTTTGTAGAACAGATTGATGTACCATGATCTCAAGGAGTAGGAGAAATCCTAAGTGTACTCAAAACACTTGAGTTCAAGAACTGTTTTATTGCTTAATAGCTCTGTGATATTGGCAAAATCATCTCTTTAGCCTTAGTTTCCTCACCTGTTAAATAGAGAAAACAATATTTTTATGAGCTATCTCACAGGGTTGTTCTGAGAAAAACACTTTGTTGCATTATAAATTATTATAGAATTGTGAGCTATCATTATCATCATTACTATTATTCTTTTGTTCACATTCATTGGCTCAGGTTACCAGCTCTACTGGCTCTTCTAGGTGTGATTCATAGGTTTAAATGCCATACAGTAGAAGCTCACTGAATGTCTTCTCATTGCATTATTGTAAACAATATTCTATATACACATTGTGAATAGTAGCAAGAAATTTAAGGCCCATTGTGAATTGAAGTATGCAATAAATGCTAAAGAGGATCATAAAAGAGTTTTTTTTAAAAGTATATTGGAGATAAACAGGATATAACAGGAGCAGAGAAACATCAAGGAGAGAGTAAATATTTATTTGTTTGAGTTAAGTAGGCATAGATTCAGTTTTAGGGAGGCCCTCAAGTTCAGCATCTTCATTTTATAGATGAGGGACCTAAGACACAGTGCCTTTCTCAAGGTTATATAGATTGTGATGAAAGAGTTGGAATATAACTTGTTCCCCATTTCCATTTCTAGGTTCCCTTTATCATCCTAATTAAGTAATTTCTCTTCCTTTGAGGTTAATACAATCCATATTTATCACAAGATTCTGGTGATTATTTTCTATCAATCTTCTTTTAAATTGTCACAATCTATGGTCATTTAATTGTTCTATGCTTTATAACCACACAGACTATTTTATATCATTACTGTAATTTCAAATCCTCTACTTCTCAGGTCTTTCCCAGGTCATCATTCTTATACTGGCTATTGTTCCTCATCTTGACCCCTTAAAGAATTATTTCTACTCTAAAATGCTCTTGCTTTGATTCCTTTGCTCTCATATTCTCTAAAATACTTTGCCCTACCAACCCACAGGTCCGAATTACTTTCACCATCTGTTGCCATCACTCCTATACATATGCTTAATAAAATTTGAAGAAAGTCATCAAGCCATGCTGATTAAATCTACTAGAAATTTTTATTATAAAATCTCAATTGGGTCCTCACTGTGGCAAGCCAAAGCTTTGTATCACCCTAAATGACAAATAATCTCACTCACCACAATGGCTGTTCCAAACCTTTTCATTCCTCCTCAAACTTCCTAGAGTTTCCCTCCTTTTTGCCTCTCATCAAAATATATTTGCCTTATATTTCTTTAAATAAAAATTCACTGAGATCTACCTCTTATTTTGTCTTAATCATCTAATATTGCTCACTACTATATTCTACCACTATTTCCTCTTTCATCCGTTTCATAAGAAGAGATAACTCTTCTTACTAAGACAAAACCCCATTTACTAAAATGATTCTGTTTCATTCCCTCTTCTCCAATAGGTTGTCTCCTTTATTTCCCCATTTTCTCACTAATCTTCGCTCCTTCTTTGTCTAACAGCTAATTTGCTACTACCTACCAATATACCCAAGTTTCTACTATCCTTAAAACAAAAAACCCAAACAAAACAAAAATCCCTCTTCCTTGATCCATCTATCCCTGTCAATGATAATCTTATATCTTTCTCCTGATTTTTTGGGGTCTAAACTTCTTGAGAAGATTACCTGCAATTGCTTTTTTAACCTCCTTTAAAAAACTCTCCACAGGTTATCTTCTGACTTTACCATTCAACTGAAACTGCTCTTTCAAAAATTAGCAGTGATCTCTTAATTTTGAAACTAATGGTCTTTTCTCAATCCTCAACCTTCTCAACCTTTTTTGTAGCTTTTGACACTGTCAATCAATCTTCTTTCCTTGATATATATTCTCTCTTTCTACCTTTTCCTCTCTCTCTCTCTCTCTCTCTCTCTCTCTCTCTCTCTCTCTCTCTGTCTCTCTCTCTGTCTCTCTCTCTTCTCTCTCTCCTTCTTTCTTTTCCCTCTTTTCCTTTCCCTTTCTACATCCTCCCTCCTTCTCTCCCTTTTCCTTCTCCTCCTCTTCTTTCTCCTTCTCTTCCTCCTTTTCCTTTCCCTCTTCCTCTTCCTCTCTCTCCTTCTCCTCCTTCTTTTTCTTTCTTCTTTCTTCTGACTCTCCTGACCATCTGATCATTCCCCAGTCTCCTTTTCTGACCCTTCATCCAGTTCACACTGGATCTCTTCAGTTTTCCTTCTATATTATTTCCATATGCTTAAATAACAACAACAAAAAAAGGCAGAAAGAGTCCCCTTTTCAAGGAATTCAATTTATAATTAGGAGAGAACATACAAACAATTATCTATAGACACAATATATACAGTATAAATTGAAGTAACATTATAAGTAAAATACTAGCGGTGAGCAGTGAGCAGGGAGATCAAGAAAGGCTTCTTACAAAAGAAGGGATTTGAACAAAATTTTTTTATGCATGTACATTCATCTTTAAAACATATTTCCTTATGAATCATGTTGAGAGGAAAAAATTAGAACAAAAGGGAAAAACCACAAAAGAAAAAAAAAACAGAAGAAAAATGAAAAAAAAAAGTGAACATAGCATGTGTTGATTTACATTTAGTCTTTATAGTTCTCTTTCTGGATGCAGATGGTATTTTCCATCCAAAGTTTATTGGGGTTGCCTTGGATTACTGAACCACACAGAAGAACCAAGTCTATCATAGTTGATCATCACATAATCTTGCTATTACTGTGTATAATGTATTACTGGTTCTGCTTGTTTTGCTTAGCATCAATTCATGTAAGTCTTTCCAGGCTTTTCTAAAATCAGCTTGTTCATCATTTTTATAGAAAAATAATATTCCATTACTTTTATATACCATAACTTATTTAGCCATTCCCTAAATGATGGGCATTTACTCATTTTCTAATTCTTTGCCACCACAAAAATAGCTGCTACAAAAATTTTTGCAAATGTGGGTCCTTTTTCTTCTTTATGATTTCCTTGGGACGAACTCAGTAGACATATTTTGTAGTTTTCCCAGAAACTTATGTGAAACAGTGAGTTCTTATTCCAGAAGCTGGAGTTTTGAGGTTTATCAAATACTAGATCACAACCATTGATTATTGTGTCATGTCTAGTTAACCTATTCCACTAATGTACCACTCAATTTCTTAGTCAGTATCTTGAACAGAATCTTAAAGGGATTCAGAAAACTCAGGAAGCAGAAAATTGAGGGTAGTGACACTGATAGATCAAAGGATATGCACAGTTTTATAGCATTATGGGCATAGTTCAAAATTATTCTCCAGAATGGTTAGATCAGTTCATAACTCCACCAACAATGCATTAGTGTCCTAGTTTTCCCACATCCCCTCCAACACTTATCATTTTTTCTGTCATCTTAGCCAATCTGAGAGTTATGAGGTAGTTGTTTTAATTTGCATATCTCTAATCAATAGTGATTTAGAGTATTTTTTTATATTATGATAGATGTCAATTGAATTTTTGTCAAATGAAAATTGTCTGTTCATGTCCTTTGATCATTTATCAATTGGGAGATGATGTCTATTCTTATAAATATGACACAGTTCTTTATATATTTTGGAAATGAGATCTGTAATAGAAACACTGGCTATAACAATTCTATCCTCTGTCTCCCCAGATTTGTGCTTCCCTCCTAATCTTGGCTATGTTGGTTTTGTTTAGGCAAAATCCTTTTAATTTAATGTAATCAAAGTTGTCCATTTTTCATGTTCTAGTTGGTCTTAGGACATAAATTCCTTCTTTATTCAAGATATGATAGGTAAACTATCTCTTGCTCTCCTAATTTCCTTATAGTATCTCCCTTAACACCTAAATCATGTACCCATTTTGACTTTATTTTGGTATGGGGTAAGAGATGTAGGTTTATGCCAAGTTTCTGACATATTATTTTCCAGTTTTCCCAGCAATTTTTGTGAAACAGAGAGTTCTTATTCCAGAAGCTATAGTTTTGAGGTTTATCAAATACTAGATTATCTTTTATTTATTTATTTATTATTGTTTATATAACTTCTTCCACTGATCTATCACTCTATTTCTTAGCTAGTGTCTTGAACAGAATCTTAAAGAAATTCAGAAAAGCCAGGAAGCAGAAAATTGAGAACTTTCCAGACATGGGGGCTTGGGGAGGAGGCAGCCATTGAAAAGGCATGAAATAGAGATGGAGTAGGAGAATGTCTTGGAGATCTGTCTTTGACATTGTTTTAATTCACCATATTTTGTCAATAACTTGAACCATGGCACAGCATTATATGTAATAACCCACCAGGTGAATACCCAGCTCTGAATTTCAAAGTGGAGTCTCTAGACGAAGTAACATTTGTTGCAGTGATGCACAGGATCAATTCACTCTGTCAGTTAAATATTTATCACTTATGATGTACCAGATACTATGCTAAGGATCTGCAGAAAGGCAAACGATGCCTAAATGTTTTCTTCACTAGACTATAAGCTTTTTAAGAGCAGTTGACTATTTTTGGGGGGAGACAGTTGTATTTTTTTTTATTGTCTGGCACACAGTAGACATTTTTATGAATTCTTGTTTACTTGACTTACTAAATGGTCCCTGCCCTTAAGGAACTCACATTTGTACTAGGGAGATAGTGTGTCAATAATAATAGATCCAAAATACTTTTTCCTCCTGAGGCAACTGGGGTTAAGTGACTTGCCCAGGGTCACAGCAGCTAGGAAGTGTTAAGTGTCTGAGACCAGATTTGAACTCAGGTGCTCCTGACTTCAGGGTTGGTGCTCTATTCACTGTACCACCTAGCTGCCCCAATAGATCTAAAATAGAGAGGAGGTAGTCTCATAAGGAAGGGAATGAAATGAGGAATAGGGAGAACAGCAAAGTCTTCTTGAAGAAAATAGATTTTGAGTTGAGTGTTGAAAGAAGTTGGGGCAATGTATAAATGGGAATGATTTGGGGGGAAAACATTATTTCAGGTATGTGGAATAGCTATTGAATGGCATTCAAGGGGAAGAGAATAAGTATTTAGTAAATGCCTTTACATGTGAGGCACTATACTAAATACTTTAGAAATTTCTCATTTGATCAAAGATACAGACACAGGAATTGGAGTATTGAACCCACATAAAAATAACCTAGGAATGTTAACTTAATATCAGTGATCAGTGTATTTGGGCTGGCAAAATTGCTGCGATCTTGGTACCATAATAGTTGAAATATAATAAACAAAATCATGGAGGTGGTAGTTACTTGTGGTAGCATAATACCCTGGTCAGAACACATTTGAAGTACTGAATTAAGTTCTAGGCACCATTTTTTAAGAAGGAAATTTAAGCAACTGGTATAAATACAGAAAAGTAACTCAGAATGCCTTAGACTGAAGCAATCATAGGTATTTACTTTAGAGCCATTTTCAAAAATGTAAAGCGTTGTTATATAGAAAAGAAATTAATCTTGTTCCTCTTGGTTCAATAACTAAAGCCAAAGAATGGAATTTACAAGAAGATAGAGCAATCTAGACGTAAGAAATAAATAGAAAGAAATGGACCCCAAACTTTTATATGCAGAGCTGCTCGTTGATAGAATGGGTTGCCTTGAACAATGGCAGAACTGAATCACCTGAAGCAGAACTTCAATGCTCACATATTGGGGATATATTATAAAGACAATTAATAATTTGGGAAACACTTGAACTGGAAACCCTCCGAATTCCTTTCCAACTTTGCCATTCTAGGACCCTAGCGTTTCTGAATTCCCATGAAGGGAACAACATTTCATAAAATTTTCTGGGTGGAAAAACAAACACTTGATTTCAGTAATGAAGAAAAAAGGAGATAACCAGAGGGAAACATAGATTTGGAGTAATGGAGGCTTCATTACATTAAGGGTGTTGATCTTAAATTTCAGGTTTGTTTGCTTACAATCTGTACTCTAAGAAAGTTTTTACTTTAGGAGAGTGGAACAAGTGGAATAAGTTGCCTCTATAGGAGAAGGGAAGGCTACAGAGGAGCTAGTACCAGATAGATCTCTTTCAAATGTTTTGCTTCTCTGGGTCAGATCAGTAAGGTCTTTATAATGCCCTAGACTTTTTGCTAGTTGAAGTTGATTTTCAATGTACTTGGGGGGTAGATTTTTGACTTTGCTTATTTTGTTTCTTCCCCTCAAATTTTAATTGCATGGTTTTATGTAATACTGTAGTTCCTATTCTGGGCACAAATGTTTTCCTGGTGGGTGCTTTAAAATTCCATAAATAAATTTGCATAATTGGCTATGGCAGGTCTAGCATGATGTTTATGTGTCTTGTATTTCTTTGGATTGAAGAGGCAGCTTGTGTGGATTGGTGACAATCCTGGAGACAAATATTTTGACCTCAGTTATTATTTCATCATGTACATTATCTGATGGTGGGGTTTGCGGTACCGGCACAGGAGATGGACCACATTTTGAATGCATGATTGGGAAAGGCCAGAAATGCTAGTGATGATATTGACACTCAGAACAACTCAAAAACAATTTCCAAGTTGAATACTTCAATCCACATCCATAGCATTCAATTTGAATTAATGCCTATTTGTTGAGTATCAGTAACTACCCTCTGTTTCATGGCCATAGAGAATCTGCCAACTCTCTGTGGTTGATAACATGAAGAGATGAGTGAGAATATTTTAACATAATAAAGCAAGCTCATCCTAGAAGTATGTCTCAGTGATGGTGTTATCATTCTTGTGCATAAGGAAATCATAAAGCTTCAATTTTCTTCTGGTAAAAAAAGACTGGAAAAAGTCTGGAAAATATGTAACTTATAATGGGGTCACTGGGCTTTTGCCTGATGGCACCAAAATTTAGAAGGTAATGACAGCACTCACATTCCTTATTCAGTGTGGAACAAACTGAGTTTAACAACAGTAATGTGTTAAAATATGAAATTTTATATATTATATATTATAAGGCTATTTCCTCCTCTCCTTCCCTTGGTAGATATATTAAGGTGAGCTACTTTTTGACAAAACTTCATGCTGCTCCTTTTCCAACTCCTCATGAATGACCTCTTCCACAACAGAAACTTTAAGGAATCCTCACCTGAGTCTTTGCTCATGGTGGATTGTAACGACCTCTCTGTCTCCATTCCACTATTTAATGGTATTACAGGACATCTATCCATAAATACTTTAACCAATTAAATTTATCTTAAACATAGGTTTGAAAGTGCATTTCTGTTTCATCAGGTATCATATCAAGTTATAACTCTGCTTGAGGGTATTTGAAGCACTTGCTCTGTGTCACAAATACTGGGACAGAATACTAGAAGTCAATGATAGTTAATACTCATTTATGAATTAGCTGCCTATAGAGGACATACTCTCACAAAGTCAGAGGCTCTCAATTCACTGTGAATTTTTAAAGAATTATCCCAATATTTGCAAGCTCAGTCATTTTCTATGTACTGATATTTATAAATATTGACTCTTTTTTTGGTTATTTGACTTGCTCTTTGGCTTTGCCACTGGATACTTTTGCTGTTGGCTTTCCAACACTCTGATAATGTATTCTTTGGCTGCAACTGTGGATATGAAATTAATAAATGCTCCCATGGTCTTTTATTTCTTGAAGCAATTTATAAAAAGTGGCTAATACTATGTACAGGTAATTAGGATCCAACTGTCTTTGCTCTACCTTATATCTGTGGCTAAGGGTAAGAGTGATCCCAATGAAGAATAAACAAACAAACAAAGAATACATAAGCAAAACTAGAAATCACGAAGAAACAATGGAATTAAAAAACAAAACAAAACCAGGAAACTGCTTTCCAGGCTTTAAAAAGTTTATATAGTGGGAAAGGCAAAAGACTCATGATATAAAATGGCAATAATTATGATAAAATGTAACAAATGAAAATGATATAGTACTGATTGAGTAGAATCATAGATTCTTTAGTTTTGGAAGGGGTCTTAGAAACCATCTAATCCAATATTAGACTCAAAGCAGAAATCTCTTCTACAGAACCTCTTTACCAGTCCCTTCTTGCCCACTTCTATTGTTAAAACATTCATTACATAGCAAGTTCCTGCACTGAACTCTTGTGATTAGTTTTCTAGTTCTCATTGTTGAAAAGTTGTTCCTTATTTTTACGTTGAAATCTGAGTTTCTGTTAATTTGTGTCTATTGACTCTAACTTTGCCTTTAGAAATAATATGAAATAAATATTCTGGTCCACATGATTCCTTTGAGCAAATTTGTTGTTCAGTTATTTTTCAGTGATGTCTGATTCTGGAGTGGTTTGCCATTTCCTTCTTTATCTCATTTTACTGAGGCAAGAGGGCTAAATAACTTGCTCAGCATTACACAGCTACTAAATGTTTGAGGTGGATTTGATCTCAGGGAGATGGGTCTTTTTGACTCTAAAACCCAGCATTTTATCACCTAACTGGGAGTTTAATCAGGAGAAGCTTCTTGGCAATTTAGCTCAAATGGGTACTCATTTAATTATAAAATAACAAAGCTGTAAATCACCTTAAAGATTTCTGTGATTGAATTCTGAATATATAGATATCTAAATTATAATATATATACACATGTAAATAATTTAATTTAAAAAGAAATCAATTTTTAAAGATTTTCCAACCTTGATTATCCATTTTTATCCTGCATTCTATGTTACAACTATCCTTATACTTGAGATTTTTTTCTCTTATATTTAAGGAGACTTTCTTCTTGTTTTCTTGCTGTATATTTGACCCTTTACTTTGTCCTAGAAAGCAAGCATTAAGTTAGCTTGACCTACTCTTCACAAAGACACAGTGCCTGCAAGCTACTACTTAGTGATCTTTTAGGTGCTTTCAAAATGCTGCAAATGGTTGGAAGGCAAGAATAGGATTGACTGCAGAAAATTAGATTTCCTAAAATTCAAAATGCAGTACAAACCACCAGATTCTGTGCTACTAATGAAGAGCTTCAGTTTGATGGCATTTATTTGCCTGGCCTTGAGAAATTGAAAATGCATCCAATGAATTCATTTTAGGGAGGCAATAAATGTCATGGGGAATTTACCTGTGATTGTCACAGGTAGAAAATGTTAGATAATAAAGTGTAGACTGATAGCTTATTGTTCATTTCCTAAGGATAGCAGTTTATTATACTGATTTAGAAAGAAGCTGGAAAATCCTGGAGTGGAAATATTATTCTGGAAACAAAATAGTTATAGTAGTTTTTCTGAGTAGATTCTACATCGGAGTATTACCTCATAAAATCTGATCCTTATCAGAATTAAAGGCCCTATAAAATCTTACTCCTTTATCCTATTCTAATTAATATTGTATTTATTTATGTATAGCTCTTGTCATATCTCTCCAGCTGGAATGTAATAAAATACTTAAGGATTTTTATTGTTCAGTCATTTCAGTTGTATTCTATTCTTTGTGACCCCGTTTCTTTCTTTTTTGAGGGGGGGTAAAGACGCTGATGTGGTTTGCCATTTCCTTCTCCAGCTAATTTTATAGATGAGGAAACTGAAGCAGGATTACACACAGCTAGTAAATCAGACTTGAACTCACAAAGATAAGTTTTCCTGATTCCAGACCTGACACTATATCCACTGATTGATCTAGACCTTAAGAATAGGATCTACTATCTAAACTTTGTCTATTGTGTTGTCTCTAGTGCCTACCAGAGTGTTTTGTGCAAAGGAGGCATTAAAGATTTGTTGAATGAATGAAAATGTTTCATTCCAAGCTCAGTTTCTGATTCTTTTTTGGAGGTTAGACATGGAAGAAAGAGATTTATTATTACTATTATTATTTGTCTGAACATATGATTTTATCATTGTAGAAAATTCCTGGTGTCAAAACTCACTCAATCTGACAACTGGCAAGAAAATTTCTTGGAAAAAGTGATGTTAAATGATTATCCTTGACTCATATAATAAGTCAATATATATCTGAATCAGGATTCGAATATAGGCCTTCTTAATGCTAAGAGAAGTCCTCTATCTACTATAGCATGCTGTCTCTACTGTTGTGTTAAGTAGGTCTTTAGTAAATGTTAATTGGATGCAACTGTTATCATTACTACTACTAATAGCTAGTACTTATATCAAGGTTCACAAAGGACTTATCTCATTTAATATGATCACCCTGGAAAACAGATACTATTATTATCTTGAATTTTTAAGGATGAGGAAACTTAGATAGACAGAGGTTAAGAAAGTGGCTTGGTCAGAGTCCCACAATAAGTAACTTAAGCTGGATGGGAACCCGGGATCTTCTGGCTTTGTTCTAGCTAAAACATGTCCTTTATTTTATTTCCTTCGCTGTCTACTTGTCTTCTTTGGCACTTTTGAATCATAAAGACATGTGCATTTGGATGACTTTGGGCATAAGAATGAAGAGCTGAATTGGAAGTGAGAGTGAATGTTTATATATCATTGCTACCAGTTAGTGACCATGTAACCTAACATCTTTATATTAGAAAGGGACTTAATGGTCATCAAGGCCCATCTCAAATTTAATGGAGCACAATATATTGCTGATATCCTATGTCTTCTTGACACATAGCATTGTCATCAATCAAAATCCAATCCAAAGACCCTCCTTAAAGTCTACTTTCTTCATAAAACCTTTCCTGATCATTTCAACTAGAAGGCATTCTTCCCATTGAAATCACATAGCATTTTCTCTCCTATTAATTTTCAAACCCTACTTTGATATCTGTGAGCATCTTATTTACTCACTTGTTTCCTAGTTATATACTATATATTATCTTTCTTTGGAGTCTCCTTAACATCTACATCAATGCCTTACATATAATCATTCAGACCATTCTTGAACATTCCACATGAGGAGAGGCTCATTTCTATAAAAGGGAGCTCAATGAATACTTATTTGTTGTTGCTTGGTTATTTTGGTTGTGCCTCACTCTTTGCGATCCCATTGTGATTTTCTTGAAACAAATATTTGAGTGGTTTGTCATTTCTTTCATTTCATTTTACAGATTACAGAAACTGAGGCAAAAAAGGTTAAGTGAATTATTCAGAATCACATAATTATAGAAGTGTATGAGGCCAGATTTGAATTCATGAAGATGAGTCTTTTTGACTTTAAGTCAGGATCTCTGTCCACAGCACCATCTAGCTGTCATACATTCTTGGACCTGTACCTGGAATTATTAGGAAGATTCTCCTTATATTCAAATATTATCTCTGAAGCAATTACTTGGGTTCATATGGTCTAGCTAATTTTTATATCTTACTTGGGTTCATATGGTCTCTGGGTTTCACTATGAAATAATTAATAATAGCTAACTTTTATATCTTTCTTTGCAAGGTGTTTTAAGCACATCATAATTTTGATTCTCACAACCCTGTGAGCTGGTAGTCCAGATTTGATTATCACCATTTTACAGATGAAGAAACTGAGATTCATAAAAATAGAATGATTCAGCCAGCATTTAGTAGAGGTCAGGATTCAACTTTATGACCTCATATTCTTGACCCAAATACTTTTTACACTAGGACCATAAAACCACAGGTTTAGGCTAATAAGCCACCTTAAAATTATTTTTTCATCATTTTGCAATTTTATTATTCTAAAGATGAAAAAAACTGAATATCATAGTGCATGTGTGACTTTCACTACATCTCACAGGTACTAAGGACTACAACTGGGATTCAAATCCCGGTCCTCTGTCTCTAAATCACTGTTCCATACTCTGTTATGCCACTCTGCTTCAGAAGTCATACAGAATAAAGCTGTATGATTTAACATTTAGAAACCTGAAGGGAAACTTGGAATGATGATTATTAGTAAGTTGAGGTTTTCAATGAATAAAAGAAAAGGATATGGAATTGGAAGAGGCATCACAAGAGTGATGAAAGTATAATTTACTTACAAAGACAAGGAGCTGGAGGGGAGGGATCCAGAAACTGCTCTGAATGTTATATATATATATATATATATATATATATATATATATAGCTACCTAATTTCTTAGCCTTATTAAACACAACCTCTCTTGGGTACTAGGAATCACTTGGGTTCATATAGTCTTTGGGTTTCACTATGAAGATATACTTATCACAGGACATGCATTTCTTCTTGCCATGACAATGCAGTTATTTGGTGTATTTGGTGGGATGGGATGGTGGAACACAGCAGGCAATTCATGTTGCAGTCCTGAAAGGGAAAATAATTACTCTGGGAGCTCTGGTTCTATTCCTGTTAAATCATTTGTCATAGAAACAGTATCCCTCCAAATACTGAAGTAATAGTTAATTAAATTATTTACCCAGGATCACACAACTAGCATCTGATGCTGGATTTGAACATAGGTCTTTATTATTTCAAGTTGAGAACTTTATCCATTTCACCATCTAACTGGCTTTTAAAAGTTATACTGGTGGAACTTAAATTTTATCAGTTTCTGTCAAACAGTTTCTATCAAGAACAGGCCTCTGCTTGACTGTGTGTCTTTTATTTGAAGTCTAGTTTATCTAAGTTCAGAGAAGATATCACCTGGTCGATGCAAAGTAAACAACATTTTGGCCACAGTAATTCTCAAACATAAGCTACTAGATCCTTGAGGGGGAGTGAATACTTATGCTGATGAAATAAATCAAAGATCACTGAAAAATTAGATTGCTTTAGAGGACCACTATATCTTATGAGTGGCTTAAATTGTGTTTTTGGTCAACTAAAACTTTTAGCTATATTTCCTATGAATAAAGACTCCCTAGTCTTTATTCTGTAGTAGGGAAATTGACTTCAGAATTCAGCATTAGCTAGGTTAACTAAACAAGAATCTTGGTTAAGAAATAAGTGGTGAAGTTGCCTGTTACTGATGGCCCTGAGCAAACACAAACAACTGTCTCCAACTAGGTTACTGGTATAATCAGGGTTTCGAAGAATCATTCCAATGACATACTCATTTTTATCATGTCACTTTGAATAGGCCAAGGTTGTATAGGAAAATAAATGTTAAACTGAGTTCAGGGTATTTAGAGCTGCTGCTTGAGCTAAGTAAAAATTGGGAAACAACATTGTGGTATTTCTTCAACTGAAATTTTATTTAGTATGTGATGTTTCTAAATTCCCTGTTCTAAATTCTATGCAAATTAGTCAATGTTCCTAGAAAAAAGGAAGCCAGGATAGGTCTGAAGGAAATTAGTAAAAGAAATGATCCTTCATAAAATAGTCTTATGGGATTTTCTATTTTCCCAATAATGTTGGCATAAATGTAAACAGGATAAACCATCCCATTTTCTGCTTTCCCCAAATGAAATGATATACAAACCAGCCTACTTCCTTTTTTTTTTTTTTTGCTTCAAACATTGAGTGACTGAGGATATGTGATTCAAGATGACACTGCCCCCTATATTGTACCCTATATTGTCTCTGAATATTTAAAAGTAGGTACTCATAGGTAGGAGGATTGAGGGATGGTGCTGATAAGAATGGATGATAGCCATATAAGAAATAGTTTATTGGTCCCATAAACTTGTGTATACAAGAAAAGAAAGGTAGGTCCATAGATAGATTTGTTGTGATTCTTTTATGAAAAGTTCTCATGGGTATGATTTTAAAAAATTTATTTGCAAAGCACATTTGTTCTTAAATATTACTCCTACATTCAGAAAGGAAAGGTCAATCCATGGAGTGATGTAAGGATGAAATTGATGCAGTTTGTTTGCTATACATAGAGATGAGAAAAGACTGACAGTTTTCAAAAGGAACTGATATTTCAATCTTGTGGTGAACCACTAGTTAAAAGGAAACATTTTATTGGGACTATGGTATGAAGGAACTGTGAAGTAACTTCCCATCATATTTAGCATTAGTCAGTCCTTAGTCTGACTTGGACGTCCACAAATTGAGTAAGATGTAGTTGATTTTTATCGAATTTAGAGAAGAGGAAAAAATAAACTCAATGAGTTGGGAAAAGAGGAGAATGAAGGAAAAGTATGAGAGGAACAGGGGTTATTTAACCTGAAACAATGTTAAAAGAGTATAAAAATAGTCTCCAGAATGTCTTAATTCCACTACTAGGAATACATCCAATCTTCAGAAACCTGAAGGGAAACTTGGAATGATGATTATTAGTAAGTTGAGGTTTTCAATGAATAAAAGAAAAGGATATGGAATTGGAAGATGCATCACAAGAGTGATGAAAGTATAATTTACTTACAAAGACAAGGAGCTGGAGGGGAGGGATCCAGAAACTGCTCTGAATGTTTTATATACATATATATATATATATATATATATATATATATATATATATATAGCTACCTAATTTCTTAGCCTCATTAAACACAACCTCTCTTGGGTACTAGGAATCACTTGGGTTCATATAGTCTCTGTGTTTCACTATGAAGGTATACTTATCACAGGACATGCATTTCTTTTTGCCATGACAATGCAGTTATTTGGTGTATTTGGTGGGATGGGAGGGTGAAACACAGCAGGCAATTCATGCTGCAGTCCTGAAAGGGAAAATAATTACTCTGGGAGCTCTGGTTCTATTCTTGTTAAATCACTTGTGAACTGCAAAATGATTTGTCTGTTAGCACAGGAGTTTCTAATCTAAACACTCTCTTCTCTTATGCTCCCAACTGTAATGTTAGGCAGGCTATGGCCACAAGTTTAGAGTATCCTGGAAAATGATTCCTATGAGGATAGATAAAGGACCAGCCAAAGTCAGGACTTTAGAGTGGTGGAGGGGACTGATCTCATTCATCAGACTTCTGCTACTCTTCTGCCCCCACTGAGCAGTACACTGTGTACCTTCATGAACTCTTGGCAACTAATAGTTTCCTTAGAAGATCATTCTTTTTCCTCTTTCATCCTTCAGCATCCCTTCATTGTGTTTCTGTCTCTGACACATCTACTTTCTCCTGCCCCAACTCATCCTCCCCGGTTCCCACCCTCCCCCATTCTATCTGAGCAAGGGTTGGTCAGAGTTCTCTAGGGGAGTAAAGGAAGAGGAATTAATGGTTGTTGGCATGGATGGCTTGGCAGGGGAGTGGACAGATGGACCTTCTCACATCTGTACCAAGTAAGAAAGAGGAAACCCAGCTACTGGGGTTTCTTTTCCTCATACTTAGCCTTAGGATTCATAGTAAGAGCAAAATGCCAAGCTCAGAGCAAAAAATCCCAGAGAGAGAAGGAAGAACGTTTTAAGGACTCAAGACATCCTACCTCCCTTCTTCAGCTCTGAGGGACCAGTGCATGGATTTCAGGGATGAGGTTCAGGGTTGGGTGAAACACGGAAGCTAGAGTACCATATACCTGAGAATAGTGTGTATCACCTGGTTTTAGAGAAAATGGTGGCAAGGTCGGGGACCAGGGCACAGAGGGGAAGAGAGAAGCCAATTGAGCACAACGGAGTTCTATTTCCAGCTTGGGAAAGGGGCAAAAATCAGAGACTAAGCCCAGGCAGAAGAAAGTGGCAGAATGGAGCTTGTCGGGAATTGGGGGAGGACTGACAAGCGAAGAGCAAAGGCAGGGAGGAAGGAGGAGACAAGTAGGAGGGAAGATTGAAAGGAAGGAAAGGAGACTGGCTGTGGTGCGGCGGTGGAGGGCGAGAAAGGGAGGAAGAAAAGCAGAGAAGGGAGAGGAAGGGAGACAGGCAGAGGTGGGGAAAGGAGAAGGCAGCCACACCGTGACTGTGTGTCTCACACACACACACACACACACACACACACACGCTCATACACACGCGCTCACGCACTGGGGGTGGGGGGGGCGACTTGGGAGAGAGGAGATACACAAAGACATGAAAAAAGGGACTGAGCGAGATTCTCACACAAAGACTGAGGGGCGGACAGACGCGCAGACAGGACCGATTGACACAAAGGCGCCCAGTGACAGAGTGAAGAGGCGAGGGAGAGCCTGGGAGCCCCCAGGGCTGTGGCGGTGGCAGCACCAGCAGCAGCCTTACTCCAGCACCCTCTCGCTCACCACCCGGTGACAGCTGCAGCGAGAGAGCTCCGGAGCAGCACCTTGCTCCCCCTGGGCCTAGGGGACCTTGGAAGTGGGTTAGGGGCAGGAGGACCCAACTTCTCTCTTAGTCCTCTTTGCGGCTAGCCAGTCACTAGTTCCTTCCCCCCCCCCGCCCCCTTCCCCCCACCTTTCCTTCACGACTATTTCCCCCTCCCCCGCTTGCTCCTGCCTCCCCCCCTAGTAAAACAAAGACTGGGAAAATGCCTGCCCCTGAAACTCGGAGCGCGCAGCCAGTCTGTGAATAAGAAGTGAGTACCTCGGCGTGATTTTTTTTTCTTCTTAAAGCTTCGAGGCCCCCCCCCCTTCCAGTCTGTCCCCCCCCCTTAATTCAACCCCCTCCCAGGGTTTTGAAACCTGCATGCATGCCTCATGCTTTCCAGTGCCTCGCAGGAGACAGCCGGCTCCAGTGCAGGAGGTAAATCCCTTGTTCCCAGGCATCATCCCTCTGGTCTCCCTGGGGCCACTTCATCCCAAAGGACGGTCACCCGGCTTTCTCAAAGCTGTAGGTAGTCCATCCGGACTCTGTTTAAGGTCAACACTTTGGGTCTCACTTGGCGAGCAGATCATTTAGGGACAAACCCACTTTTTCTGCCTTATTTTAACCCCTTCTTCTTTTCCCTATTTCTGCCTTTCTCCCCCTCTCCTTCCCTCTCCCCCCCCCCCCCCACTTCTCCTACCCCGGCAAGTATCTCGGACTTTTGCATTTGCATCGAATTTTTGCTTTGAATAGTTTGCAAGATTTATGATTCGAAGTGGTGAAGGGTAATAGAAGGAGGGGTCTATGCGGGGGAGGGGGAGGTTAGAATTGTGTAGGGTTATGTTAGGCGGTTGTCCACACTTGTTGCTAGCTGTGTGAGGAGCATAAGTGGTGCTGAAGTCTTGCTTCTGCCAGCATCAGGTTTCCTGTCAACTCCCGAAGACTCTGTTTGAAGCATAAGTAAATGGGTGAGGATGGGGAACATGAGTAAGAATAAACGGTCATTACTTTAGGAACCTTCTTTTCTGAAGGCGAAAAGAGAGAAGGGAAAGATATAACCTCTATTTCTTTTCTTGGAATAGCTTCCTTTAGGCTTATACCAAGCAAAATTATAAACTCACTGATTTCCCATATTTGAATTTGGGAAAAAAAGATTATTTTTTGTATTTATCTGGGACTTCACCAAAATTTCTACATACTCATCTATTAGAACAGACACCTCGTTTGTTTTTGGCAATTGAAAAAAAAAAAGTTTTAATTGCTTGAGGGAAGTAGATTTCTTTGAATTTTAAAAAGAAAAATTTGGACTTCTTCCAAAAGTAAATTGCTTGACTATTATAGGTACATAAGGAAAGGTGGGATGATCTTTTGAGGAGCAAGTACTTTTCTAAGGTTCCCAGATTCATCAGGTTAGAAAACACTGTTTGAAGGGAGTGTCTGTGTTTATGCAAATAGGATGTAGGGGAGTTCAGAGATTTCTTCCAAACATTGAGTACAGTACGTGGGATTAAAGACTTAATTCTGCTCTGCTTTACCCAATTATTGCTTGAGTTTGTGTTGTCACCCAAGTATGTCAATAGAGCTTATCTTGTCTATCTATCTAATCAAAACTTAGCAATATTGTAATGTTTTTCCTTGAGAACAGTGACTCTGAAAAGAATCCTTAGGAAGTCTGAGCTTTGAATTTTCTTAATTAATTATATAAGATTAAATGCATTCTTGTTATATTCAATTGTATAATGAGATATTTTTTTCAAAAAGTAATAATAATGGTTTTAATCACAGACATTATTTATTGCAGCTGAATATATATTTTGGGGGGATTACACATACATATCCATATATTTGTTTATCTGTCTGGATACATTGAGGTGTCCTCAGAAAATTTCCTTTTTAATTTTTTTAATAGATGAAAGAAACATTGTGTATTGGCTTACAGCTGTGATAGAGGTTATATATTTTTTTTTCTTGAGAAAAATATGAGGGATATGACTTCTACTCAATGAAGAGATCATTTTTCATCCCCCATCACATTATAGTTGTGCTTAAATCCAGAGTTTTAAATAGCTTTGTGTACAAAGCTTTTTGCCTAAGTGCTACTGTAGATTTTTTTATGAAATGGAACTATGGTTGGTGGCTGTACAATTTTACTCACAGAGGATACTAAAGTATCAAAATATGCAATTTAATAATTCATTCTATGACTACATACTTAGAGAACTTGTTATTATAGTATTTTCTATTTGGATTCATATATATACATATATACATACTTCCAATCCATTTCCATCTAACAATCAACAAACATTTATTAAGTGGTTATTGTGTGTATAGTACTATACTTGTAAATATAGTAAGTCAAAAGTATTTTGATTAAATATTTTAGTGGAGTATTGCCATTCCAGTGGTTTGTGGAGATAGAAATAATCAAATGCCCTTCAGTAGATGATTGATTTCCTTCTCCCCTCCCCCACCATAGTAGAGTTCTAGTGTGTCTCTTATTTTCTAAAAGGGAATCCATTAATGATATTTTTAAATAACTGAGATAAATAATAAATGGCTTCATAGTTACAGCAAAGTGTATGAAAATTTATGAGAGGAAATATAAATATACCCTAATGGAGCAATTATCTTTTTACAGAGCATGGAAAGTACAAGAATACAAGGGTATGAAACAAAGTTTAAATTTTATTTTTTTCTGGATGATTAATCATTATTCAAATATCTGTTTATTATACCTAGGATTGTGTCCCTGTAAGTACCAGTGAGTTTTCTTCCTTCCTTTTTTTTTTTTTAACATACCACAATTTAAAAGAATGAAAGAAAGAAGAAATTTCATTTTGAGATCTCATTGGACAATAGGAAAAAAAGTTTATATGATGCGAAGAAGGTTCAGTGATATATAATTACTGCTGCTTTTCTGTGTGTGAACATGTTGGTATCCTGAGGACCTGTATAAAAATAATCCTTACTTTAAATTGCAAAATAACAAATTATTTCTTATATTGTTCTGACTATTCTGACTGTAAGCTGTTTGAGAACAGAAGCTATGAGTGTTTTTTTTTAAATCTTTTTTATCCATTTCAAGTATATAGGATTAAAAAAAATCCAATAATCCCAATTATTGCCTAGCATAGAATAAAACTATAAAAAAGAGCTTTTTAATAACAAGACTATACATTTGGAATTTTTAAAGTGATTCTTCATAAATTCTCATCTTGTTCAAGTTTCCAGGTCTATTTCTTCTCTCTTCTCTCATATCATATGACATCATGAGAGTAAAGATCCCAACCCTTTCTCTGGGCAGCTATCCATATCAAAGATATTGGTTCTGAGGTTTTAGGAGGTGATATCTGGTCTGAATATTAGAGCTCAGCTACTTTCTACCAGGAAAGCAAGGAGAGCTGTAAGTTATGCTGGCCCCTTAAAAAGAAAGAAAGAAAGAAATTTAACCCAACCAGAGCACTCTAAGCCAACTCCAACCTAACATTCCTTCTCTGTTATTACTAGTGGCGGCACCTGACTTGCTGGATCCTAAATCTGCCACTCAGAACTCCAAACCGAGGCTCTCGTTTTCTACCAAACCTACAGTACTTTCTTCCCGGGTGGAGAGTGATACAACTATTAATGTTATGAAATGGAAGACAGTCTCCACGATTTTTCTGGTGGTTGTCGTCTATCTGATCATTGGAGCTACTGTGTTCAAAGCTCTGGAGCAACCTCATGAGATTTCACGAAGGACCACCATTGTGATTCAGAAGCAGACATTCATATCTCAACATTCTTGTGTCAATGCAACCGAATTGGACGAACTCATCCAGGTAACCTGTATGTAAAAAACTGCTGCTTTTGCATTCTCTGAAGAGAAAGAAAAGGGATAATTTAGGCTTTAACATAACAGTGGCCCTCTACCATTCATTCCCCATCATACATATCGCTTTTCTTTCTCTTCTTTTCTGTTCTCTTCCACTGACCTTCAAATACCATTTTTCCTCTCCTTTCTTTTCTTTTTCTTTTCCCCTTACCTATATCATAAACCTGCCAAGTGAACTAGGAGAGCAACAAGGTGGTTATTTGAAATCAGAAGCAATGGGGAGGTGATGCAGTTATGAGGGGCTCTTCATAGCCAACAAGTTGTGTCTCATTCCATTTGCTCTAATCAGTGCACGTTTATCATAACCTTCTTGGTATGAGAACCCAGGGGGTACTGATTAAGCTGCCATTCAGCAGAGTTAAAAGCAATTTACTAGATCCCAGAAGAATGAGCTTATTGATTCATCCTGACTTAGTTTAACTTAGTTTGCAAAATCGGAAGAAAGAAAAGATCTAGAAAATTCACTTCAATTACACAAATCTTTAGTAAGTATCTACCGTATTCAGAATACTGGGGTGAGCCTTGAGATAAAAGTCCAAGTAGAATCATTACATTCTCTGAAAGGGGTATATCACTTGCTCCTTTACCCCTTTTAAATTGTCTTTAAATTGATCAAAAGGATGATCCTATCACTTTCCCAGAAGGAGAGAAATGACTCATTATTCAAAACAAATTATATTAATATTTATCTTATAAATCTTAATTTCTATATTGCTTTAAGTCAAATTGGAAGTAAAATTAATTGTTTACAATTTTTCAGATAATTTTCTTTACTTTCTCAAAAACTATGTTATCCAGATTTAATGAAATGAACTCCTTGGAGCAGGGAATTATTATTTCTAAACAAGTTCAAGTTCTAGGAACTTTCTTATAGTATTCCCATCATCTTTTAGCTTTCTGGCTTTCCATCAGCTTTCTCTCTCTTTCTGCACTATATTTGTCCTAAAAATTAGATGTTTAAATGCAATAACAATGTTCAAATCCCTGACCCATAGTACAACTCACTCTGGATCCTTCTCACTGCATCAGAAAGCTCTTTTTCAATTACCTTTGACTCATTTATAGCTCCTCTTCTAATGACATATCCTCTTCTCTTCCACATTTTGCTCACTTGGTGTCCTCTGTCAAATAGGATAGCTTACACAATTTTAGGTGGTACTGGAGCCATCTATAAGAGGCAAGATATCTGGGCTCTTCAGAGCTACATAAATGTATTTAGGGCCCACCAAACAACCTAGAAGTCATGATACCTTGGTGTAATGTGTCAGAGATTATTGACAATTTTGGCCTCATTTAAAAAAAAAATAGTTGAAGATTACTTTAATTAAACATGGCCCTTTTTATTGATTTTCATGGATGGACAATCAGATTAACTTTATTGATTTCTACTACAAATTGACTTGTTTGCCCATTTGTTGAAAATCGCTTTCTTTCAATTACTTTCTTCTTTTTGTCAAGGAAAATTGTGATAATTGGGATTGTCTGTTAAGTGACTAAATGTGATAACATTAATGATCACATCCGATGTTTCAAGAAGTTTTCTTTTCCCTACAGAAGGATCACTGTCAGTGATATATTAGGGAGGAAGTGGAATTTGAATCCAGATATTTGACTCTAAAACAGGTATTAGGAACTATGAAAGAACAGGAGGGGATATGGTGGTAAATAAAAAGATTTCTATTAAGAAATCTATTTGCAAATGCTATTTGCTATTGTCTACTGTCAACTAGTCTAATGACTCTCATCAGAATATATCAGGTTATATTTCTTACATACGTTGTAAGGTATAAGACATCAAATATTTCTTGCCTATTTAGAAGTGTTATAACCTGAGTTAATATTGTTATTGAGGCAGTTGGGTAACACAGTAGATAGTCTGCTGTATCTGGAATTAAGAAGAACTGAGGTCAAATCTATATGTCTTAAAGATGTAATCCTAGACAGTTACTTAACATTTGCTACCTCAATTTCCTTATCTATCAAATGGGGATAATAATAACATCTACTTTACAGGGCTATTGTAAGGAGCAAATGAGATAATATTTTTAAAGTGCTTCACAAATCTTAAAATGCTATGTTTACACTAGGGATTGTTATTGTTGTTTCTAGATCCCAGCATTTTAGTGAAAGTTGCCTTTTTGAACATCTTAATTCAGAATTTATTTTTAGATATGCATTAGATCCAAAGTTATTTTGTCTGGGATTCGATTTTTTCATTTCAAAATGAGAGCATTTGACTAGTTGGATCCTAAGTATCCTTCAATTCTATATCTATGTTCACATGTTATTTCTTTTTTTTTTGTTTTGTTTTGTTTTTTTTGTTTGTTTGTTTTTGTTTTTTGCTGAAAGAATTGGAATTAAGTCATTTGCCCAAGGTCACACAGCCAGGAAGTATTAAGTGTCTGAGACCAGATTTGAACTCAGGTCCTCCTGACTTCAGGGCTGGTGCTCTATCCACTGCCCCACCTAGCTCCCCCCATATGTTATCTTAAAAGGATAACATGTTACTCTAAGTGTTACTTTTTTAAAGTTTTTTTTTTAATTTTCAAAATATGTCTATATAATTTTCAACATTCACCCTTGCAAAATCTTGTGTTCCAATTTAATTTTTTCTCCTTGCCCCATAACTCCTTCTAAGGGTTACTTTTTTAGTTGACATTTGATGCTGGATCATGAAATTGAGAATCAGATGGAATTTTTCTCCATTTTACAATTGAAAAATGTAAGGCTCAGAGAGACTGAATGGCTTTCTTGAGGTCATACTAATAGTAAATGATAGAGGGAAGATTTGAGGACTTCAGATCCAGGGCTTATTAGACTACTTTCTGTTGATACTAGTGTTTTTTTTTTGTTACTATGTTAGTTGTTTTTGAAAGGGATACCCTGAAGGAATGGCGCTGGACAGGAAAGCTATGATAAAGCAAGGCATCAGGAAAAGTTTATATTATGATTTTTTATACCAGGATGAAAATACTTAGGTGGGGTATCTCAATTCATTGTGGGTGAGAAGAGTAGGAAAAATGAACCTTAATTTCCAAGAAAGCAGCATCATAACAACGGCTTTTTGGAGGAAGAGAAATGAAAGAGAAGAGAGAGTACTCAAAAATAACTTTTCCTACTCATATCTCTCCCTCTACAACTAAATTAGAATCTATCCTATCTTCTTTCTTTCTTTCTTTTTATTTTTAAAATTTTCATTTTATTTTATATTTTCTAGCTACTTTCTTCCCCATCTCCTCTTCATGTTCCAGAATAACTGTCTCACACTGTTCTATAGCTCAGATACAAATGATAGTCTTATATTATCCCATGCTTCTTGATTTTAATGACAAAAAGTGTTAAAGAGTATTTAACTTTTTCTTATTTGAATTCACATAATTCTGGGAATTTAAAAATTTTCTTTATGTTGTGATAATGCTACTTTATACAGTGATAATAATATTTGTATTGGTATTGGTGAAGGGGGAAGGACACGGTATTATGACAGGTGGCACAGTCAATATAAAGCAAAGCTTCCAGTTAGGAAGACCTGGATTCAGGTTGTGACCTGATACATGTGGGAAAGTCATTTAATCTCTCTGTACCCCAAGCAGTTCTCCAAAATGATAGGGTTCAGAGTAGATGTTGATTTGCGTTGGGAGATGGAGTTGCCTCCACTGGTAAAATTATAGGTCTGATTTTTGTACCTTCACTCCTTCCCTCAAATAAATGAGGGTATTATTATAAGCTAAAAAAGGAAAGCAGCTTGTTGAAGACAGAATGTTTGGTTCATACAGGCATGTGAGCATTAATTAATGAATATTGGTAAATTGCTTTGGAGAGGATAAAGGACATGAGGCTACTATGTGTCATCAAGTATCACTCAAACTGATGTAATAAAGGATTCACTAAAGAATATTAACTCAAAATAATGGATAGGAGAGTATCATTGGATGCTTTAATCATAAGTCGAGAGAGACTGAGGGGAATCAATATGATTATTCATTGTAATACATTCTGTAAATAGTCTGTGATTAAGTATTTGTTGAGTCTAAACTAAAATGAAATACACATGATTTTAATTTAATTATAAGTCACAGACCCTAGGCAAATAAACATTCATGGAATGAAATTGATAATAAATAATTAGGATATGAATTAATCTAATGTAATCTTGTCAACAAAAATAATATCTAATATTATTAACAATAATAAGTACCTTGCACTTTTATAGACTGTCTTTATGACTTTTTAAAATGCTTTCACACACTTTATCTCATTTGATCTTCGCCTCAATCTCATGAGGTAAGCAGGACAGCATTATTATCTTCATTTTACAGGTGTGAAACAGAAAGGTTATATGATTTATTCAAGATTGTACACTTAGCAATCCTCTGCTCACTCTCACTTCTGTCATCTACCATCCCCCAGGATACTTTCCCACCTTTGTCAATTATTCCTAACTCACATTCTTCCTTTGTTCTTTCTCCTGGATCCTCTACTACCATTTTCAGTGATGCAAATATACTTTGGTGATTCTTCAAATATTTGAATCTATCAGAATTTCTTAACATTGTCATTCTGATGACCTCTCATTGAATTGCTTCAAAACTCTGCACTATAAAATTTTGTGTTTTGACTATAATTTGTTGTCCTTCCATGTTTCCTTTTTACTTATATGTATTGAATAAATACCAGTGTGACCATTGTCTCCTTAAATCCTTCCCCTTTTCCTAATGAATCACACTTATGCTGGCATCATTTGCCACTTAACTCAGGCTAAACCATAGGATCAACCATTTAAAATTTTTCTCCCATCACTCTCTGCCGATAATTTAAAATATCATCTCTGTGAAGATGATTCCCAGAATATCCCTTAGTTGGACATCCTTCTAGTATTTAAATCCAACAAGTGAAAATTTGAATTCATAATCATGCTTTTCAGAACTTGTCTCAGCCTAACAACTTTCCTTTTCTGTTTGTAAACCTCTATTCTCTCATTTTCCAGACCTGAAAACCTCATGTCATCTTTGACCTCTGTCTTCATCACTATCATCCTCAATGCTTTCTATTCTTTTTTTCATGCCACCTTGTCAATCTGTGCCCTTTTCTACACTTATTCTTGCCACCACATTGGTGCTGGTTCTGATCATCTCTCACTTGAATTGTTGTAGGTAATCTCCTATCTGATCTCTTTGACACTAGATTCTCCTTTCTCCACTGTTTTTTTCCCTAGCTGCCAAAAATAATATTCTGATGCATAGATGATGTCTTCTTTCAAAATGTTTAGAGGATCTGATAAAGAAGTAAAATAGCAGGTACTTCACAGAATATTTTAATTAATTTTTTATTTAATAAATTTTCCTTTTTCTTCCTCAAATTCCATTGAAAAAAATAAAAATGTATCCCTTGTGATAAATATATGTAGTGAAGCAAAATATTTCCCACATTGGTCAACTCATACTCAAAAAACCCCTCTGCTAAATACCAGACAAAGTGGTCATTTAATCTTTGCTTGAAGGCCTCTATTGAGAGGGAACTGAACAACTATCTAGACAGCACATTTGTTAGGGATTTCCTTGCAAAAAGTCTAAATGTATTTCTTCAAAATACTTACCTCTATTTTCACTGCTAATTTTTCTTCTGGGGCCAAGCTGAACTAATTTAACTCCTCTTTCATATGATAATCCTTCAAATACTTCCATAATAAGTGTTTTTTTCAGATAGAGATCAATATTTAAGACCCTCCATAATCGGACACCAATTTGCTGCCTTAATGTAGTCACTTCCCAGTGTCATGACCTTTTCTCTCTCCATTCTATTCCATGTCATTGTTATGACTTGTGTCAGCAGCCCTTTGTTAGATAAGTTCCAAATTCATATTTCTCTTATTTGCTTCTCTCCTAAGCATAGATTTTTTAATGAATATATATTTATTAAGCTTTTATTATATGTCTTTCTGTTCAAAGTGCTGGAAGTACAAAGAAAAAAAACAGTCCTTATCTCCAAGTGTTTATATTCTAATATAATAATAAACTCACTCAAATATATGACTATGAATGGTAAACTTCATATTTATAATAAACTAAATGAATTAATGGACTAATATGGTAAAATAATATAGTAAAATTGTAGCAAAGTAGATAATTCAAATATCTTTGTGCCATATAATGACAGTTAAGAGAGGTAACTAGAGGCTTGCCAGGGGCACTAAGTGATTAAGTGACTTTTCTATGGTTACACAGTCAGTGGGTCAGATGTGGAATTAGAATTCAAAGTCTTCCTGAGAGTGATTTTCTGCCTGCTATAATATACTGCTTTTGAAAATTGCTATTGTATGGTAGAAAAGTCCTTCACAAGTTACAAAGACACTGTGGGACAAAATGCTAAATACTTAGGTTTCTAACCACTGTGCATGTGAGTGAAATCTTAGCAATGTGATATTTTATTTTTTTTTATTTAAAAAAAAATTCTTTACATTATTCCTTGCATTCACTTCTGTTCCGACTTTTTACCTCCCTCCCTCCACCCCCTCCCCTAGATGGCAAGCAGTCCTATACATATTAAATATGTCACAGTATATCCTAGATACAATCTATGTATGCAAAACGGAACAGTTCTCTTATTGCACAGGAAGAATTGGATTCAGAAAGTAAAAATAACCGGGGAAGAAAAACAAAAATGCAAACAGTTTACATTCATTTCCCAGTGTTCTTTCTTTGGGTGTAGCTGCTTCTGTCCATCATTGATCAATTGAAACTGAGTTAGTTCTTCTCTTTGATGAAGAAATCCACTCTGTCAGAATACATTCTCACACAGTATCATTGTTGAAGTATATAATGATCTCCTGGTTCTGCTCATTTCACTTAGCATCAGTTCATGTAAGTCTCTTCAAGCCTCTCTGTATTCATCCTGCTCGTCATTTCTTACAGAACAATAATATTCCATAACATTCATATATCATAATTCATATATTCATATAACCTAACCATTCTCCAATTGATGGGCATCCATTCGTTTTCCAGCTTCTAGCCACTATAAACAGGGCTTCCACAAACATTTTGGCACATACAGGTCCCTTTCCCTTCTTTAGTATATCTTTGGGGTAATAAGCCCAGTAGTTGCACTGTTGGATCAAAAGGCATGCACAGTTTGATAACTTTTTAGGCATAATTCCAGATTGCTCTCCAGAATGGTTGGTTTTGTTCACAACTCCACCAACAATATATCAGTGTCCCAGTTTTCCCGCATCCCCTCCAACATTCATCATTATTTTTTCCTGTCATCTTAGACAATCTGACAGGTGTGTAGTGGTATCTCAGAGTTGGCTTAATAGCAATGTGATATTCTGATCAGAGATGTGTCTCTTTCCCCTATATTTTATTTCTTATTTTAAAAAAAATTCTCTGTATCTATATATTCCTTCCCTTCCCATGGTAACTCAACTTATTTCCTTTTTCTTTTTAGTACCCTTTGGTGTAGAAACTTCCAATCTATTTAAAATTATGCTATCTCTTTCATGACTACCCTTATTTTCTTCTCAGATCTCAAAATTAGTGGGCATAGTTTCCCTCTGCTGAAACCATTGTGCCTTCCCAAATGAGTTATGTTTGCTTATGTATTTAGATGATCTTACATTTCATGATATAATCGTATCCCATTACTCTTTATACTATTTCTCAGGCAGTTCACTTTCATTTAGAATCTGCAATTATGTGAGTTGACTTCAGTTTTCATTCCTTAGAACCAATCTGAGGAATCTGATTGAACCAATCTGTTCAATGGGCATAATGATACTAAATCCAAAACAATGTTACAAGGCTTTACTTTTAACTGACAAGTGACAAACATTTGCTTGCTCTTGAGTTGAAAAGTTGTTGTGTGTGTGTGTGTGTGTTTTTTTTTTTTTTTTGCTCTTTTAAGGGGCACCAAAGGAATCAACAATTGCCAGATAACTCCTAGAGGTTTAAAATGTTTTTTGATTATGTAAAAGTGAAGGTGGCTTTGGGAAATAAGTGAATCTTAGGAACTGGAGAACTGGGAAAATTGGGAAAGGTCTCTTTAGAAGTCACTGAATGCCCAAGCAAATTACAACACAGTTCATTCCAGGGAAAGACTTTAACTGGTTTTTACACTTTGCAAATTTTAGGATTCTAAGAGGTTTTTTATTTTTGTGTTTTGTAGTTGTCAAATTTCTATATTTTAACTCTTCTAGTTACCCCTTTCTACTTCTTTAATTTTTGCTAGAGTCTGTATTTGGAAGATTATGGATTTAGACCTGCCTTTTAAAATGTAATTTTTTTTCTGTTGAATGAAAATGACTTTTACTTTAATTATTTTAAAATAGGTTATATCCCAGTGCATTAACCGGGAAATGTTGTATCTAATCTTCAGACTGTCAAAAATGAATTTTCTCCAATAAGACAAGCACTTTTCCAATGAGATGGAAAAGCCCATTGCAGTCTGAGACTTTTGAGTACAGAAATAAGAGAAATTAAGAAACCAGAGCATAGACTAATTCACAGGGTAAGACAATATTAGATGGTGTCAAGTTATCTCTTAGGCACAGAGGGAACTTGACAGCTGAAGTTTTGGTATTCATTTTGACATATGGAATCTGCATGTTATGCCATTTTCATGCAGATCAGACTTGTACTGTACAAGCCCAGTTCTGCTTACCTATTTGATATTAGTTAATCTTCATCTACTTTGATTTTCATTTTTTGAAGTCTTTTTTCAACTTTGGTATATTTCAGTCCCTTTGAGGTCCTTTTGAGGTACAGGACTTGTTTTTGAATGGATTTTATCTGTTTAAATTAAACTCAATTCAGTGGGTATTTCTTAAGTACCTACTTTGTGTAGAAATTGTAGCAATCACTGGTGATAGAGGGATATAAAAATTGGTACAATTCAGTGTCTACCCTTATTGGACCTCACAGATTATAATTTAGCAAACATATATACTAAAATAATTATATTACAAAATAGGTCATAGTAAGTGTATATAAGTAAGAATATTTGAAGTAGAGATCATGGAATTTAGCCTGAGAAGGAACTTTGTGCTTGTCTTTTAAGCTTGCTCTTATTATTATATGATTTTAGATAAGTAAATTTGTTCCTATTTTCCATGCCAAGTACATAGAAATTAACATTTCTGAAGAGTTTTTGAGTTTTCTTGCTGCTATCTATTTGTTTAGATTATACTGGATATTGTTAATGATTTCTCAATGAAAATTGCTTTTACTACTATACAATAAGACCTCTACTCTGCTTTAAGTTTTATTACCTACAGGAAAAACAAATTTTATGGTATGCAATAAATTATATTTAATTTATTATAATTTAATTAAATTGCAATTATTTTGATTAATAAATAAGTTGCATTTAATTGTATTTTAAAGAAAACATTATTTCTGGGGCATATTTTCTTAATTTATATATTTCCATTGTAAAAACAGATATTCTGTGAATGGCAGGGAAAAGGCCCTTTCTTCCCTGATTGGATTTCTTATGATTTGGGCTATCCACCAACCAAGCAAAAAGTAAGAATTTTCTCCTCTGTGCTCCTTTCTAAATGGAAAACTGAGACACGCTGGAAGAACTCATGAATAGGGAATCTGTGTGATTGAAATAGTGTTTGGTTTCTTATGTATGTATGTATGTATGTATATATATATATATATATATATATATATATATATATATATATATAATGTGAGTAATCTTATTTTTCTGTCTACTTCATAAAATTGTAAGGGGGATGGAGTATCTTTTGAGAAAATTGGCATAACTGAAGATCGACATGAACTTTTGATGATTCAATGCTTAGCATAATGCTTGGCACATAGTAGATACAATAAATTTTTATTGATTGATTGATTTGGAATGAAATGTTATTATAAGAAGGAACTTGGAAAGTATCTTAAGGAATATGAAGACATGAAGGATCAGAGGAGAACAGAGAGTGTTTTATTCATTATTTTCCATTGAAAAGAGTAAGTTTTGAAGAGAAAATAAGAGACAAGGTAGGAATTGGCAAATAATGTAATATTGGAAAATAGGATTTTGCTTTCCAGACTCTCTTAAAAGATTCAGGTATTATAGACTTTGGCCAGGTATAGAATGTATGTAATGAATATCAGGAAGAATGTATTTGTTTAGAGACTTACCTTAGTCTTATCTGATCAAGGAATATTTAAATAGAAAATAGAAAGGGAAATCAAATATTATCCACTTATAGTCAATGGTAAATGTTTAACAAATAACAAAAAAAGATGACAATACATTTTTGAGTTTAATCTGTACTATTAACATTTTCTCCATAATTTTTTTAATTCTAGAAATTGACAAAATAGCAAATCAAAACTTGAGTTTTATAGAATTCATACATTTGTTTCCAAGATGTAAATTCTCAGGTTGGTTATTTAAAATTAGCTTGCATGAGCCAGTCTGAACTGATTCTACCACACTCCTGAATATAGCAATAAGAGTAGGTAACAAAGAGAAACTTAAATGACAAGAGAAATAATAGAAATAGAAGTGCTTAATTATTCACAGAAGACATTTATGGGTAAGAAGTAATGGGCTTAGATTTCTATATACTAAAGCATGGAATATGTAAGATTTTTTAAAAGATCCATAAATCTTATTGTGACACACCATATATAACTTCAGAGACCTTGAGGAGATGTTAGTAATATGCAAATATAATATAGAAGAATAATCTTTCTTTTAAATAAACAGATTGTATAATAGGAGTTGGGGGGGGGGGGAAGACATTTGCCAGTGGCATGAATATATGAATTTGAGAGAAAAAGCCTGGCAAAAGCTTTTGAATAAGGAAAAGAAGGAAAGACAAACAACATCCTAATGGGGCGTATTCTATAAGGCAATGGAAAGAAATGAGGAGTGAATTCTGAATGCATGTCAGTAAAACAAGGATATAATTATGATTGGAGATTTCAACTATTTGTACATCTGTTGAAGGTCTATCTCTACTATAAATAGAAGAATTGATTAAATACTGACTTTCCTTGCTGATATTTGAATCTTTTTGAAGGTGAAGGAAGTGATGATGTGAATTGCATTTGGGAGTTCCATAAAAATATACATGTATCAATGTAGGCATACATATCTACATATATATATACACACACTCATATAAAGACATTTTATGTAGATATAATTCTTAGATTATCTTTCTTTGTTTATATAAGTTATATATAATACCAGTTATATATAATATCAGTTATATATGCTTTATAGAAACATTGAAAAACCTCCATTTTTTACCATATGTTTTAATCCAGCCAAAGTAATCTATGAATATTCTTGGAATGATGTGATTATTTCTGAAGACATTATATCTAGTGTTTTGATTTTAATTAGATAATATTTGTAATTGTCTACCATTATTTTTTGCAATGTTTTAAGAATAAGTTTGTATTCTAAACCAGCTTCTTTTAGCTACCATGTTTTTCTTCTTGGCAAGAATGTCAAATGTTTCTTGGCTAAGGCAGTTTCTGTCTGCTTTTTGTCTTCATACTGGGACATTTATTTTATATAAGTTATATTTTTAATGAAACTTAGATAAATGCATTATCTTTGCCTTTTTCATTTCCCATTTTTTTCATTGATGATTTTATGGTAATACACATATATTTGGTATCAATGGTTAAGGATAAAATGTGGTACTCATATGCAGCATTTTATAATCCTTTCTTCTAATTTTCTAGTCACATTTCCCTTTGATCTATTCAATTTGTCTAAATTGAATTGGCTTCATTGATTTCATTGAAATGACACACACCAATAATTAGTGATTTATTGAATTTTAAGATAATTTCAATTTTTTTCTGATGTTTGTTATTTGACATGTTTAATATCTTCTGGTTCTCTTTGGAATAAAGAATTCATAATATCAAAGTATGAAGCTTCTAAGTAGCTTTTTCTAGGTGACTTTGGAATTTTTAATTTCTCAAAATTGAACTATAAGGCTCATTTTATAGTCTTGTATTCATCTTTTGTTATTTTCTCTCACTTCCTCTATATCCATCAGTTTGAATACCCATCCTTTATATTCTTGAACCAAATCAATTATGCTTAGATTTTCATTCTTGACTATACCAATTTAATTTCTACCTTATTTTTGGATCATCTTAGATTGCAGATGTTATCTGTGAACTCTAAAATCTATCCTCTGAAGGATTAGAATACCCATCAGATTATGTTCAACATTTCCACCATAATTTATCTAAAATTTTAAGTTGTCATGGTCATTTTTTGCCTCTGGAGATTCTTGATCCATCTTATAACCAAAATTTTGGGGGGGGCAGAATATGAATGGTAACACAACAAAGATTTATTAGTGGTTTTACAAATAGAAGGAGAACCAAGAGAGTATAGTATCATGAAGACTCAGAGAAAAGAGGGTAGAAAAGGGGGTATATAGGGAGAGTTGACAGCAGTGTTGGATATTGCAGAAAGGCTAAGAAAGACAAAGACAAAGAAAAGAGTTGGATCCAGAAATTGAGATATCACTGATGCTTTGAATAGAGACATCTCAGTTGAACAATGATATTGGAAGTTGAATTTCAAAGTGTTGAGGAGTGAGAGGACATAGAGGCAACACATGTATATAGTTTTTTCCACCTGAGTTTGGTTATGAAAGAGAAGAGAGATATAGAATGACAAATTGAAGAAATTCTAGACATTATTTCAAGGATTGAGGGGCATATGAGTATATTTGTAAATATTAGTGAAAAAGTCAATAGATAGGGGAAGAAAAGATTAGAGAGAGAGACTAGGGCAGCATGCTAAAGAGGAGTAGAAGGACTAGAATAAAAGGGACAAATGGAGTTGCTAGCCTTTGTGTGAAAAGTCTTCTGTTTATTAGAGAATGGAGTAAGGAAGAGAGATGGTAATTGATCTGAAGGATTTTGAGATGTACAGTCAGGGAGTAGAGGGAATTCATAAAAATGATCTCTATTTTTCTCAGCTTAATATATAGCAAGAACATTTTGTGAGAATCTTTTTCATTACATTAAATAATAAAATAATTAATTATTTCACCTAAATTAAAACTTTATAAAATAGTTCTAACTTCCATTGGAGGGAAGAATATAGAATAGTGTAGTAGGTTTTAAGAGAGAAGAAAAAGTTTCAAATGGCTTTTTGGGGAAAATGTAATAGTCAGCTAGAAAGAATAAAAGGTTTATTCTGAATCAATTAAGAATCAGTTGAGATAAAATGTTATGAGTGCACATTTTTAAATCCAGTGACCATTTTTTAAAAAGTAATTTTCCCAACTAAATATAAAAACAAATTTTAATATATTTTTTTAAGAATTTGACTTGCAAATTCTCTCCCTCCTTCACCTTTTTACTCACTGAGAAGACAAGCAATTTGAAATAAATTATACATGGGTAGTTATATAAAGCATATTTCCATATTCATCATGTTGTGAAACAAAACACAGATGGGGAAAACACAAGAAAAACAAAGAAAGTAAAAAAAAAAATGCTTCAATTTGCATTCAGGTTCCATTATATTTTTCAGTGGGGTGAATAGTATTTTTCATCATAAGTCCTTTGGAATTGTCTTGTATAATTGTATTGTTGAGAAGAGCTAACTCATTCATGGTTGATCATCATACAATATTGTGGTTACTGTGTATATTTCCTTGTGCTGCTAACTTCACTTTGCATCAGTTTATGTAAGTCTTTCCAGGTTTTTTTCTGAAATTATTCTGCTTGTCATTTTTAAAAGGATAGTAGTTTTTCCATCACAATTATATGCCACAATTTGATTAGCCTTTGCTCAATTGATTAACACCCCTTCAATGTCTAATTCTTTGTCCCTACAAAGACAGATCTGAAGTACCAGCAGACAAATGGTATGTACTGGTAAGCCAATCAATATAAATCTATCTACCAGTGGAATGTATGTTTCAAACCAAAACCCAATGTAACTTTTCCTCCCTTTATTTCCTTTTACTGGTTTCATTTTATGTGTATGAATATCTTTTCAGACAGGAAGGAAGTGTGATTTGCCTTAGGTGCTACACCTCCTTAGGAATGGCTTTTGAGGGACACTTTCTTAGGTTTAGTCTAGGAAATAGTGCAATTTTCTTTGCTGATAAAATTTCAAAGTATCTTTCCCCTTTCCTGTTGTCCTTTCTTTTGATGTGCCTCAGTTTAATGAGTCCTTTAGCTTCTGCTAGGTCATAGTTGTGTTTAAGTGCATTGAGAGCAGTAATCTAATATCTGAGGAAAAATATTTTGAAAGCTTTTGGTGATGGTGATGGCACTGTCTTGATTTTTCTCTCTATGTGTAGTGACTTAGGGAAGAGTTTAATTATGTAATCATGTAGTAACTTATTGACAGTTATATTATGCTACTTGGCTTGAAAAATTGGGCAAAATACTCACATGGTCTTACAATCTAAAGAATGGATTTAGGGAATAGAGAAATGCATATCTACTAACCTGTATGTTCAAAATATTTGGGAAAACCATTTTTGCTATGTTTATTTCCATTTGTATTTATCCTAACTCCTTTGGAATATGGATATATTTTTTGGGAAAGTGGTCACTAGAGGGATTTGGAAAAAGAGAAGGGAAAGAATAGGATGAGCAGTATAGAGAAATTAAAAAGGTAGATGACAGGAACAAACCTTATGGTTTGGAAGCCATATACATTTCATTTGTACTCTTTTAATGTATGACATTGAGCCAGGGGATTTGCATGCTGTCATTAAAAAAAAATTGTAAGATTGCTCTTTGTCATCACTCTGCTAAATAGCAGTTTGCCTGATGGCTAGTTCAAGGAACTTACACAGGTTCTGAAGTAGAGAGATGTCTTGAAGTGTGACTAGTTGTCATGTATCCACTCAGTCTCAGAAAAATAGTTAGACTTTTATGTGAGACCCACAGTCTGTATCTATGGGATGAAAGTAATCAAAATGAAAAGCAGCCCTTCTTCTATGCTGAGCTTTTTTAATGGCAGATGTCAACATGGTTGCTCTGTTAATAATAACTCTGTTAAAACAACAACAACAACAACAATAAAAATGAATTGACCAAAAAAAAGACCAGTTTAGGTTTTGTGTGTACACATAACTTCAGTGTTTGGGTTCAAGCCATGATTTTGTAATTTTTATTATCCTTGAAAATATAGGAGGAGAACATCTTAGGATTATAGGATCATAGGATTTGCACACACAATCCATACGATTTAGACCTGAAACCTGATTTTTTTTAGATCTATTTAAAAGGCTTCTTTTCCATAGGAACATAGATTATCACCTTCAATTAGAATGTTCTTTGGCCCATTATTTTCTAGTTAAATGAATTCAATTAAATTAAACATTCATTAATTGCCTACTGTGTAGGAAATTTTTCTAACCATATAGTAAAAAAAAAGCATTTTTTTTAAAACTAAGCACCTACTCCACACCAGCCACTGCTGGAAGATAAAGAAAGGCAAAAGAACTCTGTTCTCAAGGAGTTCACAGTTGAATGGAAACAACATGCAAACAATTATGTATAAATAATATATACACTCAGGATTGATTGTAGATAATCTCAAAGGGAAGACACTGGTATAAAGGGGGGGGAGGAAAGGTAAAAATGTTTATTGCAAATAGGATTTTAGATGAGAATTGAAGAAATTAAAGGAATTCAGAAAAAGTAAAGACAGGGAGAATTCCAGGCATGGGAGACAGTTAGTGAAAATGCACAGAAACAGAAGCATCTTGTTCAAGGAACAGCAAGGAAACTAATATCATTGGATCATAAATATGTAAAGAAGAATAAAGTATAAGATGCTTGGGAATATACAAAAATGAATGACAATCCTTAATATGCCCCCAAACTGTTATTAAAAATGAAAACAAGAGAAAGCTATTCATTCAACAAAAGAAACTCAAAATGTTCAATAGTAGGGTAATAGTTAAGTAAATTGTGGCACATTAAAGGAATAGAATAATTTAATACAATTAAGACTGTCAAATCTGAGTAATATAAAAATCTAGAATATGTTAATGAAATTAAATAATATGAAAAAAGAGACAGATGATCAGAATATAGAGTGTAACCATATAAATAGAATAGTAAATGGAAATGATGAACAAGACTTCTGATGAAGACTTGGCAAGAATAAATGAAAAGTTATATCATTTTAAGGATTAAAATTAATTTAAATATAAATTGTTATGATGTAAGTTTAATTGATCACATTGATATTTGGTATTCATAATAAATACTTAAAATTTTTTATTTATTTTAAGTTAAAATAGGATGATTGTACATGAAACAAGATACTCACCATTCTAATGGAGAATAGGGATGACACACGTATATTGTGTGTATGCATGTATATATATATATATATATATATATATATATAAATACATATGTATAAAATGTGAATATATATACTCAGAAATATTTATTTCTGCTAGATTATACCTTATCATATATATACGTGTGTAAATACTTTTGATGTGTTTGTTTCCTTTTTTCTTCTCCAATATATATTAATATAACCATATTAAATATGTATTATATATGTCAATCAATAAGCATCATTAATATAAAGAAAGGTGATAGAAAGAAAGGAAAGAGAGAGAGAAGAGAAAGAGGGAGAAAGGGGGGGAGAGAAGGAGGGAGGAAAGGAGGGAGGGAAAGAAGGGAGACAGAGAAGGAAGGGAAGGAAAAGAGATTGAATTTCTGATTTCATTTGATAAAGGGAATGTCCGAATAAGGAAATTTCCTCTATTGGGGCAAGTTTGCACTTATTCTGTAACTTAATCTTGGAGAATAGCCCTAGATCAATATTCTAGCCCTAGAACATTAAGATGTAAATTGAATCACCCAGATCATAGAAACATTATTTATCCAGGGTATTGCTTGATCCCATCTTTCCCTATTTTGAGACAAATCCCTATCTATATATTTGAATATATATATGAGAGGCAGTGGGAGGAGAGAGAGGGAGATTGAAGGAAGAGAAAAGGGAATGGGTTGGGGCAGAAGAAGAAGAAGAAAAATTAGTGTGAGTTTATTAATTTCTACTCCCTATTCCATTTAAAATCAGCCTATCTACAATAACACTCCTCATTGTGAGCAGATACAAATAAGTAATGTGGGGCTTCTTTATCTTTACCATCTAATTGGCTGTCATTTATCATTCAGCAGACTTTGGTACATACTATTGAGCTTACTTGACCATTAATTCTGCAAAATATAATTCCCTCTCCTACCTCCCATGAACAGCAGTTCTGTCATGGGACATTCCATCCTTGAATTATAAATGTGGCATCCCTGAGGTCTTAACCCTGAATAAGTCAGTTAATTTCTCAGTACCCCAGGCAACTTTGTAGAATTATAAGTAGGAGAGCAGTAAAGATCTGCTTTCATAGAATTTCCTTTTCCAGAGTTCTTATACCAGGAGTTCGATATTCATCACTTGCTTACTATGTGTAGTGCTAAGAGAGATTCAAAGAATCGGTCAGCACTGCTGTGTTCCTTGAATCCCAGCTATATCTAATAAAGATATTCAATAAATAGTTTTGTATCTTTTAATACCTTGCACCTGCCCTCTGCTTACTCTAGCCAAGAAATTCACCTAGTTCTCTTGAAACTTAATCTTTCATTTATTTCCCCCCCAAGGGCTTTCCCCCTGCTTTCCAAGACTACAAAATCCTAATCTTATAAACTGAAAAGTGATTAACTAGAGAAGGTGCCCACCACTTCCAGTCCTGGATCTTTCTCTCTTCCTAGATAGTGAATAGTTGCAATCTGAAGCTAATAGATGTATGAGTGTGATTAGAATTTCCAAAAGTATTGTCAGGGTTTTGAGGTTTTAGAGGGGCAAGGTGTTTTTGTTTGTTTGTTTTTGTAGGAGGCATATTTTAGAAGAATATGCATGTTAGGGATTTATGAGTTACCTTTATAAATCAAATAATTAAATTTTAACAGTGGCCTTCTGGTTATTGTCCACATCATCTTAAAACTGGTTCATATTTATTCAGGAAACTGAAACCTTAATTTTAACACACACACACACACACACACACACACACACACACACTTCACAGTTTGTTTAAATGTGTTTTTATTTAACATCCACCATTGTAATTTATTTTATAAAGTACTGATTAATGGGTTAAAACTGAAAGCCTGTTTTGCTTATAGATAAGAACATGTATCTTTTATTTTCCAAATTATTGGGAGGAAAAGATCAAACTTCCTATTGCCATCTTTTGAAACACCTCAACTGTTCAGATCAGAAATATACAGAAACATTTTCAATACTTTAAAATAGTAATTTAAATTCTAATTTAATTTCTTATATGGAATTTGAGATGATCCAGGACTCATATATTATGACTACTGAACATTTATTCCAGTGAGTAGAACCCAAGCGAAAAGACTTCAAATATGGGCCCAATGGTGAGCTGCCTGTGATTTGAAAACTAGTTCTAGTTCAGAGGGGCCTCATCAATAGGTTGACCACTGTCATTTTTAAAAATTTGTTTGTTCACTTTTGGCCATAGAGACTCACTAAGACCATTTAATAAGGTGGGGTTGATTTGTGATCTATATTTTTTAGGAGAAATTTCCAATATTAATAAAATCAGAGATTTTTTTAACTCAAACATTCATTTCTACCTATTGTTTGAGACAGTAGGTTTTTCAGGGGTCTTTTTAAAAAGAGGCTCAGTTTTCAAAGTATAAATGCTTTGACATTATGATCCACAAAGTCCCTTACATATAATGGGCACTTAATAATGACTATTGAATTTAATTAAAAAGGAAGAATCAAATTTGTTTTTTGTTTTTGTTTTTGTTAAAGGCTTTCTTTTCATTTAGTAACTGTCCTGATTAATTATATTGATCAATTAAAAAAGTATGTAAAAGAGTATAAACTCTTATTATGTGTCAGGCACTGTGCTAAGTAACGAAGATATAAATACAAAGAAAAATGAAAAGTTCCTAATCTCCAGAATCTGTATTGTATTGGGAGGAATAGTTGGTAGCTATGCAAACATATTGAGAATAAATATTAAATAAATGGAAGGCAGTTAAATGGAATAAGACTTTTTTTCTGCTGAAGTCCTATAAAGATGGTTGTGTTTGAGCATTTTTAAGTACTAGCAAAAACAAGTTTTCAAGGCAGAAAACTAACACAAGATTGTAACTTAAAATATGGTGAAAAGAATCACATATATAATATAATATAGTTTGTATTGAGCATTAACCAATAGGTATACTGGCTATTGCTCTGAACTTGAAATCAGAAGATGCAGTTTCAAATTCTGCCTCTGAAACTTGCTTTTTTCTGACCTCAAGTTTTACCATATGCAAAATAGGGAGAGTCATAAAGACTATAATATTTGTAAAGAAGAAAGTTGCTTTCTAACTTTAACATGCTATGTAACTGTAATAGGAACTGTTATTACTTCTAATTAATTTCTAGTTCAGTGCAGCCTTTGAAAAAGACCTGACAATGCATCTTGCTATTGAACAATAAAAACATTTTCAAAATATTTATTCATATGTTCCTAAAATTAGATCAATGAAATCACAGCAAAAACATAGAATGATCAACACAAATGGATTTAGATTTCTAGAATTACAGCCATATATTCAGAAAAGCAAGGGAAATCACACAAATTACTAAAGGTTTCTATCATTTGTATAATTGAAAGGTTAGAGTGGCAAAACTAGCCAAAAGATGCTTATTTCTAAATAGAATATGTTGAATTTGGAGTATTCAAGAAAAATACAAATATGTCAGAACCATAGAAATTTAAAGTTGGGAAGAACCTTAAAGATTATCTAATCTTTTGTGCAATCAGCAACTAGCATATAACAAAGGCACTGGAAACAGAGGCATGGAAAGGACAAATTACTTAGATAGTTGATCCTACCTCTACTATGTCTTGTCTCCTTCTCTTTCTCTTCATTCACCTGGTACAGCCACCACCTAGTTCTTTCACATATCTCTTTTGGTTATATTGTGGCCATAGCCTCCTATTTGATTCCTTTCTACTCCAATATCTTCCTTCTCTGATATATTCTTCACACAGCTGTAAAATATGTATTTCCAAACTGCATATCTGATAACCTTCAGTGACAAAACTCCCTATTGCTCATAGGATAAAATCCAAATACTTGTTTGTCATTTAAAGGTCTTTATAACCTGGTTGAAGTAATTTAGATTGATTTTCCATTACTATTCTTAATCATGCTACAATCCAGGTAAACTTGACCAGCTGCTTAACATTGTTTCAAAAATCCTTGATTTTGCAGATTGCCCCACATACCTAATAGACTCTCCCCACACAATCTAGCCTCTTGGAATCCCAATTTTCCTTCCAATATTACATCCTACTTGTGGCCTTTCCTGATAAATATAGATGTTGACATTTTCCCAAAATCTCTTTCTCCCTATTTCCTTGTATATATTTTGTATTTATTTACTTGTACATGATTGTTTCTGTCATTAGAGTGAAAGGATGAGGATTGTTCTCTTTTTGTTGTGGTATCTCCAGCTCCTAGCAGAATGACCGCTGCATAATTAACATTTTAGTGCATAATCAAATTCTTAACTAATGCACATAGTATTGAATAAATGCTTGTTGACTTGACTTAATTATTGCTTATTGATTTGAACTGAGTCTAGATTTCAGCTCTCAGTTTACTATATTTATCACTAACACCTTCTCAATCATTTTATTATGTAAAATATAATTCAAATTCTACTTTATATTAGAGTAAGCTGAAAGATTTTTCTTATCGTAGATCAATTAGCATTTATTAAGTGTCTTCTATGTGTCAGGTAGTATGCTAACTACTTGTTTTACAAAGAAAGGCAAAAGACATTTCCTGCTTTTAAGCAACTCATGGTCTAATGGAAGAATCTATGTTAATAACTATATAAATAAGAAACAGACAAGAACAATTGGAGGTAATTGAGGGAAGGCACTAGCATTGCAAGGATCAGGAAGAGGGTTTTTTTTGTTTTTTTTTTTTAAAGATGAGATTTTAGCTGAGACCTGGAGGAGACCATAAGGAAGTGCTGAGGAAAGAGAGTGTTTCAGGCATGGGAGACAGTCAGTAAAAATGCTGATGCAGGAGATAAGGAGCACATGGACCCCTTCTCAGAATAATGTTTTCAAAAACACAAAACAAATCACATAAAATTACAAAGAAATTAAATTGTATTGAAATATAATTATCAAAATACATATTTAAAAAAAGATTTCCTCTTTTTAAAATCTATGGGAGCCTCCATCTCTGTTGCATCTTTATAATTTGGTATTGAATCATTGTTTATACATGTGGAAAATAAATTCACACTTTCTAAAATTAAAAGAAAATGCATAGGATGCATTAGCTAATGCAAAAATAACTTTGGAAGGCTGTGACAAGAGGGAGAGAGATGAAGGAGCAAGGAAGACTTTTAATTCTAAAGTTGCCTTCCAAAGAATAAAAAAGCAAGAGAATCTTTCTCCTGGAAAATAATGCAATAGTTTTTACATTAAAACAATCTCATTTTGATAGGAAATGTTGAAATGTGTAGTCAGGATTGGTTGTGTTTTATTTGGGAGGCCATCTAAGACTTGTCAAAGCCTTTTAAGAAAAAAAAAAGGTTTTATTTTCATCCAAGCTGTTCTCTTAGAAATAGTGATAATTACGTCTCCTGATTCTTCTTTCCCTATCCTGAAAAAAAAGTTAGCACATACTGACTGTCTGGTTTATATAACATTATACAGAGAAATCTTGAAAACATGATGCTTATTCAAAATCTACATAAAGTATGGTCAAATCTAATCTTCAGAAATTACACAAATTCATCACTATTTTTTCTCTCCATTCATGTAATAACCTGTGTAGGAAGACAAATACAAAACCAAAAGTAACTTACAGGTGAAGAATTTAGGTATGGGTGAGGGAAAGGCCAGGATGGGCAAAGTTACATGATTAACAAAATGCAGCTGAAAATATAGGATAATTACAGTTATTTATATATATTACTTATATAAAGGTCCTTCAGTCATGAATTTTTAGTGTGAAATGTGACTTTAGGACCTACTTTTATTTCTTTCTTGGAACTATATATATTCTGATGATATTTGGCACATAGTTGAGGGAAATAATAGGTTTTTTGATCCCAAGTAGAAAAAATATATATGTATATGTGTGGACATACATATAAGTATATACATACATAGATGGAGGTGTGTGTGTGTGTGTGTGTGTGTGTGTGTGTGTATGTGTGTGTGTAAAATCTCAGATCTTAATCCTGTATAGTCTATCTTAAATTCAGCATCTCTATTATATCTAAAGATGAGAATATGAAAAAATATCTAAGATGTCATCAAATTCAATAATGAAGAAATTTGATTACATTTTTATTGTCAAATATAACCATGTATTGAACCTGAAGTCATTGATATACAGTCTAAAACCTAAGCCATTTCCAAATTTCCCTATTTCTGTTAAATACCATTTTTCAATCACCCCTCTTGTAGCACCATAATTATTCTAAATACTTTTCCCTTGTGACACATTTCCAATCAGATGCCTAATCTTATTGACTTTAACCTTCTTAGCATCACTTATATCCATCTCCTTTTCTTTACCTAGACAACAATCCTCTATTCCAAGCCCTCCAGTGCCTCTTTCCCTTACTATTTCAATAACTTCCTAACTGGTCTTCTTGTCTAACATCTCTCCCTCTACAACCTATCCACCACATATTTGCCAAAGTGATTTTTTTTTAAAGCACAGGTCTGAAAAATTCATAGAACTCCTCTGAATATTCCAGTGGCTTCCTGCTATCCCTAGAATCAAATACAGATTATTCTGACATTTATAAAGCCCTTCATAATCTAGATCCAATATATCTTTCCAGATTTATTATACATTATTCCACTTTCTGTCTTTTGTGATTTTCTTGTTGTTCTATATGCATTACTTTCTATTTCTTATCTTTTTTCCCCTTTGCATAAGCTGTTGTCCACTGTGCTTGAAATATATACCCTTCTCATCTCCATCTCTTAGAATTCTTAGAGTCTTTCAAAGCTTAAACATCCTACATACCTCCTACATGAGGGTTATCTTCATATGCTAGTTGCTAGAGCCTCCTGTACTTCTCCCAATCCATTGGTATTTTCTTTGTACATAGTTTTTATACTTAGTAGCATATATATTAAAAGAGAATGCAGTCTCATTTAGGGTAGAGACTTGGTTTACTTTTGTCATTGTATCAATGGCTTACCACAATGTTTGAAACATAGAAACACACATAATAAGAAATTAATACATATGTATGTATTGATTGATTCTTGTGAAATGATTAAATTTCAGAAGCATATATGATTTATACACACTTTTATGTTGTCATAAACTTGCAACAAGTCAATGCATTGAGGTTTCAGAAAGATATAGCACAAGTCAAAAAAAACTATCAAAATAATTTGCTGTTTACATATTATTATTACTAGGACTACAAATAAATATAGTGAATTAATATATAAACAGCCATTCAATTTAGTGAATTTTGGAAATATTTATTGAGTTTCTATCATGTTCAAGGCCATTTTGTTAAAGAGCTATGATGATAAATTAGTTTTCTTGTTCTAAGAGAATATAATCTACTAAGAGTATTGTACCCAAATAACTATATATGCAAAATAGAGTAGAGTAATTACATAGAAGAAGGCCAGGATATTCTGTGAATTAAAAGGATGGAGATATAATTTCTGTTGTAGAAAATCAAGGAAGAAATGGTTTTTGAACAAGACTTGGAGATTGAATAGGATTCTAGCAGTCAGATGCAGAAGATGGAAGAGAAAGGAGATGGGGGTTTTATGTGTGACTAACAGGAATCTATAGGCTGGTCAGGAGAAGTTAAATGTCTATTTGGCTAGATTGTAAAATGTACATATTATTCACATTTTCTCCTTCTCTTTCAATACTAAACAATCAACAATAAATCAAGCCCTCTTTTATAGAATTTGCTAATTTTCAAGGTGTAAATGCTCACACTGAAAATTTAATAATTGTCTCTTGGAGCAGTTTAAGCTGGCATCAGCATACCTTTGGGATAAGGTGTCAGGGAATAGATAATCAACAGTATGCAGAAAATGAAGACTAGAGAAAGAGGAGGGGCAGCATTGGCTTTGACAATAGGAGGTCATTGATAACTCTTTAAATCCCTGCTGTGGTCACAACCACATATGGAATCTCATAATTTAATCTGGGAATCTTGAAATTATGATTTGTAAATGTTTGATTTGTATACCTATTTTGTATACCTTTTAGGCCCAGGGTTACACAAAAAACTGCTCAGGTGAAAAGGGATTATGAGTGGAAAAATTTAAGATTTAAATGGCAGTGTAATTTGAATAGTGGGAGAAAAGCCAAATGGTAGAGACCTGAGGAGTTGTCAAGTAATGAAAAAATTAAGACTTTGAATTCAGACTTGGGAGATTCAAGAAAAGAAATTTAAGAACAGAGAGGCAAGGTAGTAGCTAAAGAAATATAAAGGATCAAGGGAAGTTAATATATTGCATACACATGAACATGCATATATTAATGAGAAAGACCTAGGTTGATATCTCACCTCTGATTTTCTCAGGGTGATCCTGAGTTTAGGCAAGTCTCTATGATTTACCTACTTAATCTTAGAGAGATTGGATCTTCATAATGGAGGGAATTCTCCCATAGAGAATTCTCCACACTGATAATAATACATAAAGCAGGATTTCAGGATAAGGGAAATTTGAACCTCTTCTTAGAAAGAAGACAATTGCTTTACAGATGACTTTTCAAGAACATATTTATTGTCTAAAATGAAACATAACCATAATCTGCCACTATGTTAGGCTCTTTAGTCTACTCCCTTTAGAGCTACTTCCTAGGATACCTCTTCTACTTTTATTGATTTAGTTTTTGTTTACATGAAGATGATTTCCAAATCTATACCTTCACCATTATTAGACTCCTCTCTTTCCTTTTCTCTTTGTCTTTTATTTATGGATTTTTTGGACCAATATATATATATATATATAACCTCATAGTTGTGTGCTTCGAATGCTTTTGAATGGTCTTTGTAAATTATAATAGAATGATAATAATAACTCCAGATTTTATAGTACATCTTTTAATAACCAACAACTCCCTGAGATAGGTGGCTAAAGTATTGGTATCATGATTTTGCATATGAGGAAGCTAAGAAAGTTATGAATAATCAAGCATGGAAAAGCTAGTAAAGTAGATCATATATCAACAGTTAAAAGAATCTTTGAGATTAACTTGTCTAGTGGTGTCAAACTCAAATAGAAAGGTGGCTATTAATTCATACAAAAGGATCTTTGCAGGCCACATATTCACTTTAGCTTGAAAATGCAATGTTATCTATCTTCTATTGTATTTTATGTATTGTGTTAAATATTTCCCTATTACATTTTAATCTTTTTTTCCAGCAATAAGAAATATATGAGTTTGGCTGTGTTTGATACTACTGATGTAGTCCTATTTCTTAATTTTACAAATGAATAAAGCGAAGTCCCAGAAGCAAAGTGATTTATCCAAAATCAGAGTCAGAATGTGACCCTATCTCTTCTGACTCTAAAGCCAGTATATTTCCTATTGCATCATAAATCTCTTCTTTCTCTTAAGGGGCTGCTCCTTGAAGGAAGTCATTGAGTTTTCTATTTCCCCCTATTTTCCTAAGTCTTCTAGTATAACACTTCCCCTCCAATAGACACTTAAACCTTATTGGACGGTAATTGCTAAATGAAGACTACATGAATTTCCCATTGCCATCAGTTTAAAAAAAATATTAGTTTAATTGTTTTTCAGTCAGATCCAGTTCTTCATGACCTCACTTGGGGTTTTCTTGCAAAGATGCTGGAATGGTTTGCTATTTGCTTCCCCAACTTCTTTTGCAAAAGAGGAAATCGAGGCAAAGAGGATTAAGTGATTTGTTTAGGATTACATAAGTAACAAGTATTTGAGGACACATTTGAACTAAGGAAGATAAGACTTTCTGACTCCAGACCAGGTATAAACTGACTGCCCCCTTTAAAAATAAAACTCTTATAAATTATGAGAACTTTAGACTTGCTAATTTATCACACTTTAGACTTAGACTCAATAATGACTCTATTATTAAAGTTTTCTTCTCTTTTCTACCTTATTCCAATCTATTTTTGAATATAATTGGTAATGTTCTAAAATAATGATCATTCTTCACATATAGATATAAAAACAGACTGTATAGAACTTGTTATAAAGTTGTTAACTCTCAAGAAGTATTTTCTTCAAAAGGATTCTGCTCTCTAATATTAAAACTTATTTGTAGTTTGCAACTTTTGTATTTAAACTCTATAGCTGTTTCTGACATGGAAAGCCTTGGTAAATTCATATTTATTAAATAACTCAAAAATGTCTATCATCATCATGTTATTTATTTTATCCTGTTCTCATTTTTTTTACTGATTAATTGATATCAAACATAGCTTTTCATAAATTTAATTGAAACTTTACATTATAAAATATTATTCTAACCTGTATAGGATTCACATTAAAAAGTAAAACCTTGAAACTGATTTTTTTATGTAACTAGTAATTATTTTTTCTTTAAAAATATTCTATTCAATTTCTATGATCATATATACTAACAAGTTTCTTTTTAAACTTGCAGCAAATAGTGGAAGCAATAAATGCAGGGATTATACCTTTAGGAAACAGCTCCAATCAAATCAGTCACTGGGACTTGGGAAGTTCCTTCTTCTTTGCTGGCACTGTTATTACGACCATAGGTAGGAAATATCTTATGAATTTTTATTTTGCAAAAGTGGTGTGAATTATAATGCTTTTCTCTTTGAAAACTGTTTCCCCTTTAACAGTGAGTGGGTTGTGCTTCCTGGTCAAAATGTCACACTTTAGAGAGAAGAGTAGATGTCAGCAAATGATATGGAAATTGAACTGTGGTATTAAATAAGAAAGAGAGGATTGCTTTAAAAAAGATAGTTGCTAAAAGAAATTTAAAAAAAATACACAAAAGAAATCTGGAGACTCAAGAAATCTGGGCCTTAATTATTATTTTACCTTTAACTTTGGGAAAATCATTTATGTTTTTATCCCTGTTCTATAACCTGTTTAATTCCTGTTTGATGCACAAGTATGGAATCCACTTCTATCATTTTGATTTCATACTATTTCCATATTCATAATTGTATGTATTTTCAGCAAATATTGCCATCTCTTGTATACTTACATATTATTTGTTCATGTTGTTTAATTATGTTTATGGTTTAAGCAATGCATTTTGAAAGTCATATGTACCCTGGCATAAAAAAAGAAATCTATAATCTATGTGAAGATTAAAAAAAAAGAGTGAAAAATTCATGTTACTTTACTTTATGGTCTACTATTATGTCAAAATATCTACTAAAATTGCATTTATCTTATTTTAAATCTTTCTAGTATATCTGTTTGACTTCATCTCTAGGACCACCTCCTAAAGGAACTATAATTCATAATGAATGTGGGAATAGAGAGCCTATCCACAAAACATTCTGCATTTATGCTTTTATTAGTCAATCTCCCAACACTAAGTTTTATATCTACACAGTCCTAGAAAACATATAGCCAGTGGAAACAAGAGCATATAAAATTAGTGCAAGCAAGATATATAACCATGGTGGGAATGCTCATGGCTGAGAAGGCTTTTCATAAGGAAGCAGTTTTGAAGCAAGAGGAGAAAAGTGATTTGCTGAAGAAGATGAGAATATGTTGGGGAAGAAGAATAATTTGTGCAAATGCATGGAGTTAGAAATGTAGTATTTTTGACAAACTAAGTAGATATAATTTGTCAATGACTTCTCTCTGTAGGTTTAAATAGATGTTATTTCAGACCACAGAATCTCAGAATCTTAGGGTAAGATTTAGCATTCTGACTTGACTGAGGAATAGCAATATGAGACAAAAGTCATAGTTTCACATTAATATTTTAAATTGAACCTCTAAATTAAAAAAATAAAACACAACAAATATTTGTTAAGCATCTGCTGTTTTAGTATCTATATTCTAGATATGAAGAATATAAACCAAATTTAAATAACCCCTCAAGTAGCTCTCTTCTACTAGAATGCTCCAGATCACCTATTTTTCATCAATCAAAGCTTTATTTTGATTTCTATTACTTCACAGTTAAGGTGTTACTATTGAGTGAATTTCTGTTTGTGGCAGTTAGACTGGTGAATTAAGCTGTTGTTGTTATTATTATTATTATTATTTGTAATCTACTAGTATAAATATGCAATAGAGATTTTGGAATACTATTTTCCTAAGTTTTGAGTAATTAGTTGTAATCCTTTTACTTGAATGTTGAGTTATTAGCTTTTTTGAAGCATATCCATCTAGAGCTTTACAAATTTGTAACCCAGAAGTTCAGTGAGCTTTGATTCCCTCTCCCTCATTATTATAACCTTTGAAAATGAGCTAACACTCATTCTGAGATAATAATTTCTCTTAGAATCATTTAAAAATAATGACCGAAGTTCACTCTGAAGTAATCTTATGTCATTGAATATAATTTCAAAGTTATTTAAAATAAGTTAGATGACACAGTGATCAGAATGTTAGACCTGTAGATGGTAAAAACCTTAGTTCAAATACTTTCTTATATATTTCTTAGCTGTGTGACCTTTTCCTTTAACTTCTGTGTGCCTCAATTTTCTTATCTTTAAAATTAGGATAATTATATCCTAATAGTGCCTTCCTCCTATGGTTATTTTGAGATTCAAATAAGATAATAATTGTAAGCACTTATTGTAGTAGCTAGCACACAGTAAACATCATATAAATATTGTTGTTATTGTTGAGATAAAATGAAATAATATTCATAAATTTTTTGTAAACTTTAAAACACTAAGCAAATGTTAGCTTATAATTGCCATCATCATCATCATTATCACTGTTATAATTTTAATTATTTCCCAATTTGTCATAGCTTTCTCCTTAAAACAAAGTGCTTTATTGGAAACAGCACTGGATTTTTTGGATCAAAAGACCTGGCTTCAAATCTTCTCTCTGTCACTTACTACTATGAATTTAGGAATAGGTATTTATCTTTAAGAACCTTGACTGTATGTCAAGGAAAGCTGTCCCAAAGATAAATTACTCATGTATAATGACATATATAAAAGATTGAGAACTTAGATATGTGGGTCTTGGCTAAACAACTCACAGAAAAGACCATCTAAGAGCTCAGGTATATGTATCCTGGTCACGTAATACTCAAATCTTAAGAACATTTGAAAGGCAGAACCTTAAGGAGAATTATCCAAAGTGGAGATTATTTAGAACATCAAACCTAATATCAAAGATTTCTATTGGGACGCTCACATAAATACTTCTAGTTGATTCAACATGAAGAAATCTGACACTCTACAGACTGAAAGAATGTACCTCTCATCTGGAAATGCCCAAGGGTACCTTGAGAGCTTTCACACTCCCTACAGTTTCTTTTCTTCCATAATCTGGGCAATCAGAATTCAAATCCTTTAGTATACTGACACATGAGTTGTTTGCTGGATTTTGCTTTAAACTTTTAATGATGTGGCAGTGATGTTTACCATTTGGCTATCCATTTAGAGAACATTTACTGCTAAATTTGGGAGAATGGGTGGGAAAACCCAGGCTCTTATTGAACTATTGAAATTAGCCTCATGAATCTAAGACATAAGTGTGTGTGTGTGTATATGTGTGTGTGTGTATGTGTTTGTATGAGAGATAGACAGACAGACAGACAGAAACAATGAGAGATAAAGGGACAGATACAGAGACAGAAAGACACACAGAGAGATATAGAGAGTGAAGGAGAATTAAAATGTGCTCAGAGAAGTTAATACAAGTATTTAAAGACAAAGAAATCAATAATGGTAGGAATTAGAAAAGACTTTATATAGACACTAAGGATGGTTTGAAGGAACATTGGAATTCCAAGACTTGGAGATGAGGAGAGATACACACAAGACTTGACAGATCACTTGTGTTTTGAGTTAGGGGGTTGTTGTTATTGGTTATTGTTTCTCCTTCATTCTTGAATAGTACCATGGCATCAGGGAGGTGACGCCATGACATGCAAGTGAATTGGATTTAAGTGAGGAAGGACTGAGCAAGATCACTTGCCTCACCTTCCCCTCCAGAAAACTTTTGGGTCCAGTGACCAAATATAGATCAGGATGACTGGAAATGGCCTTGGATACAATGGGAGATCTTGATCTTTTAAAGTTAAAGTCTTCAGCAGGTCTCATAGAATAACACATTAAGCAAACAAACAAACAAACAAACAACTAGCAGGGCAATATCACTGGAATGGAAACTACCATGAAAAGTAATAATATGAAATAAGAATGAAAAGATGGGTGGGAACCAAATTGTAGAAGCTTTTCAATACCAGCTTAAAGATTTTGTACTTGATTCTAGAGGTAATTGTTGAAAAGCACAATAAAACTAAAAGAAATACTACTTACATTTTCTTCTTTGGAACAATTTGTTTTCTTTTCATTATGAATTTACTGTAGTCTTTCTACCTCTAGGTCATACTAGATTGAAATATCTCAGCTTGCCCATGAGCCAGGTCAAAAGTTGGGTGACTATGAAAATCTGGAAGAAAAGAAACCCTAATTTTCAACCATAATTATAGGTTAAATTTGGGGCTTAGACATTTTGACTATTTCCATTCTGAAAATAGCTATTTATTGTTTGAATTACTTTGAGTTTGAAGAGAAAAAACATCACAAGTGTGTGTGAGGATAGTTATTTTCTGCACAATGAAAATTCAAAAGGTCAAGTTATAACCCTTATGACCACCACCAAATTGTTTTGAGAGAAACTTAGTCTGTCACTGCCCAGATTTAATGTTGAAGTTCCACAGTATGTTTGTAAACACTGTCTCATTTCAAGAATCCCCAAACCTAGTAAGTTTTGCAGACATATACTTCAATACATAAAAAATACACTATTATTGCCAGCCTTACCTCTAAATTATAGCCATTAAATACAGTAGCTGATTATTTTCATTGCCCCTTTGAGTACCTAGGAAGACAAGATCTCTCACTATTTGAGATAATTCTCTAGCTTTTAAGTGAATTTACTCATTTTGGGTCAATAACATCTTTTCTAATAAGATAGAACTCAGCTTTTTTCTTAGAATTTTAATCATAGAATCAAAGAAATTTCAATATTGTAAGGGTCCCAAGATTCCATATAGTTCAGTCTATATAAGAAAAATAATCCTTTCTACTGTATAAGTATTCATCTAACATTTGCTGAAGTTTTCTTGTGAGATTGGAAACTCATTGCTTCCTGAATTATTCCTAATTGTTAGGAAGTTTTTCTCTCAAAATTTAGTTTTAAATCTGTCTCTTTGAACCTTTCATCCAATTTTAGGTATGAATGGAATTTTTAAAATTTTTAATAGTATTTCATTTTTCCAAATACATGCAAAGATAGTTTTCAAAATTCACCTTTGTAAAACCTTGTGTTCCAAATTTTTCTTCCTCCATACCTACTTTTGCCCTTCCAGCAATCAGCAAGAGAGCAAGGAATCTGATATAGGTTAAACATGAGTACTTCTTAAAAAGATATTCCCATATTCATTATCCTGAATAAGAAAAATCATATGAAAAGGGAAAAAAAAATGAGGAAAAAAAGAAAAAAAAAAGCAAACAAGCGATAGCAACCAAAAAAAACCTTGAAAATACTATGCTTTGATCTATATTCAGTCTCCATAGTTCTTTTTCTGTTTATAGATGGCACTTTCCATCACAAGTCTTGGATTAATGCAAAAAAAATTGTAGATAGATTCTTACTTCTACTGGAATATAATCACTTAAAACTTTCATATTCATTTTATATGTATAACTGAAAGAGATCTAAGAGTTCATATAGTTCATGCCTTTTAATTTATAGATGAGAAAATCAAGACCCACTAAGGTCAAATGTTTGTTTATCATTAATTACACAATTAGGAAATGAGTTTTGAATACTGGTCATCTGACTCCAATTCCAATGTATCTTTTATTGCACTAGTTGCTCAAGCAAATCTCAGTTTTACTGATTATCTTAGGGTTCTTGTCTATTCTATTAGTAGGGAGAAATGTAGTTAGCTTCTATTTACAATCAAAAGAAAAAGGTACTTTAGGATTTAATTATTTTGTATTTTAGGGAAATGCCTGTAAAAGTGTTTTGTGTTCATTAGATGCTAGAACGATGCTACATAAACACAAAATATCATTATTAATCTTGTTGGGAATTAATAGTAGTCTGAGAAATAGTGGGCCTCCTGCACTATCTGCTCTTCATTAATTCTTTAAAAATACAACTTTAGAAAGTCTTGGAAAATAAGTTACAGTGGTTTTTTATAGAGTGACTGGTACAGACAGTGCCTCATGGGGACATGCTAGACATGTAGTTCCCCAAGATTTTTTAGTCAGGTTATAGATATTGGTCTCAGAAGAATAAGAAAACTTTCCTATTAGGGAAAATGCCTAATGGGAATTTTGCTTATAAAGAATAGACCATCTTAAAATTTAAGGACTCATTTCAGAGAAGCTCTTACCAAACACATCTGTGCACACATGTTGTATATTATGACACACAATTAACAGTACTATACCAGCACCAGGTGTTGGGTTGTTTTTTTTTTTATTCTGTGATTTAAATTGTTGTTTGGGGAAGTCACAGAATCCCAGAACTCAGAGGGAACTCTAGAAATCATCTACAGTAACTGTCCATTGCATATCTGAACAAAAATTTCACATTTATTTTCCAAGATTCTTAATAATTATAATAATAATAATCAGAGTCATGAGCTCCTTTGGTTATTGGGTGAAACCCATAGAACTCCTCTTAGAAGAATGTTTTTAAATGTAAGATTTTCAAGGAAACCAATTATATTACAAAGTAGTTAAATATTTTTTAAAAATGTTCACAAATCTCAGAATAAGAACCATTTCTCTTAGCACAGTGCCTTGTCCATATTAGGAACTTAATAGATGTTTATTAATTGACAACAAACTATTCAAATAATCCTTTAATCTTTTCTTGAAGACTTCTAGTGAGAAGCCAATACCTTTTAAGCCAATCCATTCTACTTTCAAAAAAGTCTAATTGTAAAGAAGGTTTTTCTTCAGCTCAGATTTACATTTTTCTCTTTTAATTATTGTTTCAAGTTAGTTTGTCTTGAATGGCACCCCTTCACATATTTGAAGGTGCTCTGATATTTTCCTAAAATCTGCTCCTTTTCAGGTAGAATATAACCAATTTGTTCAAACAATCCTGAATGGGTACGAACATGATGTCCTTTACCATCTTGGCTGGAACTCTCTGGATGCTATCCAGCTTATCAAGGACCTCTAACAATGTGGCTTTTAGAACTGAACCCAATACTTAAGCTGTCATCTAACCAAGACAATGCCCAGCAGCACTATTATCTCTCTTATTCTTCAACATTCTACCTCTTTTAATATAGTTTAAAATTTCATAAACTTTCTTGGCTTCCATATAATGGCAACTGACAGATTGGAAACTCTCAAGTTTGCAAAGTACTTTATAGGGGCAGATAGATGACAAAGTAGATAGAGCAAAGGACTTTTTAGATATTATCTCATTTAGACTTCAGAAAAATCTAATAGACCTGAGTTTTCTTTCTTTCTTTCTTTCTTTCTTTCTTTCTTTCTTTCTTTCTTTCTTTCTTTCTTTCTTTCTTTCTTTCTCTCTTCCTTCCTCCCTTCCTCCCTTCCTCTCTTCCTTCCTTCCTTCCTTCTTTCCTTCCTTCCTTCCTTCCTTCCTTCCTTCCTTCCTTCCTTCCTTCCTTCCTTCCTTCCTTCCTTCCTTCCTTCCTGCCAATGAGAAGCTCTTATGTGTATTTCCCTCATTTCCTACTTATGTCATTGATTATTTGAACCCCTTTACCTTGTTCACTTGGATCCTGTGTTTTCTTGAGAAAGTCTTTTGGAATTCTGAATCTGTGTCCAGTATAGCTTTTTCTCACATCTTTATGTTATCTACAAATGTGATAACCATGCCATTTATACATCTAGGATTCACTTGATTGCTGAATGGATCCATGACACAATAAAGATTGAAAATCTCTCTAGTGCAGATTTCAATCACTCTGCAATCTCATCATTGGGAGTTGATATGCTTGAAGAAGGCATCATGTCATAACCAGTCTAATAATAAATCTCTCTGAACTTAGCTAGACATATTAGATAGTAGATGCATATACTTGAACTTTTCCAACTTGGTAAAACTTGCTGCAGCTTGAACTCTGCTGACCGAGATTTTGAGAACTCAGGCTCACATACATGGAGCACTGAAGCATCAGAAGCTTTGATTGTTATTTTGAAGCTTTAATAGACTTGATAATTACAGTAGATAGCCATTAACAGGAAACCTCCCAACCTTATCTCAGAAGTTAAGCAGCCATGATTAGTATTCTAATGGAAGTCCATGTGAAATGGTGGCTATCATGGATTTTTCTGTTAATTAAGCAATGTGATGAAGTAAAAAGAGTACTGAGTTTAGAAAAAGGTAATCCAGGTTCAAATACCAATTCTGCCATCATCTATGTAACCTTAGGTATATTCCTTATTAATGATGCATCTTATTCTTCATCCCTTAGAATAGAAAACTTCTGAATCCCCTTGCAACTCTCAAGATATCTATGACTCTACTTCTCTAAATACTATACTATGTAGAATAAAATGAAATCATAATGTTTTGTATTTTTGGAAGTTAGTTAATTTTTTGATTTCCCATTTTGAAACTAGAATTTTAATTTATTTTAACATACTGCTACTTTTGTTTTTATTCATTTGTTTTTCACTTCACTTAGTTTTTGTGACCCCATTTGGGGTTTTCTTGGTAGAAATATTAGAGTAGTTGCCATTTCCTTCTCCAGTTAATTTTACAGATGAGGAACTTAGGCAAAGTTAAATAACCTGCCCAAGGTTACATAGCTAGTAAGTTCTGAGTCAAGATCTGAATTTAGAAAGATGAATCTTTTTGACTCAAGGCTACTGTACCACATAGTTGCCATATGTTGCTACTTAGAGCTAAACATTAGAAATATTGGGGTAGCTTTTAAGCAGTTGTTCAGAAAACAGGTATTTTCTAGTCATAGAGTAAGTTGTTTCCATTGGGATTATGTTATGCTCTTATTTTACGACATGATTGTGGAGGTTCTTGCTTCTACCTTCTGCTTTACCCTGGCGTACTCAGCTGAGGTGCAAATTCTCCCCGAAATGAAGGGCAAATTTTAATATTTCACTCTCTTTTTTTAAGCTTATAGATAAGATTTTAAGCTTTGTTTTTTAGGGAAGTAGGTTCTTCTTATACCCGATGTCAGTTGAATGAAAGAGTACTTTTTTCCTTTTTTCCTTTCTTTTAGGAGAAAAATCCATCAATTCTAAGTTAACACTGAGAAAATTTTCCTCTTCAGAAAGAATTTTTGCCTCCAGGGGCTAAGTAACTTTTTTTTTTTTTTTTTTTTTTTGGTGGGGGGTATTGTTCTATGTATGCATAGAACAAGCAGGAAGCTAAGAAGAATCTGCAGATATTGAATCTGATACGTTTATTTTTAACCTTTTCTTTTCTGGAACTAGATTAGAGTTGTAAGATTAATACTATGACAAGATTATAAAATATTTTTAACTTCCAACAAATTCTGATTGCTAATCAGGATTAGGAAACATTTTCAGTAGTAGTAAATGTCCATTTAAAAAGTCACCAAGGATGGAATTTTAGACCCTAGAATTTTTAGCTCCCTCCCATGCTCCCACTCTACCCTCTCCCAATTTCAGCACAAATGAAAAGTAATAAAAGGCAAGAACAAAATAATAGGAAGAGTCTCATTTCCCCAAATATTTCTTCTAGTGCCTATCTAGTGCCTATATATGTGGCCAGCAGCAAGACTCGCAAATTTTGATCTGGTCTTGCTCAGGCATTTTTTAATTGTTTCTTACTCTTTGTGATTTCATTTATAATTTTCTTAGAAAATATACTGGAGTGGCATGCCAATTCCTTCTCTAGCTTATTTTGCAGATGAAGAAATTGAGGCAAACAACATTAAATGACTTTCCCAGAGTCACATGGTTAAATAAGTATCTGAAGTCAGATCTGAGCTCAGAGGCTCCTGATATCAAATCCTGCACTTTATTGACTGCATCACTTTACTTCCCCTGGTTCTGACCTACAAAAGCAATATTATTATGGTAGGTACCTTGGCTAGCCCATAGAATCCTGTTTAATAATTTATTGAATAGTAGAACCAGAATGCTACATATACTAGTTATGAAACATAACTAAACTGCATACATTTATCCTTATTTCATATAAAATTTTAAATGCAGGTATTAAAAAAAGTAAAGAAAATGTCATATACTTTATAGTATAGGTCAGAGGTAACTAGGTGGTGAAGTGGATAGAGTTTGAGCATCAAGAAGATCCAAAGTTCAAATTCAACCTTAGATACTTAGGAATGTGCCTTGGCAAATCACTTAATCACTGTTTCTCCTTTTCATCAACAAGAAAAAGGGGGTCAATGATAAGACATATCTTGAAGGGTTATTGTGAACATCAAATGAAATCATATTTGTAAAACACTTAGCACAGTTCTTGGAACATGGTAGATATTAAATAAATGCTGTGTTACTAGTAGTGATATTAATATTACATTGCCAGAGGGAGGGTATGTTGGAGGCTATAAGGTCAGTACCATCCAGTAAGGATGGACTAGGTGATTAGACAGCAAGTAGTGGAGACCAAGGGTATAATTTCTCTCTCTCTCTCTCTCTTTCTTTTCTTTTTTTTATAGGTGAGACAGTTGGGGTTAAATGACTTTCCCAATATCACATAGCTAGTAAGTTAAGTGTCTGAGGTTGAATTTGAACTCAGGTTCTTCTGACTCCAGGGCTGGTGCTCTACTGAGTCATCTAGCTTCCCTGAGGCTATAACTTCTCAAGTAGGCAACATCATGGGGTTTGGAAGGTATAGTGGGAGAAATCTGGGGTAATAGGACTGGGAGGGTCATTCACTTACACAACTCATTACTAAGTCTGGGGCTTGTAAATTGGGGGCAATATATACTTTGGAATAAGAACTACATATGAAATTTTCTTAGTAGCATCTTAATCTTCATAATAGTGATTGTCAAATGTCATGATCTTAACAGTTGCTTAAAATTGGGGAGTAATGAATTGACTTGAAGATCACGAACTGAATTGATGAAAAAAAGCTAGGTTTTTAAATTAAATTTTATTTTTCTAAACAATCACCTACATCCACAGTTGTTTGGAGAAAGTTAATAGATTTTAATAGAATGGGATCTAAACATCAGACTGTCAACCAGAACTGTAAGTAAGCCTTTGGGTATGATTATGGCTAGAGATGGTTATCAGAAGAATATTTTTTAAAAAAAAAGTATCTCAAGTATTTTACTCGATAAGGAAATAACATGGGTTGATTTTTGCCCAGGCCTGTCTACTTTCAGTTAGTAATTATGCCACATATTTGTTTCCCTCCCAATTCTTTTTTTCAGACTTGTGCAATCTTCCTGTTGGAAAATTGGCATTGTTATTTATGTGGTACTGTAAATATAGCATGATGTTTACAGAAGATGTACTCGTGCCATATGAGGTTCGTGTTTAAGTACTGTGGTTTATATGCACGTAAAGTACAATGCAGATACAACTCATTCCAAATGGGGAAGGATTGTTGTGTGTCCAATTCTTGGTTCTACATGGTAGTGGTGGGAGGGTGGGGAAGAATGGCGATAACATGGATAATTGAGTCACAAGTTATTAAAAAGCCTTCTTATTTTAGCCTTTTGTTTCAACTGTCTCTTCCATGAAAATCTTTTGTTATTTTACTAGAACTGCTAAAAGAGATTTTGTTGACTTGCTATACTTTATGTCTTCCTTCTGATCCCATTTGTCTCACTTTCTGTCCAATTGAAGATGGCAAAAGATAGATGTGAAGGGAAAGAAATGAAGACCTTGAATAATCCATAAATTGGGTAAAAATAGCTTCCCTCGCAGAATGCTTCTTTTGATGGATAAGTTTAGTGGGCCATATGAACTTAAAGATGAGAAGTCTGTATGTGGTATCTGAACTTTGTGGCAACAAGCAAATTAAAAACAAAACAAAACAAAAACAACTTGGATTCTTCCAGATGTCTCTGTCTCCCTAACCATGCTCACACTGGTGTTGGCTTTTTATTTTCTCATAATTTCCTGATATAGTGAGTCTGAAAGGAGTTAGAATATCCTTTGCTCTCCATTGCCACTTTCTGACCCTTTCTTTGCTGCCACCACTCAATAACTCTATTCCTTTGAACTGATTTACTCTAGTCAAATTTACTAACTAAGGTAGATGCTTGACAATTTTATTATTTCCTTTCTCCTCCTGAATTCTCTTTTCCTTTCTCAGAGTTGGTACTTGCTGACAGTCTATTTCTAACCAAATTTCTCCCTTTATTACTACATGTCAATGTCCCCTGAAATATTCTAACTTCCCTGTTGCTAAATCTTCTTAGCTCTCATCACTTTCTCTTCTAGTCCTGATACATGTGTATTTGGGTGCACTCATCATGTTGTCATCACCTACATGTATTTCACTTCTAAGAATAACACACACCAAATTATTTTTATCAGAACATAAAATATTATATCATCTCTTCCTGTGTTGTATCCCTGATAAACTTATTCATCTTCACCAGGATTTTCATCTCCCAGGACTTTCTCAGATTTTCATTTCTGATTTAATATTACTTTCTTCCATTCAAGAAATACAACCTCTCATTCATCACTTTATCTACATTGCTTTCTATTTTCACATCATTTGTTCCTGGTCTTGTCCGTTCACATACTTTGAAAATTCAATCCTGAATCATTCTCATCAATTGTTTTCTTCACTCCCATGCATGTGCTGATGAAAAGAGCTACAAACAAGCTGACTGGATCTACTACAAATTTATGCCTTTTAATCTTAATAAAGCTTTCTTTGAAACAAAGCAATCATTTGACATTTCTCTAATTTATTCCCTATTCTTTACAAAGATTTCTCCAAGCCTTCTTTTCTCTCTTCAAGGCTTCTTTACAATCCATCCCCTAAATCTCCACTATCAGCTCCCTTATGCTACTTCTCTACATCACAAATCCCTTGATTTCATTCTCAATTTTCTCTTCCTTTGTTTCAATCTCTGATAAAGATTTGAACCTTTTTCCCCAAGACTAACTCCCTTATCTTGCATATTGATCTCTTTCTTTCTTGTCTCTAGCAAAAAGCTACAATTATACTTTTTTTCCTTTCATCTTCAGTTTCTTCCTATCTACTGATTTCTTCCTTAGTGTCAATAAATATAGCAAAGTTGCTCCATTAAAAGGCTGTTTAGTCTTCATTCTATATCTCTCTTCCATTATTTAATTACAATTTTAAAAAAGGCAATCTATACTTTTTGCTCCCATGTTTTTTCTCTCTCTCTTTTTTTTTTTTTTTTTTCACTCACTCCTCAATTCCCTATGATCTGGCTTCCAGTTTTCTCACTCAACTCACTCTGGATTTGCCTGTGGTCTCTTAATTGCCAATGATCTTTTCTCAGTTCCCATTCTTTTCAATCTCAGTGCAGTGTTTCACATTATAAATGATCCATTCCTCCTAAATAATTGTACTTTCAGAGTTTTTGTGACAATGCTCTCTTTTGGTTCTTCTATTTATCTGACTACTTCTTAGTGTCCTTTAATTATACATCATTATCATCTTCATTAATATCCTTATCTCTAGCATTGATATAGGACTTTGCAAAGCACTTTACACATATCTTATTTGTTCCTCAGAACAACATTGAGGCAGACAGAAGTTAAATTAATTGCCCAAAGTCACATAGCTGTCCAAGTCTGGATTTAAATTCAAGTCTTCCTGACTTCAGGTCCATCTCTCCTATCTACTGTACCATCTAGTTAATTCTGGGTGTCCCTCAAAGCTTTTTTTGGGCCCTCTTCTTACTATATATTCTCACTTGTTGAAGTCATCAGTTCTCATTGGATTAATTATTTATTATGAAATATGCAGATCACTCCTATATATATTTATATATTATATATATATATATGTGTGTGTGTATGTATGTGTGTGTGTGTGTACACACACACACACACATACAGCCTTAGTGTATTTCCTAAACTTCAATCATACATTTCCTTTATTTCATAGAAAACAGTATACTTCTATTTAAAAAAATGAAATAAGCTGCATGTGAAATACATTTTAAAATTATGATCTTAAAGTCTCTACATTTGAAAGCTATGTTGTTCATTGATTTGAAATTTAGATACTCTCCTTTTAATTCTTTTTTATTTTTAAATATTTTATTTTTTGAAATAAATGCAAAATAGTTTTCAACATTCACCTCTGCGAAACCTTGTGCTCCAATTTTTTTTCTCTTCCCCACCTTTCTGTCCTCTTCTCACTTTCCTAATATGTAAACATGGAGCACTTATACTGAATTCACCAAAGTGCTTCTTGAATTAATAGCATTATAAAATATTTGAGCTGGAGACAAATCATTCAACCACCTTCTTCATTACATGAATGAGCAATCTAAGGGCTCAATGTCTTAGTTGAAGTTACATAGCTAGTTAATGGTAGAGCTAGGTTTCAAATATATGCCTCCCTAAACCCTATCAAGTGTTATCACCAAATTATGCTGTCCCTTCATTTTTTTTTTTTTTTTGGCAAAAGGGTCAATGAAGATGTTATCTGCTGATAATTTGTAATGCTAACTATGATTTTAGAACAAAGTGGAATTTAACAAAAGTTGAGTTCAATTCATTTGGGGAGAAAACTGGATATTGATATGGCTTCTCCAGGGAATGAGACCAGAGTTAGGAAGATGAGTTCAAATCCAGCCTTAAATGCTTCCAAATTTTATTTCTGGACAAGATAGAACTAAATTAGTTTCTTCATCTGTAAAATGGGGGTAATAATGTCACCTACCTCCCAGGGTTGTTGTGAGGATCAAATGAGATGATATCTGTAAAGTATTTTACTAACCTTAAAGCACTATAATAATGTTTGTTGTTACTTCCTACTATAATTAGAATCTAATGATTCATTACCAATTGCATGAAATTTTCAAAAGATTTTGGATTAATACCTTTAGAATGTCTTAGAGCATTTCCATTTAATATTTCCCTTCTTTTAAAAGAACAAAGTTGGACTGAGTTGGACTTCAGAAAGTCCACCTGGGAGAGGATAGCACAGTAAATGAAGCACATGTGGAGAATATTATATCCTGAACAGTAGTGAGTGTGGCTGTCTGTTGATCTTATGTAGACAACTGAATACTAAGGCACTATTTAATTTGTTTTGTACACTGCCTAGGAGGCTGTTGTAAATATATGTATATTTAATAATAAATGAAACTTGATAATCATGGGAGTGATTTTTTAAAAAAAGCACTAAATATCTAATATCATACTTTGTTTTAGACCCCAAGGTAGCCATGTTTTTTGGAAAAACATTTCCTCTCCTAACGTCTTACAGATCATTAAAAAATGCTATAACTTGTTTCCAAAAGCATGATGGGAACTGACATCTTGAAAAGGCTAGAGTGCTACCAATGCCATGTAATTTAATCCTTAAAAAAAAAGCTTAAAAAATCCTTTTAAAAACTCCTTCTGTAAAAGATTTGGGGAAATGTGAAATTTAAGATGCAAGCAAAATGAATAAAAGGGGCAACAGATTTCTGAAAGAAGTACATCAGGAAATGGAAGTATTGAGTGTATTACAGTCAGCACAAAGGAGACAGTTTCAAAGAGAGTTGTAATGTGGAGTATTACTGAGTGGAAAGGAAAATTCCCTAACAAGGAAAGGTTGTGAATGAAATTTCATGAACTATATATGTTTTGGTTTAGAAATTTTTTTTCTAGGTTCTTTAGAGCAGGGGATCTCCATACTTATTTTCACTACCTAACTCTACCAACCAAAAAATATTTTAAGCAAGACTCTGCATTTATATATAATATATACATACACATATATCTTTAAATTACATAATACTAATACATCATATATTATAAAACATATAGAGAATATAAATTAGATTTTAATGTATAAGGATAACTAATATTTTTAAAATATATGAGCATAATATATACACAGATATGTTTGAATGTATATATGTGAGTGTGTTCCTGAGTGCTGAGGATCTTATCTTCAGAAAGTAACAGAAATTCTTTATAGGCTTAAAGTACCATTTTTATTTAATGAAAATGAGAGAATTCTTGGGAAAGAATTTTTGGTACAAATACACACCTAAGGGAAGAGGGCCTTAGAATGTTTTGAATTGATTAATAAAAAATTATCTTCAATGAGAAGGCATCTCCATCACTGGATCCTTGAGACTGGATTAAAGAAAGAAATGATAAAAGAACAGGGCTTTGTCTAGTTAATAGACATACATTTATTGATTAGAGACATTTCCTTATCAAATATTCATGTGAACTATTTGTGCCTGACCTAGCTCATATTGATATGATCAGCCACAGTCACACACAATGTACCTTAACTCACATATAATAATGTCATTTTGGTTTTCTTCAAGAAAGGACAATCCTTGGTGAATAGTTGCAACACCCAATACAAGGCAATCCTTCTTAGCTTGTTACTATTGAATAGAAGGAATAGGGCTAATAGGATATATGAAATCTAAATGAATTTGAGTGACCTGTTGCATCATCATAGGTAAAGGTTACCTTGGGTTCTGAAAGTCTTTCCAGATTAATAGAACTCCATAAAGAATGCCTGTTTCATATTTGCCTTCTTCTGTGGGGTTTGGTGCTAGGTCTGCAATCAGAAAGATTCAAATACAAAGCAAGTCTCAGATAATTATTAATTATGTAACTATAGGCAAGTCATTATATTAAACTTTGTTCTTTTAATGGATTTCTCCCCTTTTCATATTACTGACAACAATAGCAATTTCTAGCTGTTTCTCCAAGATAAAAATTAAATGTCAGTCCTGTTTATTGCAAATAAATTTTGAAATGAGATTTTGTGTTACTTAGGTAGCCCCTAACTTTCATGCCTTCATATTGTAGAGTTTTCTCATCTCATGTTGCCTAATTAGAATTCATACTTCAGCTTTGTGGGGCTCAATCATAAATAAATCATAAATCTTTGCAATTGAGAAGCATGAATATATAGGTGCCTTTTTAGCTTTAAGACTGCATAGTTCTATGGAATTTCCCCCCTCCCTCACTGTTTTTAATTCATTTGTCATAACCTCTTAATTTTAATTCAATAAATATTTCCTAATCATCAAATGTATGTTCTATGGGCTGGGTATACAGAACAAAAAATAAATGAACATAAAAAGATTCCTCAAGTCACTTGTATTCTGCTATAAGGATAGGATACATGCATAAATAAATACAACATAGCTTGAAAAGAGGGGAAGATCAGAAGCAGCAACTTGGTTACTGGACTTAAGAATCAGGAGGACATGGTTTAGAATCCTATTTCAGATAATTACTTACTGAGTCTGTTTCCTCCTTGGTAAAATGAAGTGGTTTACTTGAAGGTCTCTATCCTCGCCCCTCCCCCAGCTCTTTATGTAGGATCTTATGATCAGGAAAAGCTTCACATAAAAGAAGGGAATGAAGGATGCTAACACACATATGATGAGAAAAGATTCTTAATCATGTTTTCACAATTCTGTGACCAAATTGCTAACTAGATAACCCCTTTGTTTATGGCTTCCAACAATAAGTGAAAGATCTTTATTGTGAAGACCGAGTTAGCACCCTGGATACCTTAGAATCAGCTGGAGTCAGGATAAGCAAAAGATCTTGGTCTTTATTCTTGGTTTTTAGGGGGAGAAGTGAATTGGATGGACGCAGGATTTCCATGACCTCCTTCTTCCTCATCTACCATCAAAGTGACTCTGGTTTGTCTTACTCCACCCCATAATCCTTCCCACAATTCTCTGTATACACCACAAGATTGAACCAGCACAGAATAGTGGGAAGGGCCATTTTCCCAAGCATATGCTAATAGAGTATTGTCCAATTAGTAGTTAGCCTTAAGTGCTCGGTTGTCCAACCTCAGTGCATCAACTCAGAGTTTCAGCCCTTTACACTTTATAACTGTCAACCTAATGTAGAGTGGGCTCTGTGGCTTTGAAAGGTGAAGAATGCCTTTCAGCAATCATTATTTCTTGATAAGTTTTATTTGATCTGATATCGTATTTTTTAATGAATTCAAGTGGTTAGACAAGGTGAAATGAAAATATCAGTTTTTAGTAGAAGGTACATTGTTACCATCTATAATCTCTTTGTTCTCTTGGTTGTCTTGGGACACTAATGTGTAGAGAAAAGAGTGATTGATTTACATGAAGGAATCTCATTTCAAATCTTATGTTCTGTTTGATCTTCTGTTTCTACTTGTGTGATCTTGGGATTGATCATTTATATCTTTCTGGGCCTTTGTTTCCTTATCGGATGGGATTGGAGCTGATATTTTAAAGATATTTTCCAGTTTTATGTTCTATTAATTTATCATTAGTGAGCTCTGAAGTGAATGAAATGAATTTGAATGCTTCTTGTGACAGGGATAGTTATCAAGAGAAAAATAAGCCATCATTTTTCTTCAACTTTGAGTCCCTTCAATTTGAAGGGACTATTTAAACTACCAACCCCTCCAACTTTCCTATAATCTAATTAAGCAATTAACTAGATATTTACTATTTGTCACTCAGCCACAAAATTGTTCTGTGATTTCATTGATTTGAAATTCCATTAATTATGAAAATCACCATCTATCCTTTCCTGGTCATCTTGTGGCCATGTTCTTCCATAACTTTACCTTAGAGAAGTCTTCTCAATGTGCTGGAGGCTTTCCTCTTAAATTTTAATCATATCACTGGATCACCCTGTTTATCTATCTATTCTTTACTCTTGCTACATGCTGCCAGCTTATCTTCACTTTTTGTCAAAATATTCATCAATAATTTTTATCACATTGTTGTGCCAAGTTTCTGATTTAGTAGAATTGCATTTTTACATGTTATATGGCCTTAATATATGCACCAATTTTGTGTATAATCCATGCAAGGGACTTAGTGAATTATTTTCATCTTTTTAAATACTTGTATTGTTGCTTCAATGGCATATTGTTGGACTCTTAAGTTCTTCCTTAAGAACATAATCCTTAATGACAATATTGTTCTTATAGGGAAATATGGTCCATGAAATGTTATTCAGGAGAGTGTAACAGAAAAAGTAGCCACTGCCTGTCCTTTCACATGTAAAGACTTCTTAAAATATATAAGATCTTAAATAAGAAAAATCCTCAAATTTCCTTGATTCTGGTTGTTTCATGTTTCCTAGAAAAAAATATAACTCAATTGGGTAGAAGCTCATATAGACATATGGATTCACAGATGAGTTCAGAAATTACTTCAACACACCTTGAATGAGAAGAAGGAACATATTTTGCTACCAGGATAATAAATTACATATGGAGAAAACAGATTTAAAATTGCACTGGTGACACCTTGAGACTATGAGATTTGTAGCTTTGAATATGTAAATTGAGACTACAAACATACGCTACAATATGTAAATCAAGATTTTAAACATTAAAAAAATTCAGTAGTCATCAATATTTTTTAGAGGATTTCTTAGAGATGAAACTTGCAGTCTTCTTAGAGATTAAAATACTTAGACTAAAATTTATAGTGGTCCATATGCTCACTTTATGATGAAAACATTCAATATGGAATTTTAACCCATAAAAATGTATGCTATCTGCATCTAGAGAAAGAACTGATAAAAAGAATTATGTATAGAATAATTTTTCATACACACATATATTTATGTTTAATGGTAGCCATCTCTAGGGTGCAGTAAAGGGGGAGAGAAAGGGAGAAAAGGGAAAAAAGATATTTACATATTAACTTTATTACATATTTAAGAGGGATAGCAAGTTGTACATAATAGATTTATTGTTTCATTTTCAATCATCTTTTTATTATACTATGTTAAAGAAATACTTGCTTTATTCCATAAATTAAAAATTAAATAAAAATTTAAAAAACAGAGAAAAAATGAATGGTCATCAGTATATTTATTCATGCTTTAATTCTATCTGGCATAGCTTTTTGTTTTTTGACTCTTTTTAAAAAAAAGGCATAGAAAAATATAAAGGTTAGGAAGGGGATGTATGATTGTAGAAATACTTATTTAAAATAAATTGTTTATTTTATACAAAGAATCCCTTTACCATGTCAAATTTTGTCATACCTTACACTTTCCCTCACCAATCCCCTCACTCATATATTTTGCAATCCAGTGACACTGCCTTCCTTATTTTACCTTGAACAAGACACTCTACCTCTTCTTGGCTCTTGGAATTTTCACTGACTTGTCTCCCTTGCCTGGAGCTCTGCTTCCTCAATCCTCCTTCTTGTCTTTCCTACTTACCTTTAAGTCCCAGTTAAAAAAACACTGTCTATAGGAAGTCTTTCATGATTCCCTTTAATTTTTAGTGATTTCTTTCTGTTTATTATTTCCACCTAATTCTGTATATATTTTGTTTGGACATAATTGTTCACATGTTGTTTGTCCTATTAGGCTAAGTGCTCTTTGATGGGTATCTTAGCACAGTGTAGCACATAGTAGGTGCTTAGTAAATATTTATTGATGAAGTCATTGAAAGAAGCTTGGTTGAAATGTAGGAGGCAGAAAAGCATAAGTTTAATGAGTAATAAATTTCTGTTATATATTAATGCATCATGCTTGACACAGATGATACAGAGACAATTGAGAAGCTTTTGCTCTATTGGGGATGGTGGTGATTTAAGAGGAAAGATTTCCAATTCTGATGTAGTAATTATATGTCCATACATAGTGAATAAATCAAATTACAAGAAAATTACCTGCCTTGAAGGACGGAATATACAATATTGGAAGATACAAAATAGGTAAAAGGTAATTTAGAGAGAGATAGAACTAACTAGAAACTGGGAGAAACAGAAAAGTATTTCTGTAGAAAGTAGCTCTTATGTAACAATTGTCTTAAAAATTTCTTAACTTTATATTCAATTCTATCTTTCCTAAGTTTGTTGTAGTTCAAAACATTCTACAATACTATGAGAACATTTTTTCTTTTCTTTCCTTTGCTCATTCAAAAGTTCAGTAATATATTTAAAATATCCATACATTCCCTTAATAAACTAATATGCCTATATATTTTTTTGGAATTTAATAAAATTTTTCTTGACTACACTCATATTTTTAGTCTATACCATTCCTTAGAGTAATGAGGTTTATACATTTTCTACATTACATACAAAATAGTATTTTATTTGTGCAGAAAAAACTCCCTCTCAAGCTTCAAGGAATGTTCCTTATTATTTTACTATGAAATTTCATCAATAAAACTGGTGAAAATCTCTTTATCCTCTCTCAGCTTTTACCCCAGCCCTAGACAGGGAAGTTTTCTTGTATGGTAGTCTAGTCATTTTTCCTTTTCTGGACCATCTCCGATTCTGTTACCTATTTCTTGTTTTCTGGTAATTGGATTGGAGTGGGACTAGACCTTAGAAATCATTTTTCTCTCATAGGTCTATCTGTTGGGTTCTTTGTCTATCTGTAAGGCAGCTAGATGGTATAGTGGATAAAGTGTTAGGTCTGAAGTCAGGAAGCACTTTCTGGGTTTAAATATGATCTCAGATACTTTCTAGCTGTGTGACCCTGGACAAATCACTTCACCCTGTTTGCCTCAGTTTTCTTATCTGTAAATAAACTGGAGAAGGAAATAAAAGACCACCACATTATCTCTGCCAAAAAAATTCCAAATATGGTCAAGAAGAGTCAGACACTGCTGAAAAAAATGACTGAATAATAACAAAAACTATCTTTCTTTAGTTTCAATGATGAATTTGCATCAACACAATGGTATTCTCTTGTTCCTTTGGTATAGTCAGCAACAACATGAATTTGCATGATGGCTTATCAAGATTGGGATTCAGTCAATAGCTGGATAATTGAGAAAATCAATTGATAGTCCTTATGGAATGATTCAGTATACAACCTTGACCTTTACAATGTAATGATTTGGTCAACTGAGTTAAGTAAACCAGAAACAATAATGTACTCTCATTAAGGGGAAGGTTTTTCATAAGGATAATTCTATTTAAAGGAAAAGCCTATATACTCTGAGGGAAGGACATTTTTTCTAGAACAAGAATTTCCTTTCAATTGCTTAAGTACTTTGCTTTGATACTAGCACTTTTTTTTTTTAGCCAAGTGATAATGATTCCTGACTTTAATGACTCACACAATTAAGTATTTTTTTTTTTACTGGTAATTTTAAAGCAATTGCACACCTGCATTGTCATCTTTCTTTCTTTCTGAACTCTCCCTCACCCTTGGTATCAACAATTAATATTGTCCTACACTAGAGCATTAAAAAAAAGTAGACACTTCTGGAACAAAAAGCAAAGATTATAGTTATAAAAATTTAGCTTTTTTTTTTAAACCAGTAATCTAAATTTTCTATCCACAAATTAATTTTAGGAAATACAATGGAAATTATTAGAATGGCAAATAGCAGGACATAGTGATTTATAGTCATTAAAATAAGAGAGCAGATCAAATGTTACTTAATCAGATCTATGTCATAATAGAATTTCATTAGGAATTCTGATTTTTAATGATGACATACAGAAATAGCACTTTGAGAAATGTTTATAAAAATTGCTCTAATTTCTAAATGTTAATTCTCTAATAAAGTTTTCCATTTAAATGGTATTTTTAATTCCCTGTGATTTTTTAAATACATGAATCTACCTGTAAGAATATAGCCAGAGGGAAGATACTATATTCTTGATTTCAAAGATATACTCAGAATAATTGTAATTTGCTTTGGATCATATAATAAATATTAGTCATTAATAGAATATTGTCTTATTTTGTTTCTCCCTTGTTTTTAATCTCCTTACCATTTATGTATTAAATTTGTGGCCCTTGCATATTTATTTTCATTTGTTGATATATGGCTTGTCCAAAGACATGTGGTCTTAAAAATCCAATAAATTAGACACCTACTATCTCTTGAGGCAGTCCTTTCTACTTTTGAACATCTATGATTCTCAAGGAACATGTTTTGTTTTGTTGGTTTTTTAATATCTACCTTTTTCCAAATTCCATCTTTTGTTTCCAGTTACTCCTTCTAGATCACCTTTCTAATAATAATCCTTCAACCTTATAAGCTTTGTAAATATTCTCTTTCTCAGGATACATATCCCTAGACCTTTAACTGACTAGTCAACCATATAGCATCATTTCTAATCTCCTCACCTTTTTGGTTTTTCTCTTCTGTATGCCCTTAAATTTGTCAACATCTTATTTTAAATGTAGTGATCAGACTAAATAACATTTTCTACACATTGTTGGACAAAGGAAGAGTCTAGAACTAACTCTCAGAATCTAAAAACCTAATATCACCTCATACAGGGTTTTGTAAGCACTTGAAAAATTTTATCAACTAGTCTCATCATTTAGTCTCACTATAATATGTTTCTTTTGGTGATCTGTTCAATCTGTTATGTTGGTTATCAGTTGTGTTGACCAATCTTGAATCACGGAAATGTCATAGGAATATGGATCTAGAGCTGGAAGAGTCCACAGAGTCTAACTTGTCCAACAAAGTATTTTACACTAGAGGAAATTGAAGCCTAAGGGAGATAAAGACTTGCCCAAAGTTATTTAAGTCATTAGCACAGAGGCAGAACTTGAAGCCAGGTTCTGTGAGTGATCATTCTTTGATGTTCTCAAGTCTTCCTATATAACCTTTTTCTAATACCTTATATTATTCCTCCATCATACACACACACACACACACACACACACACACACACACACAATCCAAAATAAAAATAATCCTTAAAGCTTTGCAGGTTCTACCATCAACATCTCAATTTTTAGCACTTGATAGCTCTAATCTCACCTTTCTCTTGGTTTACCATTATGCAATTGATATTCCTTAGAATGTGAGCATCTTGAGAGCAGGGACTGTAATGCCTGATACTCAGTAGGCTCTTAATAAGTGATTGTTGACATGGATTTAGTAAAAGGTATGAGAGCTTAGGAGGAGAAAAAAGGCTGATATGCCATCCATTCATTTCAGATAACATAGAGTTAAGCAGTTTCAGTTTAGGAAATTCCTTCAGGATTTTCTTTTATATTTCCCGTGAATTCCAATCTAAGAATGTTTAAACAACAACAAACAAGAGCAAAAATAATCCAGAATAATATGGAGAAAGGATTATTATAGTGGTCACACTAAGAACATGACTTCAGAAAGATTATTTTTATATAGACACATACATGATGTGAATTTGTAATAGAATGCTAACATATTTCTCTGAAATCAGTTGGTTCTATGACAATACATCATTAGTCACAACAATGTTACAGGGAACTTGAGGGAGTTTTCATCTTGGGAACTAGAACACAATAGTAATTTCTTGGAATCAGAAACTCAGACAGTTGGAAGGGCCCTCACCTTCAGTTATTAAGGTCATCCAATCTCTAATTTATATTTATTTAACATTAGGTCGTTCAGTTTCTAATCTGTAGCATGAATCCTCTCTCTATTTGAAACCAGTGACTATCCAGTCTACTAGGGAATGAATTGATTCTTAAGGACACTATTGCAGGGTAAATATTGGCTAGTCCTATGATTTGCATGTAATTTTGTTTCTAATTTTAGTTTTTCATTTGTATTATAAAAATAATACACTAATAATATAATAACACACTAATTTAAGAAGATCATTCTTTAGTTATTGTTGCCTTTATTTTTGTTATTCTGAATAGTAGATTATAATAAACTACAGCTTCAAGTAGGGGTTGAAACCTTGAATACTATTTTCACTAAAAGAGCTTATTTCCTGAGTAAAAGGTTAATCAGTTGATAAATCCCTCTGGATTTAGCTTAGACACAAGAATTGTGCATTTTTCATGAACTATCTATTTGTCAAATAAAACTCTCATCCTCTAGAGCAATATGATCTGAAAGTTACAAGTCTGAACAGCTTAATTTTATTTAATTCCTATAAGGCTCACGTGGAAGGGAAAAAATCTGCTGAAACCTTGATGTAGTTCAAATTCAGACTTTTTTATCTATCTGTAGTTAAGGTATTCATATTTCAAAGGGAAAATTCTCTTGGGCAAAAAGTAGCTCTTAGACACTGTCTAGTTTCTACTCTAAGGAAACATTGGGTGTGAACACCAAAAGTAAGGTGCAATCTATGTCCCTTTGGTTGACCAATTTAACATAATTAACATTTGAAATTGCTATCTCAATATACTTCTCTTGAAGAGCAATTCACTGTTTAAATAACTGTAGCAAACATTTCAGCTAGGTAATCATTTCATATCGCTAGGTGAAGTGCATGACTAATAGACCATCATTAACTTTATTATCAAGTGGGGAGATTTGCTCCTTGATGAAGGATAGCTACAAGACTATTTACTGGTCTGTTTGTATGTTTGCACTGTTCACAAATGCTGCGAGGGCATAAGAACAGGTGAATTCATCTGCTATCAGGGCATGTTGGAGAAGTGGGCTTTGTTCACTGTAAAAACCATGAATTTGTGTTTTAAATCTGTACTTTAATATCAGGCACAAATCATTGATTATATGGTTCTAGTCTCACATATACTAACTGAGTGACCCTGGACAGATTACTTAACTCCTGCTTCCCTCAGTTTCCTTATCTATAAAATGGGGGAAATAGTAGAATCTTATTCATCAGGGCTGTTGTGAAGGTCAAATGAGATAATAATTGAAAAGCCCTTAGCACAATGCCTATATATAGGCTATTGCTATTAGTGATATAGTTATTTATATAGCAAATGCTATATAAATAAATATTAACAAGTTTTTTTTCCCCCTGAGGCAATTGAGGTTAAGTGACTTGCCCAGGGGTCACACAGCTAGGAAGCGTTAAGTGTCTGAGGTCAAATTTGAACTCAGGTCCTCCTGACTTCAAGGCTGGTGCTCTATCTACTGTGCCACCTAGCTGCCCCTAATATTATGAATAAATAATATGTATATATTATATAATCTAAATAAATATATTTATTTTACATAACAATAGTAAATATTATTATTGTTAGTGTTATTGTTATATTTTGTCTTCATCCATATACCTCCCAAAGGACAGCTGTTGCCATCAGACTTTGAGCTCACATTCCACTTTAGTAGCTCTCTTTAAGTCTTTTGGCAATCTTTAAATGCCAAGTCCAGTAATTTTTTCTCTATTTTTGTTCTTCTTAAACTCTACAAAATTTACAACTGTTTGACATCTCTTCCTTCTTGAAATTCTCTTCATCAGCCCAATGAATAGAAAGCATTGAGTTTACATTTAGGAATACACAAGTTCAAATTGGGTTTGAGGTGCTTACTAGCTGTGTTACTCCAAGCAAGTCATTTGACTTCTGCCTATTTTAGTTTCCTTGATTATAACATCAGCAAAATGATAGCACCTATCTTTTGAGAATCAAATGAGATTATGTTTGAAAAACACTTAACACAATGCCTGACCCATTGTATTTCCTCCTTTCTTAGCTTTTATGATAATATCCAGACAGGTTATGCTTCTGTAATTGTTCATATTCATTTCTTACCCTTTTTATATGTATACAATTTATATTATTTATGTGACTGCTCTGCCCTCTATTTCTCTTCAGTTTTGCTACTTATTGTGTTTTTTGCTCTTGAAAGGTCACTTTCGATTTTCAGACTTCAGTTTTGTTATATGAAAAATAAATAAATGAACTCTAAGGTCCCTGATAACTGTATGGTTATCAAGCTATGATTTTTTTAAAAAAAGTATTACTATATCAGTCCCTCACTCAGTAAACTCTAATGACTCTCTATTATCTCTAATCTAAATCTAAAATCTAAATTCCTTTTGACAAATCTAAATTCCTTTTGACATTTAAAGCTCTATCTACATTACTTTCTTCTTACGTTTCCAGATCTTGCATATTACATGTTCTGTACAGTCTAGCCATATGGGCCCATTTGCTCTTCCTCACACATGAAGCTCCTTTTCTCTATCTGATGCCTTTGTCCTTACTGTCTGTCCTTAATGCCTCAAATTCATTCCTTCTCTTCTGACTTTTGGAATCCCTTATTTCCTTTAAGACTTAGCTTGATTTCTCCCTTCTGCTTGTGTATCTACCTAGTTTTCTCAGCTCTACCTCTTTCCCATATAAGGGTAGCTTTTATCTACTCTGTATGTATTTTTTAAGTACTTGTTAATATACAAGTTAGCTCTTGGATTAGAATGTCAGGTTTTTGAGGGCAGGGAGTGTTTTAGCTTTTTCTTATATCCTTAACACTAAGTATGTAGAAAATAATAAATACTTGTTGGTTATTCCATTAGTTTATTACTACCTATTCATCTAATTTATCAGACTATTAATTTTAAAATTTCATTTTCTATTATATTGGTCACCCGCTGCTGCACTTGTAAATTCATTGACATGCCTTGATATCACTGTCTTTACTAGATACAAATTAAGTGTAACTGAGTTTCCTCTAAATCCCTTGCTTTGTTAAAAAAATAAAAGAGATGTGCTCTTTTTTTTTTTTTTTTTTTTTTTTTTTTAGTAAGGGACTGCGAAGGAACTTCTACCAAATCATATCAGAACATTCTCTGCAATTTATACCTTGGGGTGTAGATAGATTAACTGAGTTGTCCAGAGTCATATAGTCAATCCTTTTTTGGAGTTAGAACTTAAACCCATTTCTTCCTAACACTATGGCATATGCTAAGTCTATTAGACCATATTTAATGAGTGTAATATTTTATCCACTTACCTACCATCTACTGAATAGTCAAAAAGCTAAAAAATTTGCCTACATAATTTATAGATAAAATTTTTTTTAAATCCTCACTTCTTACTTCAATCCTCTATGTCAACCTCTTGCATGATAAAGAAATTCATTTTTTAAAGTTGCAATAAAGATAAACATTCCTAGAAAGGTGCTGGGGACTTAGTGAATTTTCTTTCTGTGGTATGTCTACTTATCAGTAATTTACTGAGGAGACTTAAAGCTATCCCTTCACATTGAGGGAGAAGGTGCTTTGTCTATGTATGACTTGAAGGATCCTGGAAAAGACCTGCCACCTTTCTCCAAAATATCTTCCACACAAGTTTTTCATTGTGTTTCATATTTCATCATATCTTTCCTTCAAGATGGTGTATTTCTACATTTTGTGCTTGTTGAAATATAAATATCCTTGGTAGGTATATTATAAAGAAGATGAACTAGAGGGAAGAATGGTAAAAGGGGATAGAAGAGAACACTGAAGATCCTGTTTCTGTGTCAGTATTCTCCAAGATCAGTTTGGTTATAGAGTAGGAGTTTTTCATTTTCTTTTTTATTTCCTTATTAGTCATGTTGTGAAAGAAAACACACACAAAAAAACTCAGAAAAATAAAGAGTTAAAAAAGTATGCTTTTGACTCCACTGAAGCTCCATCAGTTTTTCTCTGGAGACAGATAACATTTTTCATCATAAGTCTTTGTATTGCAAATAATAGTTAATTCATTCACAGATGCTGATACAATATTGTAGTTACTGTGTACAACATTCTCCGGGTTCTGCTCATTTCACTTTGCATTAGTTCTTTTAAGTTTTCACTGATCATCATTTCTTATAACACAATAATATTTCATCATAATCTTATATCAGAACTTGTTCATCCATTCCCTAACTGATGGGCATCCCTTCAATTTCTAATTTTCTGCCACCACAAAAAATTGCTATAAATATTTTTACACATACAGGATAAGTAATTTTCCTTTTTTTAAAAAAAAATTATCTTTTTGGAATGCACATTTAATAATAGTATCAGAGCAAGGGAGTTTAATCTTTTTTTCTGTGTCATTAACCCTTCTGATAATCTTGTGAAGCCTATAGATTTCTTTTCAGAATGAAATTTTTAAATGTACAAGATAAAACAGGTAGGATTACAAAGAAAACCAATCATATTGAAAGTAATAAAATATTAAAAATCAACAAGTTCATCAAACTTAATGTTAAGAACTCCTGATATAGAGGGAATTATTATCTGTTTTAGGGAAATTAGAAGAGCAGTGAAGAAATAATTTTCCTCCCTTATGAATAATACTTTGCTCACCTATTATACCTGACTTTGTAATTTGGCTCCAGTGGCTATGATTCAATTTTTCTATCTTTTTGTTTTTTTAAAGCCATTATACTTTCTCCTTCCCTTGTTGCAGAAGTATATAGACAATATAATAGTATGTGTGAAGTGCATTGGACTTATGGGGACAAAGGCCATTTGTATACTAAGGATATTATCCTGAGAGATAGTGTGGATTAACATATACAGAATCAGCTAGGTTTAAGTCCAATTACTGGGGAGAGGTCATTTAACTTCTCAATGCTTTAGGTGACTTTATATGACTATTAAGTTACAGAGTAGTTGCAGATCTGTATTTTTAGAGGGAGTTTGCTCACCTGAGGTTCCCTATATCAGTCATACCACAAGTCTTGTCCTTATCCCTGACATTTACATAGTGAGCCAAAGCTGGCATCCTTGATTTTATATTATATTAGGAGTATGAAACTGCTATCCTGTCAGTCAGATTATGTCACACACATATATTCATACACATATACATATATATATATATGTGTGACATATATAATATATAATATATATATATATTATATATAACACATTTCAAAGCTACAGGACAAAAACATTTCATAACTTATTAATGAATATCTTAATAAATATGAAATCATTAAACTCACACAGATGCTAATTCATCTGAGTAGGTTAGAGATTGTCACATGATGTAGAGATTACAAGAAATATTGAGACAAATTTTGGTAACTTTTCTGAATATAACTAAATATATTAACCTGTATTAGAACCGTAGAATGTGTTGAATATAAATGTAGTTCTTGAATTTAATAAAACTTCCAAATTCATTTGAGAGATATCATCCAACATGTAAATCCAAATATTCTGGATGAGAAAATTTTTCCTCCAATCAAAGGATAAACATACCTTTTTGATTTTTTTCTCTGAGAGGCAATTGGGATTAAGTGACTTGTTCAAGGTCACACAATTAGTAAATATTAAGTGTCTGAGGCCAGATATGACCTCAGGTCATCCTGATTCCAGAGTCAGTGCTTTATCTAATGAACTATGTATATAGCCCCTTTTTAGGGGCTCTTTTAGCATCATCTTGTATGCATTTTTGGAAACTTGAGGCTAACTTTTGAATTGCTTCAAATGAAGTACTGACGTAGAAAAACCAATTAACTATACTTACTACATATAATAAATGTTTTCCAGAAAAGTTGTGTAAATCAAATAGTATTTACAATGGAACAGGGGAACTCCTACTTCATGGAATCATTTGACAAGTATTGAAATATATTTCCATGTTAAGAAAACATTGCAATCTAATTTTCTAGAGTTTTTAAATTCAGTTTCTTTTTAAGTGCAAACTTGTTCTTAGTAAAAATGAACAGGAGTTAAGACTATTCAACATTCCATAGTAACAGTTTAATATGTCACTGGTATGGAGAAGGGTCTTAATTACAGTCTTCAAATAGATTTGGAGATATTATATAGATGGTAGTGAGTGAATGTTATCTGTATCCATTTAAGAAATGACAACAGATAGTGGAAACCACTGAGCATGGTCATTGAATTCATATTGTTAAGGATGATGAAGTACTATATAATCAAGGCTTCATTGAGATAAAAGGTGATCTAAAGTGGAGGAAAGGAGATGAGATGGGACCCTTAATGGAAGGTTGAAGAGAATGAAGAGGGAAGAGACTTTCAACTAAGATGACTTCCTATAGAAACAGATCACCCAGAAAACCTATACTAGTAAAACCTTAACATTAGTAGCAGACCAAATTTTTGTTATTTTATCATTTTTAGTCATGAATGGCTCTTTGTGACTTCATTTGAGGTTTTCTTCAACCTCATTTCCTTCATTGTAGCTCATTTTACAGATGAGGAATCTGAGGCAAATAGTTAAATAATTTTTCCAGGATTACACAGCTAGTGAGTGTCTGAGAATGGGTTTGAACTCAGATCTTACTGACTGCAAGCTCAGTGCTCTGTCTACTATATTACCTAACTGCCCTTGCAGATTAAATACTGATCAACAAAATGAATGAGAAACTACACTAATGACTTCTAACACTACCTTCTAACACATCAGAAAAGTCAGTCAAACACACAAAAAAGTCAGTCATTATTGCATGATTTAAAAAAAACAAAAAAATTTGAACAATATGATTTCAATAAATAATAAATGAAAATGTCTCAGCTATCTTAGAAGCAGAGTGCAAAGTGAAGACAGAAAAAAGTTTCTACAGATTACTTCCTAAAAGATAATCTGAAATGAAAAGTGCCAGGAATGCCTTAGTAAAATACAAACTTTCCAGGTCAATTAATCAGAAAGAAAATGTTCTTGTACCAAAGATCACACAAGATCTGCATTTTGTGCCTTAAGGAGAAGGAAATCTTGGAATACCAAATTCCAAGTAGCAAAAGAGATTTTCTTGTAATAAAGAATAACATTCTGCAAAAAAGTGCAATCTTCCTTGGGAAAAAATAGATCTTCAATGGAGTAGAAAACTTGCCAGAATTCCTGAAAATACCAGAATTGAATGGAAACTTTGATGCAAATTTTGATGATGTTTGATGCAAACACAAGAGACAATGTACACTAGAAACATAAATTTATTTTTATATTTATAAAGAATTGTATCATGATGTAGTACGAATAAATAGTATTCCAATAAAGAGAAAAAAGATCCTTTCAAACTTTAATGTCTTTAAACAGTGTATTGATAAAGTTAAATAAGAAAAATAGAATTATCTTAGAATAGAGGTAGATTAGTTCTGTTCTGAGGGCTTTAAAAGAAGTAAAAAGGAATACAACAATATATAGAGCAGAGAAACTTGCTGTTTCTAATAAGAATGTATAAACATGGATATAAGGCTAGGGAAGAGAGTTTAGGATGAACTGAGCTCATTCTTATCAGAAATGGATAAATGGATATATACACATGAAACTCAACAACAGAACTGACAGGTAGACAAAATTGATAATTTTCAAATGGAACTGTAAGTAAAAACACTTCCTATTCCTGAACAAGGCTTTTAAATGAGGTGAAGAAAAGTAAAAAAAAAAATACTTTCTAAAGGCATGACCATCAGTTGTGAAATAGCTTATCAAAATGTGACTTCTAAAAGGCTACTCATCAATTGTTGACTGACAGAAAAGTTGTGTCCTAAATGTAATAGAGTATTATGATTCCATAAGAGATGATGAAAAAAACAAAACATCTTGAGTAGTATGCACTAATGCAAAATGAAGTGAGCAGGATCAGGAAAATTATTTACACAAAGAAAGAAACATGGTAAAGAAAACAAATTTCAAAGATTTAAAAACTCTGGTCAGATCAGTGATTATATCTCCAGATAGAGTCAAAGTACACAAAGAGACACATATTTTTGAATATGCCTTATGTATGGATTTCTTTTACTTGACTATGCTTATTTGTTACAATTTTTTTCTTTCTTTTCATCTTTAATTAGGGGGTTAAGAAGGAGGAAGTAGGAATAGCGATTACAAAAAGGATGCAATTGAAACATTTTTAAACAGTAACAGAAGGAAGCACAAACAGGCAGTTTTAAAAATTACGTGTGGAATTATTATATACTTTAAAAAAATAAGCAGTAGGAAATATAGATTTATAATATTTTGTGTTTTATATCTATCTATCTATATATGCATATATGCTCTTTTTTAGTGTTTAAGTTCAGAAAAAAAATTTAAGAGAATGGAAGGGGAGAGAGGGAAGAAAAAATATTCTATTCTTTGAGCTCAAAAAATGCATGTTTTAGGAACTAAAAACAAAAGATAGAATATTGTGGGATATAGAAATTTTAATTATATTTAGTTCATATTATGAAATTTTCTAGGGCAACAGTCTAAAACAATGAATTGCAGGCCTGCATTGGCAGTCATATCTCACAATTTATATTCACTTTAACTTTGCTTCTCAGTGTTCCCCTACACTCACACTTTAAGAATTATTTTTCTATACAGAGAATACTGAGGGCACTCAAATATTAACTCTTTTAAGGTTTGCAACCACAGCCCAAGATGTTAGAATTGCTTTTGGTAAGGAAGACATTGAGACCAATTGCTTAGACTCATTGATTGTATACTGAGTGTAGGTGCTTTTATATAATACCTTGATTCTCACTCTCTGTTGTTGTGCAATCATTTTTCCATGTTCAACTCTTCATTGATTCCATTTGAACATTATCAAATGATGTTCAACTCTTCGTTGACTCTATTTGGCATGTTTTTTTGTTTGTTTGTTTGTTTGTTTTTTGTAAAAGATACTAGATTGGTTTGCCATTTTCTTCTCCAGTTCATTTTACAAATGAAGTAACTGAAACAAACAGGGTTAAGTAACTTGCCTAGGGTCACACAACTAGTAAGTGTCTGAGGCTACATTTGAATTTAGGAAGATAAATCTCCCTGACTCAAGACATGGCACTCTTTTCACTGTACCACCTAGCTGCCCCTCTCACTCTATGAAGACTTCCTAAGTCAAGGTTTGTTCTATAATCAAACCAACTCTCAAGGATTTCTAAAGCAGAAACAACAATAAAACTGATAAAGATCTTGTGCTTATCACAAATTCTCACTTACTGGGAAGCCATGCTTCAACATCCATATATACATTCACATTCACAACTTGGTTTCTTCTTTCACTCCCAGCAGCACCACTCAGAAGCAATTTCACTTCGATCACAGTGTTAAGTTTCTGTCTATTCTTTGCATCCGTATCCTGGAGAACTCACTTGACGTAACAGCTATAGATTACCAGCACTGAGACATTGCTAGCATTTCCATTATGGCTTGGAATTGAATCTTTTAGACAGCAATTATTCACCTTCTTAGGTGGATGTCTACAATGGTATTTTCTTGTGTTCTTATTTTTGTTATTGTATTGGGTGTGCAGAAGGTTCTTTTTAGATCCTTATTGAATCCCTTGAGATGTTTTGGTATTTGTTGCTCCATTGAAGTTCAACTAATAATCAAGATATTGCAGCAAATTAATATAACTAAGTCACAATCTTAGGTTTGATTTTTAAGGAAGGATGCCAATGAGAAAAATGAGAGAGAGGGGTGGTGAAGGGAGAGAGGGAGGAGAAAGGAAGGAAGGAAGAAAGGAAGGAAGGAAGGAAGGAAGGAAGGAAGAAGAGGAACACAGACAGACAAAGAAAGATGCAGAGAGACAATTGTGAAGAAGAGGCTACACAAAAATTCAGAAACATCTTGGATAAAGTACTGCAAAAACACAAAGCTCTAGAGATATGAGAAGGGGACAGAGTCAGTGATGAAATGGCAAGATATTCCTAGACAAAGTGGGAAGATAGAGGAATACTAACATGTCAATGAAGTTGTTCTGAATCCAAATTTCCAGGGCCCAAGGCCTTATTTGAGGGATATCTAAATAGAATTTAAAAAATCATCAGGAAGAGTGACTGGATCTAACTGAAGACTCATATAATCACTACCTATGGTTTGGAATGTGAGATTTTTTGTGAGATTTCTTCCAATTCTAAAATCCTGATTGGATGTTTTTACTATCATTTCAGACTCTATCAGTATAGAATCTGATAATGACTATAGCCAACTAGAAAATAGATAATTATTTGTTTTCTTCTCTTCCAGACTTACCTCACAGAACAGAACAACAACAACAAAAAAAAAAAAAAAACCAAAAAACAATTCTGTGGCTTTGTTGCTAAATATCCCATTTTTTTTCCCATGTTAATTCACTTAATTCAAATTGCTTTAAAATTTACATAGCACTTTACATGCATTATCTTCATTAAATACAACATTCTGTAAGGTAGATAATGAGTAAATACCATTATTTTTACAGATTAGTACACTGAGGCTTTTGGGGATAGCTAAGTAACATAATGAATAGAATTCTGGCCCTGGAGTGAGGAAGATCTGAGTTCAGATCAGTCCTGAGATACTTACTAGCTGTGTGATCTTGGGCAAACCACTTAACCCTTTTTGCCTTAGTTTCCTTGTCCGTAAAATGAGCTGAAGAAGGAAATGGAAAACCACTTCAGTATCTTTGCCAAGAAAACCCCAAATGGGGTCATGAAGAAGTAAGAAGACATAACTGAAACAATTCAACAATATCAACTATGAATTTACAGATTAAGTGATTCTTCAATGGTAACACAAATAAAATATATCTGAGACAAGATCTGGATCTCAACATCCCTGATTCCAAGCCCAGCACTTTCTTCAGTATTCCACCCTGTCTCATTATACCTTGATCAGGTAGCTAAGAACTTTAACTGAAAGGTAGGTCATGTAATTTTCTTTGTCTATTATTTTTTTGTTTACTTTAGATATATTATTTTGCAAAGATCAGCTAATATCTTTGTCTTGATCTTTATCTAGTGTGCAGAGAATATTAGCCTTTTTCATAATCCACTCAAGAGAAAGTTAATTGTTAGGATTTCTTTGAATAGGGAAACAAAGGATATTCATAGTAAGCCATCTTGAGCTGGTAAAAAGTGCTCTTTTATAAACTATATAAACTATAAATTAAAATATTAAATGATGCTTTTTTGCCCTGAAAAATAAATAAAAGCCTTCATAAAGTGAAGACAGAAATTCATATTAGTTCTTTATAAAGCTACATTTCTCTGGTTCTGTTTAACCTCTCTAGAAGCCTTTTGCATGAGAATTGTAAGCCTCTATCTAAATCATTACAAATTCCCCAAAATTCTTAGTCACTGGAGAGAATAAGCTGTAATAAGTCTAGGTAGTAAACTTATAAACAGTAAACACTGTAAACTTATATGTGAGGCAAAATGAAGACAGGGTTGCTATTCCATCCAGGCATGACAAACTGCTTCTTTTGGAGAGATGTATTTTGTCTACATTATATTGCACATTAAAGTTTGTTAGCAAAGAATTTTAATAAATGTTATTTTATTTTGTCCTCACAGAAACTTTGGGAGCTAGGTGCTGTTATAATACCCATTTTATAGATGTTCGTTATATACCAAATCTATATGATCATATATTCCCCTGTAACAGAATGATGTTATCTAATATAATATTTGATCAGTTTTGTTATTATTGTTATTTGATTTTAATTTATTATATTTTGTTGTCATTTTCAGTCATGACCAACATGTCATGACCTCATTTGGTGTTTTATAGGCAAAAATACTGGACTAGTTTACATTTCCTTCTTGAGTTCATTTTACAGATGAGCAAACTGAAGCAAACAGGTTTAAGTGACTTGCCACATTTTAGGAAGGTTATTGACAAGCTAGAAAGTGTCTAGAGGAAGGATACTGAAGGATTTGGAGTCTATATCAAATGAGGATCAATTAAAAGAACTATGTTTTGCTTGGAGAACCTAAAATGGGTGGGACATAACAGATGTATTTAAATGTTTGAAGGACTATGATGTGGTGGAGGGATTCGACTTGTTCTCTTTGGCCCATGAGGACAAAAACTAGAAGATCTGTATAGAAGTTCCAGAGATGCGTATTTAAGTTTGATATATGAAAGAAAACAAAGAAACCCTTTCCAACATTTAGAGATAGCAAAAAGTGCAGTGCTTCCTCATCCTTTTGGGGAATTCTTCAAACTGAATCTAGACGCCCACTTCTCAAGTATGTGACAGTGGGAATTTCTTTTGTCTAGATTGGTGTAAAGCACCTTTGAGTCTGCTTCAACTTTAAATCCTGGTGACTGTGTGACTTTTTCTCTTAGATTTTCTTTCTTTGATTTGAATTACTTCTTAGACTTCTTGTTGTGTTTCTTTTGATGTCTCCCCTAATTCTTTCTTTCTCAAATATAAATATCCCCAGTGCCTTTAATTAACCTGGTTATTATTGGTTCTTAGCATGGTTTATCTAAGGACAGCAGACTTAGTGGTTCATATTCAAAGTCTCTCCATTTTAAGGAATTTGCCCGAAGTTAGTTATGTTTCATTTTTGGAATCCAGGGTCATCTCTGATCCATGATGAATCATTCAAGCATTTTATATACATATACATATATATATATATATAATACATATATATATATATATATATATATATATATTTTTTTTTTTTGCTGAAGCAATTGAGATTAAGTGACTTGCCCAGGGTCACACAGCTAGGAAGTATTAAGTGTCTGAGGCCAAATTTGAACTCAGGTCTTTGTGATTTTAGGGCTGGTACTCTATCTATTGGACTACCTAGCTGCCCCAAGTATAATTTTATGAAGCAATCTCTGGTTCAATGTTTATTACTTATATTTTGTACACTTTTTCATTCTCTGTTTCCTTTTGTTAGGATTAATGTCTTAGTTACCAGTTCTCTTCATTGGTCTTATTTACATATTTTATTTGCTACTATCTACATATGAGATAGAGAGAGATGGGGAAAGGGAGGGAGGAAAAAAGAAAGACACATATACACATGGAGAGACAGATATACACATACACAGAGAAAGATGGAGAGAGACAGAGAGAGATGGAGATGAGGAAGGGAGAGAAGCAGTTTTTTTCCTTCTTTGTCCATTTTCAATTAAAATCATTGAACAATATCAATGGGTCTTCTACTTGGGCAACTGAAGTCTTTAGTTTTTTTTGCTTTGAATTTCAATTTCATAATCTTTAGTGATATTTTTATGTGACTTTTGGCAATATCATCTGTTCCCATATAAACTATAAGAAAAAGATAGTGATTGTTTGACTTGACAAATTTATAGACAATCTCTGTCATGTCCCAAATGCATGCCCCGAGACAACAGCATTTTTTTTTCTTATTTTGGTCAGGTTGACAAATAGTGATTTTGCTACCACTCAGAAGGCAATCATCAGTCACGACAACACCGCTCTTTTTCCTTTGATCAATAATGAATGACTTTTCACCTGAGGGAATCGGTGGCACACCATATTATTGCCTGGGGAGTAAGAGACTATGTTCTCCTGAGATTTCCTCCAGCTTTTCCCTTTATATGAATAGAATCTTATTTATCATTTGTTTACAGATGTCCCCTGTTTCTTTTCCTTCCATGGAAAGACATGGGTATCAGAAATAATATAGTATAACTGAGATAAGATAAGTCTTTTTGTTGATTAGTTATTTCATTTATGTCTGAGTCCCATTTGGTACTTTCTTGGCAAAAATACCAGAGTAGTTTGCCCTTTCATTTTCCAGCTATCATTTCACAGAAGATAAGCTGAGACAAATAAGGTTAGATGATTTTCCAAGGATCACACAGGTAAATAAAGTCAGATTTAAACTCAAAATCCTTGTATAATGAACAGAAAAATGAATCAATTAGAGAACTATAGTGAACTTTAGAGAATTAATGTAACATTGTGGATAGACTGCTGGACTTGGATTCAGGAAGATGACTTCAAATCCTACACCTATTAGCTATGTGAATGGTTGGTTATTTAATGTGTTGAAGCCTCAATCGTCTCATATTTAAGAAGATAATACTTCTGGTACCTATCTCACAGAGTTGTTGTGAAGCTCATATTAAACAATGTGTTGAAGGGCTCTATAAATTTTAGGGTTGTCTATAACTGCCATTTTTACTAGAAGGAGAAGGAGAAGCAGAAGGAGGAGGAGAATCAAAGGTGGTAGGACACTTGTCATTGCTACAACATGAAAGCTCAACACAAAATTATATCTGATTACTGTTGCTGGTCATTCTCAAAATATGTTACTTGTTCCATAATTGCATTGGGTAACAAAACAAATTGCTAATCCATTTGCATTACATAGCACAGTACCTTGTATATAACCAGCACTTTTTACATGCCTTAAATTAAATGAAAGTTGGATGAATGTTGGTCCATGTCTTATGTTTGCTAAAAGGGAAGGGATCCAACTATGTTTCTGGAAGACATACAGATTTGTCAGCTTGGTATTTAAAGTCCTTCACTGTCTGGATTCTACCTACCTTTACAGACTTATTCATATTCCTCCCCTTCAAACATTTTATGTTGCAACTAATCTGTCCTACTTGTTCTTCCCCATAATTGGCATCTTGTCTCCTATCCCTCTGCCTTTGCATATGCTGTTCCCAAATTCTGAAATGTTCCCCCTCTTCACCTCCCCCTCAAAGAATTCTTAGCATCCTTCAAGGCTCAGCTCAAGCTGCCTCCACTGGGAAGCCTTTCTTAATCTTCCTCATTGTTAGTGCTTTCCTCTTACTCATTTGATCATGTATTTACTTGTTTGTGTGATATTATATTCTCTGCCCTCAATAGAATGTAAACTCTTTGAGAAGAGGTAACATTTAATGTTATCATTATATCCCCAGTGCCCTTCATATGGTAGACACTCAGTGATTTTTTAAAATGCTTGTGGAATTGAATTGAATGTATTGCAAAAACCTAGAGAAGGTTTAATGAATATGAAATCCCATGTACAAAGATATAGATGTTCTATGTATGCTCCTTAGTTTTTGATATATGCAAACTCTTTTCTATTCAGTACCTCCAACACTAAGGTTTTTCTTAGACATATCCTCAAAGTAGAAATTACAGGGTGAGTCCTGTGCACAGGTAGAGAGCAACAGAGAATGTCTTTTCTCTCTTTTATATAAGACATCTCCAAATATTAAAGATAATTATGTCTCTCCTCGATATTCTTTTTTTCCAGGCTAAATATCTTCTTTTTCAATCTTTTATTATAGTAACCTTTTGTTACTATGGGAACATAGTTGTGTCAATGTCACCTCTTAAATTATGATGCATAGAAATAGATACTGTATTTCAGATGTGGTCTGAGCAGTACAGTTTACAGAATGTGTATTATCTCCTGTTAATTGACCATTATTTCATTATTAAATGATTGCCTCTGGGATGATACAAAACTTTAAAAATGTGTTTTCTCATCCTCTTTTCAACTTTGGTTATTGTACATTGCCACTTTTAAAATTTGAGAGTTAGGAGGATATTTTTTTTCTTAAAACATGATTGTTTCATGTTCCATGCAGGAATGGCCTAAAGCCTGGAATATTTGTTTTTTACATTTTAAAAGAAGTTTCATAAGTGAAGGTAAATTTGATTTAGAAAATTTCATCATTAGTGAAAGGTGATAGTGTTCAACTGGTTAAATTATAATTTATCTATAATCTATAATTACCAATCCCAGAAAATCTTGGATTTCTGATAAAATAAATAATTTGGTAATTATAAATATTTAGTTATGAGGAAGCTCAGTGGAGAACACAGTGGAGAGTGATCTTGGAGTCGAGAAGAAAGGAATTCAGTTCTTGCCTTGAGTACTTCCTACCTATGTGACCAACTCATTTAATATCTTTTATTATTATTTTCCTTTAAAAAAATGAACATAACAGAACCTACCTCACAGGATTGCTGCAAGGATCAAATGACAAAGTGCTATGTAATTGTTATTATTACATTTTTAAAAATATCTGAAAATAAAGTTAAAAGTAACAAATCAGATTCTTAGAGTAACAACAATTAATTGTTTGATAAAATTAAAAAGAGTACAATGATCTCCTATTAAGTGCCCATAAAAGTAGATAAAATTTAGTAGCGCTTTTACTATATTGAAATACATTGAATTTAAAGTTTTCTTGTTACTATTGCATTTTCTATTTTATAAATTGTGTCTATAATTTTGTTGAAAAATAAAATAATGAAATGCTAAATATGCTTCCTGTAAATTCGAATTATTTATACCTCAAATATTCAATGAAAGACATTATATATTGGCTTAAAATTATTTCCCATTGGCAGTAGATGGTAGGTCTCTTGTGAAACATTCTGCAATTTTTCTCACTTGTTGTCTTTACAGGTATTTTCATATATCACTAATTTGTAAATAGCTGAAATTGTTTTTTTTTTTTTGTTTGTGTGTGTGTGTGTGTATGTGTGTGTGTGTGTGTGTGTGTGTGTGTGTGTGTGTGATTTAGGTTTTGGGAACATCTCACCACGGACAGAAGGTGGAAAGATATTCTGTATCATCTATGCCTTACTGGGAATTCCCCTTTTTGGTTTTCTCTTGGCTGGAGTTGGAGATCAACTAGGGACTATATTTGGAAAAGGAATTGCTAAAGTAGAAGACACATTTATTGTGAGTATTTAAATATTTTATTATGTATATATTTGTTATAAAACTTGCAAATGTTTGATGAGGAAAACAAAGTAAAAACTGAAGAAATAAATTTTATTTTATTACATTCATGGTAAATACATTTTTTTCTATATGTTATGACCTAGAGATTAACTGATTGAAATTTTACAGCACTTTAAGATCGATGGTACTTTATATACATTCTTTTGTTTTAGTCTCAAAACAGCCTATTATGGAAAATTGGGTGATCATTCATCCATTTAAATTCCAGATTAAAAAAAACAATAACTCTGTTAGTAATTTTAATGCTTTTACAACAGGACTTATTTTTTTTCAATTAAGGGGAATATTAGGGCATCATCATCATTGTCATCAACAAGGCAGCTAGGTGATTCAATGAATAGAGTACTGGGTTTGGAGTTAGGAAGACTCAATTTCCTGAGTTCAAATTTGACCTCAAATACACGTTTTACAACTCTGGGTAAATCACTTAATCCTGTTTGCCTCAATTTCCTTATCTGTGAAATAAGTTGGAAAAAGAAATGGCACACCACTCTGATATTTTTGCCAAGAAAATCACAAATGGTATCATGAAGAGTCACAAAACTACTGAGCAACAATAAAACTATCATATATGAGACAGCATAACACATGGAATAGAAAGTTGGTCTATCAAGAAGACCTGGATTCAAGTCTTGCTGCTGATAACTACTCTGTGATTCTTGGCAAGTTACAACCTTTCAGTGCCTCAGTCAATTGTCTAAGAGCTGCATTGGTAGGAAACTCCTTCCTTTGAGTTGCCTATGTGAATAAAAGCACAGGCCCAATCCAAAGTAAAATATATATATCATAGATAATCAAATTTTACAGGTATTTTCAGTTCAGTTCAACACAGTTATTGACTACCCTAAAAAACACATCTTTTTCAGTTTTTAAACTTCATGTTAGCTAATGTTTGAATTACCTTGTATCCTTTTGTGCATTTAGCACATAAAGATGAGATTAAAAACTTATTCTACAGTTGTACTAATTGGCAAGAAAGAGCCAACTTGATATTCAGAATTGACTATTAAAAATCCATGTGAATAATTTGGAATTGCCATTTTATGATTATATTTTTGCTGTAATTGTATGCATACATCATTGATATGTCCTACATCATGTTCTTATACATTAAATGACTTCTGTAAAGCAAAGCATTGCCCTGAGGTATAATTGATAAAGCTAAGAAATTGACAGGGGAACACTGAGAAAGTAAAGGAAGAAAGAGGGATAAAAAATAGAGTATGAAAGTATAAAGAGAGAAAGGGAGGGGCAAGAAAGAGAGAGAAGGTAAATGAGAAAGGAAAGACAAGATTATAAAGAAGCCTATGTTAAGCTTTGTAATGTACTCACTGGTACTAAATTGTAAACCTCTATTCTTTTTGTTCATTTTCATTATGATTTATACATTTGTATACAAATAGTCTTGATATGATTATAAAGTCAAGTTTCAGGCAAGATTTTAGGGATCTGTTTAATATAGCTATGAACTTTAAATTTGTTTTCCCATATTCATGATGATATTTTCATATAGATTTATCCATAACTTGTTGTCTGTCTCCTCTTATTTCATAAAATAACTTCTTTGGTAAGGCCATGTAAAACAAGCCCAGATGGAAACCCCAAATCCATGTACTTAGGACTAGTAAACAATTAAAGCTTTATTTTCTCTCCTCCTTTTTTTCCCTTCCTTCCTTTCTTCCTTCCTTCTTTCCTTCCTTCCTTCCTTCCTTCCTTCCTTCCTTCCTTCCTTCCTTCCTTCCTTCCTTCCTTCCTTCCTTCCTTCCTGGCTTTTAGTCAAGTAAACCAAATAACCATAAGAACATATATTAGAGTCATGACCTTTGTTTAAGTCAAATCAAGTCAAAAAACTTTATTAAGTTCCTATTATATGTCAGGAATTTTGCTAAATGCTAGGGATACAAAGAAAGGCTAAAATGTGTCCTACTCTTGTAATCTAAATAGTAGAGACAATATTAAGTTCAATATAAGAACAATATATAAACAGGATAATTTAGAAGTAATTTCAGAGGGAAGCACTAGCATTAAAGGGAACTGAAAAAAGCTTCCTGTAGGATATTTTATCTAAGAATTGAAAAAAGCTAGGGAAACCAGGAGGTAAAGATAAAAAAGGAAAGAAATCCTGGTGTGGAGGATAATCCCAAGTATTCAAAGGAGAAAATAGAGTATCTTCTTATTATATCATTATGCATATCAAATATTGAGTCCCATGCTTACTCTCTTAACTAAGGATACCTCTAGAAAAATATTCCCCCCAATAACATTCCTGTAGAATAAAAATATTTTTAGTTTAAGCAAAAAGTTAGGTAAATCTAACTTTCAACAATTAATTAAATTATATTAAAATGTTTATCTTGGGACTTTCTACCTCACACATGTCTTCTATAGATAAAGATAATTGATAGTAAATATCATTAAAGAGACTAACAACATTGTTAATTGCAATTATTTTTACATAAATGTGCATTTTCAGTTTTTAAGGCACATCAATAATGAAACTTTTCTTTCTCTTTCATGCCCAGAAGTGGAATGTGAGTCAGACTAAAATTCGAATCATCTCAACCATCATCTTCATATTGTTTGGGTGTGTTCTCTTTGTTGCTCTACCTGCAGTCATATTTAAGCACATAGAAGGTTGGAGTGCTCTTGATGCCATTTATTTTGTGGTCATCACACTGACAACTATCGGTTTTGGTGATTATGTTGCAGGTAAAGTTTTTTTTTTGTTTCTATTTTTTTATTTTTAATGCTCACATCTATTCTTTTCACAGTTATTTCAATAGGATTTGAATGAGAAGAGAGAAGCCTCTCTTGTTGACTTGAACTGAAGATCATGGTAGAATTCAAGAATATAGCTATCATATGACATTTGAGATAGGCAAAAACAAAATTTCTACTTTGTAAAGGAATATTAAACTTCTTATTCTCCAGTCACACTGTAGGTTTAGAAATTATGCCAATGCCAATTTTTCTTATTCCTTTTTAAATCCATTCCAGCTAAAGATAATTCTGTTACATGATAGCATTTTGAAAAAATCTCTGATTTTTACTTTCCTCTTTTACCTTTTCTTTATACCTGCTTTCTTCTTCTTTTTTTCTCTTTCTATTTGCCTGGCTGCAAATGTCATGCTCTTTTGTGTTCTTGGCTTCACTAATTTTATGATTTTTTTTTTATTCCACCTCTTGTTTAATTGCCTCCAAAATTTCATACATTTTCTGCTCTCATCTTTTAAGCCCTCTGCCTTTAGCAGGAAATTTGCTTTCAGTTTACCAAAATACTGATTCATAGTTTCACTTAATATTGGAGCTAGAAGAGACCTTAGGGATTATTTCATTTAAACCTCTCATTGTAGAGATGAGGAACCTTCATCTCAGAGAGGTGACATGTTTAAGTTGTAGTCAATGCTGGATTCTAAAACAGAACTTCTTGTCCTAAGGCCAAGGCTATAATTATTTCCCCTCAATAATGCTATGTTGCTATGATAAACTGGGAAATACATTTTCATTTTTTCTGTTCATTTTTCTCCTGTAACCCAGTTAATGTTTTTATGAATATGGGAAAAAATTATATGAGGAACTCCCTCTACCAAGGCAGATCAGTACCTTTTCTACAAGTTATAATTTTGGAGAACTACCTAGGGATGAGGGGAAGGGTGAGTGTGTGTGTGTGTGTGTGTGTGTGTGTGCGTGTGTGTGTGTGTGTGTGTGTGTGTGTGTGTATGTGTGTGTTCTTTGGCCTGGGTCAATATATAGTGTGTCAGAGTCAGGATTTGTCTCTAAGGCTAGTTTTCTAAACATTATGTCTCAAAATCTTTCATCACTTTTATCAAATACTTTAAAACCATTTGTGGGGAGTTTAAAATACCAAAGCAATATTTTTTCAGAATATAATTATCTAGCCTACATAATGATATATGTTTTTCATTTATAATCTGAATTCACCTTGTTTCCTTCCTTTGGCATTTTTACTACTTGTTAAGAAGGTAAGAAGAGGAGAGAAAGGAAGAGAAAAATTTTTCATTCAATTGATTTTAAATGGAGTTTTAAAGATTTCATTTGAGAAATAGATCAAATTATGGTTAAAATTAGATTTAGAATTAGCTATGAATTTCATTTTTCTATTTTCCCATTTACTTTCTTTTAAAGTCTAACACAAGACTATTAGAGTTATTTGTGTATACTCTAGTTCAAAATTTATTTAATTGAAGTGATAGAGAAAAAAAGTGATCCTTCCATGAGATCAGCAAAATCTCTTCTAAAATTATGTTTCCTATTTAATTTTTTGTTTAAAACATTTTTTCTCAAAAAGTATTTTTTTAAAAGAAAATGATTTCTGATATTACCAAAAAGTTTTGTAATTTCAAGATCTGCATGGCATCAGAGGCATGTGAAAAAGTTATGATTGCTAAAAACATGCAAATTCTTAGGTATATATCATTGTATGCATGATTGGAGGGAACAAAAATGAAGGAAGTATAGAATAAAATGGTTGAGAAACCTTCTGATTTGGGACTGTCATAGGATTTTATGTTCCTTTTACAAAGATGTACTGTGTGACTGTAATTGTTGTATTCTGTGTTCCTACTGTATAGAAAGCAGGAAAACTAGAGGTAGCAATTAGTACAGAAACCCAGTGAATAGATGTTCACTTTTTCTTTCCACTTGGCTACTCTTTCTCATGTTATTTGAGATGAGAGGTGTCTGAGTGTGGTAGTGAAGATTCTGAGCACTGTTGATTAAGAAAGCCTGTGGCAATTAGAATTGAACCTAAAAATGTATAACTAGCCACTGGCAAGAGATATTAGGTTTTTAAAGCTCAACTCTACTGAAATTTTGGAATTTGTTCATAAGCTTCAGGACAAACCTAATATCAACTAGAAGGAGGTGGCTTAACCATGTCTGGGGATAAAGCTAGGGTTAATCAGACAGAGTTGTAGATTGAAGAGAAAGTACTACATTGTGTCTAAGCATTTATTCTTTTAAATAGTACATATATGCACACACACACACACACATATATATATATATACTCATATATAAATAGTATTTAAATATTCATCTATTTTTAAATTTAAATTTGCTTAGTTCATACATATAAAATAGTTTATTATGAAAGTTATGATATATATGATGCATATACATATATTAATGTGTGTACATAAAATAATCTTTTAAAATGACATTTAGTAACAATGATTGGGTTCAGCTGATTTAATTAAAAGCTATGTGTTTAATAAATTTACATTTTTAATATGTAATAAAATTACATATTAATAAAAATTAATAATTTAATAATTTAATGGGATCATTTGGAAAAAATTAGGGATCGCTAATATGGAAAAGAGGTGACATAGGAGGGAAACCACTTTCAGATATTTGAAGAACTGTTATATGAAAATGGGATTATTTTCTTTTCCTTGAATTCAGAGGAATTCAAGACAATTGGGTAGAAGTTACAGGAAGGACAATTTTGTCTCAATATAAGGAAAAGTTTCCACAAAGGAGTGTAAAAAATGGAATAGTTGACATCATGAGACTGTGAGTTTTCTCTAACATTTGAGTTTGAACAGAGAAGCTAGACTGCAATGAAAATTTAGTTTTTATGTAGAAACTGGATCTTTTCTAATGCTGAGTCTATGATTCTCTAGGGAAGGCATGCTAATCTTTTTTATAAGCAATATCTATGGAATAATCCTGCTTGTTTGGAACACAAGACGGGGGACTCATTTCTATTCATGTGTTGTTAGCTTATCCTAATTGCAGA